>NC_133407.1:76535000-76842500 GCF_049350105.2 Macaca mulatta | reverse complement strand
GCTCGTATCTACCAAATACTTAGAATAACATCTACTGCATACTAATTATTTTATATATGTTGAATAAATAAAGGTTTGTATAGGTAAACCTAACAGCGAATGGTGATGCAGGAAAAAATTTGAGGTCAAGGGCTCAGTCTTATTCAGTGATAAAAACAAACTAGGCATAGAACAACTATTTGTTGATGGTAGATTTTTTTTCAATAATTCTTTTTAAGAAACAAAGTAAATCATTTTCACTAATTTATTTTTTGAAAGTACTCACTTTAAAATTATTATTTTTGAAGTATTTGACCTTGATTATCCAAATGAATACTTTAGTTAAATGTATTAATATGCTATTTTGCTTCCTAACTTTCACCCCTAAAATATAATCATATTTTATCTTTGGATTTTAATCATGTGAACAACATCATTAATCACATAGACAGTAACAGGCTGTAAATTTTAAGAACTTTACTAATAATATAGATACAGATAAATTATTTCATAATCCAATATACTAAATATTTCCCCAAGTGGAATCTGGGAGGAAATTTGGAGCACATATCAATGCTTTCAAGCAAATGGATTAAGATAAAAAAATTTGAAATAATGCATTGTTGAATATAATTTTGAACGGAATTATGTTCATCTTTTCTTAATTTCATATTTTCTGTTCTTTCTTGTTTTCAATAAACATATTAATTTTACAATAAAAATATGCATGTAAAAACATACACCAATGGATACACACTTGCACCTACACATTAACTGGGCTGTTATTATGCTGAAAAATCATTAACCATCATTTCCTTAACAAATCCTACTTCCAATGAGCTAGTGAGACTTGATTCTATTGCAATCAGTCCGGTTGACAATCAGCTCTGCAAATTTGAATATCTGCTATTGTAACTTTGATTTTAGAGGCTCATATTTCCAGTCATTATTTATTTTCTTTGTGCATATTTTTTTTAATTGAGGTATAGTTTACCATAAGTGAACGCTTTAACAAATTTATATATATGTAATCATATGCCCTAATTAACCACCTGCCACATTTTAGATACATTTCTAGCTTTCCAGCAGGCCCCCAGCCAATAATAACACAACACTCCTGAGATAATGGTCATGGAATTTTAATACACATTGCCTTTCTCTCTCTAAGTATCAAACAAACTTCTTACAGTGGCTCATGTTTAACTGCTTAATTGAATGACTGCCTTTTGAGGTAAGGCCAGACTTCATACTTCAAATGAATTCTGTATACTTCATGTAGCACATACGTAATTCACACTGTTCCAAACATATTCACTAATTTGATGAGAATTTAAGTTTATTTTTAATGCTCATGAAATATAACTGCCTCCCTTTTTTAAGGGTGTCCTCAGCTCCTAAAACACAACTGAGGGATGCTAACAGCCAGTTTTGAAACTAGCTTATCCCAAGCCTCTCCAAACTTGGTAACAATATATCTAGCTCATATCTGACTAGATGATAAAAAATAAGCAGGCTGAAATTTACAGGCATGATTTATATTAACTTGTATGTGATCTATAAAATAGTAGTCAATGTGCAAAAGAGAACCATTTCTGATAAACAGTCAAAGATGATCATGATGAGATAATAAAAGGATTTAAAACATAAATGAAAAAAGCTGAGGTATAACTTAATAATAATTTTATAAATATGAAATATTATCAGAAGATGGAAAAATGTTTTTCACCTTTTTACTGAAGCCAGAACCAAAATAATGTTGATGATATAATAATAATCTGAATCTGAAACACGAGCACTTTAAATTTGAAATACTTAAAATATCCCTCACAGTGAGAATTGTTAAATATATAGAACCTCTCTCCAGAGAGCTATAAATGCAGAAAATATATCAATCTGTCAGAGATAATTTAGTTGTAGTACTTTCTGGAAACAGAATAATGACCTCCAGAGATGTCTTTTATGCCTGAGATATTTCAGCTCCTTTTTGATAACATGTGTTAAATTTTTTTTATATACTTTAAGTTCTAGGGCACATGTGCACAATGTGCAGGTTTGTTACATATGTATACATGTGCCATGTTGGTGTGCTGCACCCATTAACTCGTCATTTACATTAGGTATATCTCCTAATGCTATCCCTCCCCCCTTCCCCCTCCCCACAATAGGCCCCGATGTGTGATGTTCCCCTTCCTGTGTCCAAGTGATCTCATTGTTCAATTCCCACGTATGAGTGAAAACATGATTTTAAAAAAGTTTATCTTCAGCAAATTAATGTTTAAGAATCAGCTTACATATCTTTCTTTACCTTGTTAATAACCAATTCATAGAATATTTATATAAAACATATTTATAAGAAGTCACAATTAGAAAGATCAAAGTTTCAGATTTTGCAAAACAAAAGACATTCTTTTGTTTGGTATAAACTTAAAACCAACTTATTCTTCAAACAAAGTGTCACATGTACTCTTAAATTTAAGCAAAATCAAACTTGACAATATTTAGAAAAGTATATACAATACTATTGTTTTGCCTTACAAAGACATTTTACATAAAATAGCTAATTCCTGATCTAGTAGTAGAAAAATTGCTATAATGTTAATAGAAAATTGTGATTGTTTAAATATTAATGAGCTACATATTTTGTAGCTGCAGAGTAAGATAATCTTTATGATATGTGAAAGTATTTATTATTTCAATAATTATTTTGATTATAATAATGTTAGAAATTTGCTTTATGGAACATATTAAGAAGAAAGAAAATGAATGAATGAGAAAGTTTGTAAGGCCATGCAATTTCTCTAAAAAATATATAACTTATTATACAAGTGTATTCTTATGCAAAGATACATTGTATAGCTGTTGTCACCAGTTCTGAAAACAACCACAAGGCATCCTAAAAATGATGAAAACCAATTATGAAAGGTTGCATCGAGGATTTGTATGGCAGAACTGAAAAATGTCAACAATGTAAGCAAAATTTTCAGACCGCATACACAAAAAGAAATAACATACACAGGCATCCCTACGGCCAGTGAAACCTATAACTATAGTAATTTCCTAGCGACATTCTATCAAAAACATGACTAAAGTTATCTCTAATAGAGACGCCTTCTTGTAAACTCATCAACCCATCAGAAGTTTGGACTGAATATGTGCATTAGTGGAAATGAAATTAAGGATGACATTTATATAATGGACCTCTAAAAACCAAAACTCTGTATCTATCCTTTTATTGTCTCTGGGGTTTGAGACATATATATTTTAAATTTAATAATATATATGAATACAGGAATACTTAGATGAATAATATTATTTATGACATTTCAATTGGAAATAAAAATAGCATGGCAGAATCCTGCTGGAGGTCTTTACCACTCTGTGAGGGAAAACTGTATGTAGGTAGTAAATTCTAATAACCATAGGATTTTCATGTCCTGTCTTCGAATGACATATTTTTCCTGGATTATAGTCTTTAGTCCTTTCTTCTACTAAATATATCCAATACTGAGTGATTCAGTTCAGCACCGTAAAATTCTAGAACTAAATGTTTTTCACTAAACTTGTTGTATTCAGTCGGTGGAGAGTCACAAGAAATTATTACAAGTGGATTTTTAAAGAAGACTGACTCATGTTCAAAGTTAGCATCATTCAAATGGATTAGAATGTTTCAGATACTCAAGGAAGATAATGAAATAACCTGAAGTCTTTAAAAGCAGCGATTTTTTTTTTTTATGTTAGAAAAATCTGCAAGAATGATTTGATACTCAATGAGTCCCACAAGGTAGAAAAGTAGGTCCAAGGAACAACTAACACCCTTAGAACACAATATCCTCAAATTCTTGGTATAACATGGCCAATGACAGATGACTCCAAAGAAAATGTAAAAGCTTCATATTTCATGTAATATAATAATGCTAAACCACAGGGAAATCCTTTTCAACTAATGTTTATGCAGTAATTCCTGGAAGCACAATTCTCACTCTATCCTGACTGTAGGTACAATTTTACTTTATAGGAACTTTCATCTTTTAAAATATTTTGTCTTAGTACTATTACAGTATCTCTCAATGGCTTAAGGTGCTGCTTTAATCTTTCTAGGTAATATTCTCTTTCCAAATGATGAATTTAACTCAGATCTACAAAAACCAATCTAACCCAGAGACAAAATAACTATGAGAAATGCCAAAAAATTGAAAACAAATGCAATTATAAACAAAGTATGAATTGTAAAAAATAAAATATGGTACAGAAAGTTGCATTTTTAGTCCTATAACAACGTGATGAATTCCCTTCATTTTATGACAGATGATGACATTGTTAACTTCTACATAGACCCTAATACTGAAAATAAAGTTGTAATCATTGTCATTGAACAAAGGTCTAAATATTTTTAAGTACATGATAGAAGTATATAAAAATTAATTATTTCTTTTTATGCAATTTTTTTAGTCTTAAAATGTGTTTTAAACATTATATAATTTACAGTAATTAATTCACATTGACAAACTTGATATTTACATTTTTACTTACCTTGCTTACCCTCAGATATTTATACCAATAAAAGATAGTTTTAAATTTATAACATTAAATGTAAACTTTCTGTTCACTAATCACAAAGAGCAACTGAGTTGAAATATTACTTATAGAATGCAAATTATGATATAATCCTCAATTTAATAAATCTACATATACTTAAATGTCAGTCAATATATGACAAAATGCATAAACCACCCAACTTACATATTTCATTCAATAAAAGGTTATACAATTATTTTCAAAAATAAAAATGAATAAAAAATATAAAATCAAGATACTTGCATGGTTACCATTATATCCTAGGCCTTTATTTTTAATTTAAACTGGAAATTATATTTGACACAGAATAACTGCCTTTTAAAAAGTTGTCAAAAAACAGCCTATGAGCAAATGCTAACACCAAAATTCTATCAGCTCTACGACTACCATCTCCACCCTACCAGCCACCCAATCTTAATTGGTGTTGACCCCAGGCATGGAAGTTTCTCAGATTGCATAATATGATGCTATTTCTGTGCTTAACAGTAATATGAGAGGAAAGTCTATATTAATAATATGAGCATAGGTTTACTATTTGTTGATTTAGTCATTCAGTTCAATTCAGTTCATTTTTTTTTTCTTGGTTGTAAAAGTAGTCTTCCTACTTTCAAACTGTTCAGCATAAACTTTTAAATCACAAACACACACTTCCTGAAAGAATTTTTATTCTTACATTAATCCTCATCTAGAAACTACAAATGTCAAAATTATTTCTACTTTGCTGAATCAGCTCAAGAATAAAGTTACATTTTTTCTCCTCATATACTTGAAGTGTTCTAAAGATGTGTTGAATCCTTCAGTGTGTACATTTGCTATGATTTATAAAATCTGATTTACCTTTTAAATCTTTTTAGCATAATGAACTGACAAGTCATGTAATTTTCTGTTTCATTATTTAATGTCCCTGAAATATACACCCATCAATACTTTCAGAAAGCTAACTTTCCAAACAGGAATCGTGGCAAAGGGTAATTAAACTATTTACTTTTCTGTAGAAGCAACCAGGTTTATATAAACATTGGAAGTCCAGTTGAAATTTTTCAGTTATTCTGACTGGAAATAAACACCTGTAGTTGCTCCTGATCCCATGATAAAATCTTTTTGTGAGTGAGAATTGTATATTTTTATCAGAACCATAATATAGACAAATGGCTTTTATCTTAGGCTATGTAAAAGTATATTATTGTTTATTGGTTTATTTGGTAAATGTTTATTGCTTCTTTAAATCCAAAAAGGAAACCATGGGTTTTTTTGTCTTTGAATTATGGAGCCATTTCATTATGATTGATGTTCAATTCCCAGTCTCTTTGTCCCTTTATTATCATTATAGCTTAGTAAGTGGCTGGAGAAGGAGAACCTGAAAGATATATATATATATATATATAGAGAGAGAGAGAGAGAGAGAGAGAGTATATATATATATATATATTTTACTAAAATTACATCTCTCTATATATAAAGATAGGTACAGTGTTTCCTTAGCAAGTTTCTATCTTACGGCCTTCTCTGAACTATTGATTGTTAATTTCCTTTACTTATTCTGACTTCTGACTAAAGAAAATATCCTACTAACCACCCTACCCAAGTCTAGAATACCGAAGATGTTTCCATTGTATGTATTTGTTATCTATCATTGTGTGATAAATTTTCTAAAATATATTGGTTTAAAACAAAGTGTTTATCATCTCACAGTTCTCTCAGGTTAGGAATCTTGTTTTGCTCAGTGTGGTGGTTCTGGCTCAACATCTCTCAGGAAATTGCACTCCAGTGTTGCAATTATCTCAGATCTCAGCTGGGGAAAGATTTCTTCCAAACTCACATGCCTTTTGGATGACCTCAGGTCCTTGCTGGATCCTGGCTGAAAACATCAGTTCTTTGACATATGAGCACCTTAAAACACTGTAGCTTGATTCCCTCAGAACAAGTGAATGAGAGAATGAGAGTGTAAGACAAGGCACCCAAACCAGACCACAGTCTTTTGTAACCTAATCAGAAATGACACCCCATCACTTTTGTAATATTTTGTTTATTAGAAACAAATCATTAAATCAGCCACCCTCAAGGGGAAAGAATTACATAAGAGTATAAATACTAAGTGGTAGGAATCTTTAGGAGTCATCTTGGAGGCTGCTGACCGTACCCATGTTCCAAAAAAGAGAAAGGAGAATTTTCACTTCATTCCTCAACTAAATGTTATCTTTGAATTAAAACTAAAAATTTACCTTATTTTGCTAGTTCCTGTATGTGCTCTATCTAGGTTCTAGGAAATGATGGAATATGCTTGGCTTTCATTCTAGAGTGAAGAGAACAGAAAAATATCAAAATACAACAATTTAAGTCCCATGAAGAAAAAATAAAATAAAACAGAGTGATAGAATAACACGATGGGCTGATGAAAGAGAGGCTAATTATTTTGATTAGGCAAGATTTATATGAGAAAGTACTTTTAAGATGAGAACTGAATGATAACAAGGAATTAGCCTTATGTTTTCATAGGGGTATTGTCAGGAGTAGAATCTTGCAGCAACGGGAAAAATCAAGCAAAGATTTAGGGCATGAAAATCCTTGATAGGCAAATTATAGAAGTTTCTTGAGACTGATATCAAGTTAAGAGAACCAGATCTTCTAGAACCTTGTATATCATGGTAAGGATTTAGACTTAGTAGAAGTGCAGTGGAACACCACTGTGTATTCTGAGTGGTTGAATACCTATTTATACCTATCTGTCTCTATCTATCTATCTATCTATCTATCTATCTATCTATCTATCTATCTGAGACCGTCTCACCTTGTCATCCAAACTGGAGTGCAGTGGCACAATCGTAGCTCACTGCAGCCTCAACTCCTAGGCTTCAGTGATCCTCCTGTCTCAGTCTACCAAGTGGCTAGGAATATAGTCATGCACCCCCATGCCCAGCTATTTTTAATTTTTGTTAGCAATGAGGTCTTGTTATGTTGCCCATGCTGGTCTTGCCTCAAGTGATCCACCCAGCCCAGCCTCCCCAGTAGCTGGGATCATGGGCACAAGCCACCACTCTCGCTAATATCAATATATTTTTTTAAAGACCATTCTAGGACTGTGTAGAAATGTATGGAACAGGGGCAAATGTGGCCACAAAAGATCGCATAGCTATTTCAATATTCCACATAAAAGATGAAGGTAGCTTGAACTAAGCAGTAAAGATAAACAGACAAATGGATATAAAATATATTTTGAAGGTAAAGCAGATAATATTTACTAATAAATTAGACCTGGGAAGATATGGTGAACATTTCTCGTATTTTAGCCTATAACACATTTGAACATATTTCTATAATTTTGTAGTGTGCCAACTATGAGTCTCCTCTGATTAAAAGGAATCTGAAAATGTTCCTATACCTCTCTGAAGGTGAAAAACAGGATTATAAAGTAGGTTATGCCTATCAGGCATACAGAAGACAGACTGGTACAAACCAGCAAAACCTGAGACAGCAAGTATAAATATGTCATCTTAAAAGCCAGGAGAGTGTGTGTCAAGAAGTAGGGAATGTCCAATTATATTGAATACTGCTGTGGTTTGAATACAAAGAGAATGAAGATGTGAATGTTCTTTGACAATGAAAAAGTCACAAGAGACAAGTGGACAGGTGTAATTGGAAGGCTGATTTTAGTCACATACGGCATGGAAGAGACGTTAGGAAGAGGAAATAGCAATTATAAAAATATACATTTTAGAGTAAGTTTTGCTATTATAAGATCAGGAAAAATCAGTGGTAAACATGGGAAGTTAAAGGTTTATAATATATTTTTTAAAAGATGAGTAATATTAAAATCATGTTTCTATGCTGATAGGAATTATCTAGAAAAGCGGAAGATGCTGGTCATGCAAAAGAAAGAGGTTATATTCATTATGTATTTGTCAGCAACAATGTATTGAGTGATAATTATGTGTCAGTCACTGTTCTATAGATAGAAAATACGGAATTCACTTTCTATTTTTGGCTGAAAAAACAATAAGCAAGGAGTATTAAGTAAAATATATGGTGTATAAATTGATTAAAGAGAAAATAATGTTGGCAATTTTAAATAGAGTGACCAGGTAGAATCTCACTGAGAAAATGAGTAAAGGCCTGAAAAAAATATAAATTACATCACGTGGACACCTGAGAGAATAACTTTCCAGGAAGAGGGAAGAGCAATTATAGAAGTTCTAATTCAAGAACATGCTCAATTTTTTTTAAGTTAATTATTATTTTCAATTGTTACGGGTGTATAGTAGGTGTATATATTCATGGGGTAGATGTGATGTTCTGGGAAAGTCATACCATGTGTAATAATTACATCAGGGAGAAACATTAAGAAAGGCAATGTGGGTTCACACCTGTAATCCCAACATTTTGGGAGGCGGAGGCGGACGGATCACGAGGTGAGGGGATCGAGACCATCCTGGCTAATACGGTGAAACCCCATCTCTACTAAAATTACAAAAAATTAGCCAGGCGAGGTGGCGGGCGCCTGTAGTCCCAGCTACTCAGGAGGCTGAGGCAGGAGAATGGTTTGAACCCGGGAGGCGGAGCTTGCAGTGAGCCGAGATCGCGCCATTGAACTCCCGTCACTCCCGTCTAGGCAACAAAGGGAGACTCCGTCTCAAAAAAAAAAAAAAAAAACCACAAAGGCAATGTGGCTGAGGACAAATAAATCTGAACAAGGGCACAATATCAAAGAAGTAACAGGCCAGGCAAGGTGGCTCATACCTGTAACCCCAGTACTTTGGGAGGCTGAGGCAGGAGGACTGCTTGAGTCAAGAAGTTTGAGGCTGCAGTGAGCCATCATTTGGCCTCTGCTCTCTAGCCTGGGTGGCAGGGTGAGACCCTGACTCAAAGAAACTTTAAAAAAAGAAAGCCAGATCTCTGGGGCTTGGTAGATTATTTAAGAACTTGGAATGTACATTTGTGATAGATTTTTGGACTAAAAGCCCACTTGAAGTAAGCCCATGAGGGAATGGTAAGAGATAAACAGGAAACAGGGAGAAAAGACTACAATTTCAGGAAGTGTTACTTACAGAGATGGGGAAAATGTGAGGAGAGCTGGAAGAAAACATGAAATTAGTATGAGTTTTTAAATGGAAGAAATATCAAAATATGTGTGTGCTATTAGGAATAGCCCAGTAGCTCAAAGTCTTTTCCTATATCTCTGACCGTATCCTCTCAGTCTCTTTTTCTGTCTCCTTGATCAACTACTTAACTTCTTTTTTATTAATTTTTTTTTAATTTTTGAATTTTGTTGGTACATGGTAGGTGTATTTATTTGTGGGGTACATAAGATATTTTGATAAGGCATGCAATGTGGCATAAGCATGTCATGGGGAATGGGGTATCCATCCTCTCAAGTATTTATCCTTTGAGTTACAAGCAATCCAATTACACTTTTTAAGTTATTTTAAAATGTACAGTTAAGCTATTACTGACTATTATCACCCTGTTGTGCTATCAAATTGTAGGTATTATTCATTCTTTCTGTTTTTGGTACCTATTAACCATTGCCACCTCCTTGCCACCCAGCTCCCTGGTACTCCTCCCAGCCTCTGGTAAAGATCCTTCTACACTCTATATCCATGAGTTTAATTTTTTTATACATATTTTTAGATTCTACAAATAATTGAGAACATGTCTTTCTGTGGCTGACTTATTTCACTTAACATAGATAGGAATATAAATTAGTGCAACCACTATAGAGAACAGTTACGAGGTTCCTCAAAAAATTAAAAAGTGAAATAGCGTATGATTCAACTACTTAACTTCTAAAGTGGCCCAGGTCTCAGTTCATGGACCTTTTTTCTTCTCTCTTTTTACTAACATTTTAGGTGACTTGATCCAAACTCATGGTGTCTATATGATAATGGCTCCCAAATGTATACCCCCAGCCCTAACTCTTCCTTGAACTCTAGACTCATATATTTAATTTTGTTTTTAACAATACTACTTGGGTGTTTAAACAGTTTCCTTAAACATAACATTTCAAATACTGAATATCTAATCCATTCCCGTCCCCATCATAGTCATCCCCATTATTTAAGTAAATAATCATTCAACCCTTTCGGCTTCTTAGGCTTAAATATTTGGAATTATTCTTGAAGTTATCATTTCACAATATTCATCCTGTTCACCATTGAATGAATGTCGTGCTGCCTTCAGTATACACAACAATTTCAGTAGCTTCTTACTACTTCTTTTGATCCTCTTGGTCCCAACCACCACCTCTCACTGAAATTTTAATAAATTTTATATGGAAACCCTTTATTTGCTCTTAACTCTTTATAGTCTACTCTCAACCAATATTCAGATTAATCATATTAAGACATAAGGCATATAATTTTACTCCTCTTTGCAAAACTTTTATTCAGAATAAAAGTCAAATAACTTGCAAAATCCTGAAAGACCTTACATGCTCTAGAACCCTACTATCATTCTATCCTATCTCCTACCACTCTACTTTTCACCCACGCTCATCTCCTTGCTGATGTTGAAACAGTTCACATATCCATACAACACAGGGCCTTTACAGGGCCTTTACATTTTGCTGTTTTGTTTTTGTTTTTGTTTTTGTTTTTTCTGTCATGCTCTTTTTTCCAGATTTATGTATGGCTTATTTCTACGCTTCCTTTATCTCACTGCAAATCCCATCTTACTAGAGATGCATCTGTGACTACCCTACGTAAAATAGTAATTCTTCTTCTCTTGGCACTACATTTTTTCCTGCTTTATTAGTCTTTATAGCACTGGTCACCATACAAGTCACTATGTATTTACCTTTTGTTATTGTTGTTAATTCTCTGTCATTTGAATGTAAATTCATTTTTTTTTTCCTGTTCAAGTTACCTTCCCAGTGGTTAGAATAAAGCCTGACTTATGATAAGAAATCAACAAAAATAGATGAATAAATGAATAAATTTCTTAAAACACTCCCTCCATTACCTTGTCTTAGTTGAAAATTGGCCTTACAAATGGCTTATTGATAAACCAAATTACATTTATAGGTAGATGTCATTCTTGAATTATCTGCTGCATCTGGCACTAGTTTTCATTTTTCACTCGCGGAAGTCAAGAGTGACTTTCATGACTCCTTCCCAAGCTCTTGGTGTTCCTCAGAACTTTCTCTTCCCCCAAATTTCCAGTTGCCTTTGAGGGATCATCTTTCTCAGCTAGTCTGTTCAATGTTTATCCTCTTTATTGCTGTTCTAGTTTTAACTATGATAATTTTCCACTTTGCTTAAGTAAACTCTTTTATTCTCACAATCTCAACAATGTTATATTTCTATATGCTGATATTTTCTCCAAAATATTTTTCAAAATAACTCCAGCTTGGCTGATGAAACTACTTTTCAGTTGTTAAGGATGAGCCTCAGAAATCAAGATTGTAGGAAATGGGACTCTGAAAGCTCCATTTTAACAAGATCTCCTGGTGCTTTGATGTGCACTAGGATATGAGAACCACTGATCTATATCTTCATATCTGACCTCTTATTAGAGCTTCAAACACAAATATCCAACTGTTTATCTGACATTTCTACCAGTATGCACCTAACGCAGCTCAAATTACACATGTGTAATGCTAAACTCATTATCTCATCTACTCCTGAAATCTCTCCTCCTCTTAAACCCTTATCTTCAGAAAGCCAGTTTTCAAAGAGGGGTGTTACATAATGATAAAGGGATTAATATTTCAAGAAGACGTAATAATCCTTAATGTATATGGACATAACAACAGAGCATGAATACATGAGGCAAAACGGATACAACAACTGTAAGGAGAAATAGATGAATCTACTGTTATAGCTGGAAACATTTAACAGTCCTCTATCAGAAGTGGACATATCCCCAGCAACTACACAATCATTAATTCCACAGTTGAAATAAAAATCAGTAGGTATCAAAGCTCAACAGCACTCTCAATCAACTGTATATAATTGACATCGATAGACTACCTCATCGAACAATAGCAGGTTACACATTATTTTCAAGTTCACATAGAACATTCACCAAAATAGATCATGTTTTGGGCCATAAAATACACTTTAACAATTTAAAACAAATAAAAGTCATACAATGTCTGTTCTCAGACCACAATGAAATTAAGCTATCTCTCACATCAGTCAGAATGACTATTCTTAACATTAGAAAGTCAAAAAATAACAGGTGCTGATGAGCTTGCAGAGAAATGGGAGCACTTATTAACTGCCAGCGGGAATGCAAACTCTTAGTCAGTCATTGTGAAAAGCAGTTTGGTGATTTCTCAAAGAACATAAAGCAGAATTACCATTTGACCCAGCAATTCCATCATTGGGTATATATTCCCAAAGGAATATAATTATTATTATACCATGAAGACACATGCATGCGTATGTTCATTACAGCACTATTCACAATAGCAAAGACAGAATCAACATGAATGCCCATCAATGCCAGGCTGGATTAAAAAAAAATGTTGTATATATATATAACATGAAATACCACACAGCCATAAAAAGAATGAAATTGTGTCTTTTGCAGTGACGTAGATGGAACTGGAGACCATTATCCTAAGCCTACTAACACAAAACAGAAAACCAAACACAGTATGTTCTCACTTATAAGTGGAAGCTAAACACTGAGTACATATGGATAAAAAGAAGGGAATACCAGGGCCTCAGGGTGGAGGCTGGGAGGAGGCTAAGGATTGAAAAACCACCTATTAGACACTATACTTATCACCTGGGTGATGAAATAATTTTTTTCGCCAAACCTCCATGACACATAGTTTACCTATATAGCAAACCTGCACATGCAAACCCGAACCTAAAAGTTTTTAATAAAGAATAATAAAAGAATATTATGAACAACTTTGTGCCTACAAATTTAATTAAATGGAACAACTCTTTTAAGACACACACTTCCAAAGAAAAATTAGACAGTCTTGAGAGACATATTATTTATTTTAAAAATGGAATCAATAATTAATAACTTTCTAAAACAGAAAGTACTAGGCCCAAATGAATTCGCTAGTAAATTCTTACATTTATGTAAGAAGACATTATGTCAATTATCTACAATATCTTTTTAAAGACAGGGATAAAGGAGTTAAAAAGAAATTATGTAGGCAGTGAGGGTAAGGAAGTGAGGGCAGTTACTGAGGGTAGTCCTCAGTAAGATTTAACTTTTAATGAAAAGCAGCCCCCAAATCATTTTTTTTCTAACAAAGAGCACCTGTAATATCGAGCTGCAGACATAAAAAAGCTGGAAGCTTGCACAGGTAAATGCCTGCAGTTGTGCCAATAGGAAAAAATGCACCTGGGACTAGGCATGATCAATATGGTGG
The DNA here is from genome assembly GCF_049350105.2 of Macaca mulatta. Taxonomy (NCBI): domain Eukaryota; kingdom Metazoa; phylum Chordata; class Mammalia; order Primates; family Cercopithecidae; genus Macaca; species Macaca mulatta. The sequence continues at coordinate 76,828,612 of NC_133407.1, read as the reverse complement.
CTCCATCTTCTCTTTGTCAGCCACATGTACAATAAGGAGCAGACAAGATGACCTTGGCCAAGTGGAAAGCCCATTTGCTTAATAAGATTAAGGTGGGTGGACCAGCTTTCCCCATGCTATGTAAATGTCACAACTGTTCAAACCAATCTGTACGCCCTATGTAAATCAGATATTGCCTCCTCAAGTCTGCCTATAAAATCTGCTGCAGTCTGCTGCGTTTTCCTTTTTCGGACATGTCTCTGTTGCAAAAGAGAGAGCTGCTCTCCTCTCTTCTTTCTTCTGCCTATTAAACTTTCCGCACCTTAACCCATTCCGTGTGTGTGTCAGTGTCATTAATATTCTTGGTGCGAGATGACAAACCCTGGGTATTTACCCAGACAATGATGCTGCTTCATTAGAGAAGAAAGAAAACTTCATAACTCATTCTGTAAGTCTAGCATTACCCTCATACCAAAATCAAACAAAGACATTATTAGAAAACTACAGACCTGAGTCTTTCATGAACATAGATACAAAAATCTTTAACAAGCAAAATCAAATCCAACAATGGGCAAAAATAATTACACACCACCACCGAGTGGGATTTATCTCACATGCAAGGCTAGTTCAATGTTGGAAAATCAAGTAATGTAATCCATTACATCAACAAACTGAAGAACAAGAATCATATTACCTTAATAGACAGAGGGAAAAAAAGGATTATAAATACCACACCCATTGAAGATAAACTCTCAGTACACTAGGAAAATTGAAAACTTTGTAAATTTGATGAAGAATGTCTACAAAATACCTACAGATAACATCCTACTTAAGGGTGAGAAACTTGAAACTTCCCTGGTAAGATTAGGACAAGGGAAAGATACCCACTCTCACTGCTTTTCTATATTGTCCTGGAAGAAGGACAATCTTGTCACACAACAAGACAAGAAAAGGAAAGAAATGTTATACAGATTGGAAATAAATAATCCTCTATTTGTTTGAAGATGACATGATTGTCTGTGTACAAAATCTAAAAGAAAAGAGAAAAACATAAATTCCTGGAACTAAAAAGCAACTAGAATAAGGTTGCAAGATACAAGATTAATATGTGAAAGCCAATTTCATTTCTTTACACCAACAGGTAATAATTGGAATTTGAAACGATAAAGTAGATTTCTCCAAAATATACAAATAACTCTTAAAGCTTCATATTAAACAAGTGAATAAGCTGATAAGAAAATGAGCAAAAGACAGCTTCAGCTGATGTAGTGCAGCTTTATCCTATTTGTGATCTTCCTTATTAATTCTGATTGAATCTTAACTGATGTAAATGACAACTAATTTTCATTTGTTGTATATTTCCTGTGTCTAACTCAGTGACTGGCAAATAATATATACTCGATACATTTGAAATTAATAAAAATGAAAGAACAAATTAATTTTGGTACGGCATAGACATTTGTCAGGAATTAAACCACCAAGAGCGCTTGGAAAAAACTATGTACTACACACGCCAGTACCACTGCAAATATATATATGCTCTCTAACTTTGATGAAGTGCTAAAAATTGTTTGGAAAACTTTTTAACTGTCTCTTAACTGCTTCCTCTCCTATCCTGCTTAATGAAAATTTGCTTCATTTTTCTTATGCTCCTTAACAGTCTGCGGCATTTATATTTACCATGTAATTTAGCCTACTCTTTCATACACACACAGACACACACAGACACACACACACACGAAGAACTCTGAGCATGAAATGTCATATCTAAAAATATATACTTATATACGCAACTATACTTCTTTGCCTTGATTGTCAAAGAAAGAAATTTCTCTCTTTCAGCTGGAGACAGTGTTTCCCAACACCACTTCTGACACCAGATGTTTGCCTTTTCCATACCGAGCAATTCTTGAATTCTTCAGCACCAACTAGATATTCAACACTTCAATTTGATTCTAACATTACCTACAAATTCAGCTAATTGAAAATTTGAGGGTTCACACTATTTCCATTTATGTTCATTATCTAGAACAGTTCACAAAATTCATAAAAACACATGATCTATGCTTACTCTTTTATTATAAATGTTTCAACTCAGGAATAGCCAAATGGATGAGATGCACGGGGCGAGGTATAGGGTTGGGGGAGAGATTGTAGGTGCTGCATCTATCCTTCTCAGGGCACATCGCCCTTCCCATACTTGCATGTTTTCACCAACCCAAAAGCTCCCAGGCTCCTGTCGTTTACATTTTTCCTGTTTGAATAAAGATTTCATTATATAAATATAATTGATTAACCCTTGGCCATTGGTGATTGAACTCAATCACCAGTCCCTCTCCGCTCCCTGGAGCTTAGAGTATTGTGCTAAAAGTCCAAACCCTTTAATTTTGTCTTAGTCTTTTTGATGATCAGACCTCATCCTGAAGCTATCGAGGGAATCTTCCTGAATCTCATTAAAGTTAAAAAAGACAGTAAATGACAAGGGTTTTAGAAACTCTGTGCCAGAAAATTGAGACAAACACCGAACATTTATTTTTTTTAAACTACACAGTCTAACCCTATATTCCAAAGCTCTTATTAGATTACATACTCTCATATTCTGTAAAATATTCTTCCTCAATTATACTTGTTTCAATATTTTCTGATAATTTTTTACCAAAATTATAAATCATAACCTTTTTACTATAAAAGTCACCCCATATTGTCATCTAACCATTATTGCCCTGTCCTCTTTTCTTCCATCAGCATAAACTTCTAAAAGGCATGTTCCACATTTACTCTTTTTACTTGTCTACCCCATACATTGCTCAATACTTTCCATTCCTGTAGCTCCAATAAACTGTCTCTTAGTGAAGTCATAAGCAACTCCTCAATATGATGGACTCATCTCAGGGAATACACAATTAATAATAGTAAAAAACTATTTTCAAAAAACAAAACAAAAACTTAAGAAACTATCTCCTATGCAGTTTATTGATACAATATTTGATCCAACTCTATGCTTGAAAAGGATGTGTGTATAGAATTATATTAGTATGTGATTGCAGGTATACAAATAGAGAGCTTTTGGAGCAAGAACAAATGTATTGTTAGTGCCAGTTTCATTTGGTTTTGTATCTTTCTTAGAAGTGATGAACTACCTTTATCACAGCAGCTCTTGCTCTAAAAAATAATATCACGGATACTTGGAGGTTTCAGATTTGCCTCATTTAAAAGCAGAGATGACTCATTCTATCAATGATCTCAAGTACTCTGATTTCTAGATCATGCCATTTACTGCATTTCCACATTTGTATCTGCTTCTAATAATGGGCAACTTCCTAAAATGTTCTTGAAAACACCACCTCATTTCCAAAGTCAATTTTTTCTTCTCATCTTTGGAGTAAAATGACTGATTAAGGAATGATGAAAACCCAAATTAAGAATTGGGAAAACAAATCTGAAAGTGTTGGCAACTTACCTAGTAGTCAAAGACATACGGTACTTGTGAGCAAAGGTATTAGCCAAAATTAGGTTTAGATAATTAATTCCTATGAAATCCTAAATACATCTTAACATATAAAGGGACCAGAGAAACAAAGTATTTGATGGAAATTCCAGCTATAAAAGCACCTGAATGTTAAAGATATCTGCAAATTTCATTCGTATTTTTTTTTTCCATTTACAGGTGCTCCACAAGTTAAGTAGAGGTTATGTCACAGTAAATCCATTGTAAGTTGAAAATATCAAAGTCAAAAGTCCAATTAATACACCTAACCTACTGAACATTGTAGCTTAGCCTAGCTCAGATCGTGTTCTGAACACGATCAGAACAATTAGCCTAGACTTGGGCAAAATCATCTACACGCTACAGAAGGTTTTGATGTTTTGCAAAAGCAAAATATCTTTGGACCAAAAGGTTTTGCTTATTTTCCTTTGCTCGTAAAATTTAAAATTATTCTGCTTCTTTATGGCTTAAAACTTTAATGGTCATTGTTTCAAACAATCTCTAGAATAAATCGTTCATCTATTTTTAATTTTGCCTACATTGTTTTTTGTTTGACTTAGATGCATCATCTGGAGTAATTCAAAGGCTGCTTGACTTCTTAGTAGTATTACTACTGCTACAAACTCCTCATCCCTTCACTCTGCCCCCAACTGGATTAATTATTGTAATAAAAACTAAGAAAAATACACGGAGCTCTTTGGGGAAAAAAATAAATGCATACATGTAGTTACTAGAAGCACTTTTTAGCATTAACTGGATTCTTGAATATTTAAGGTCAATATATACTGAGGCCTTTGGAATCCTGACCTGAAACTATATTTTCTTATTATCTTACTTTCCATAATTTCTGAAGTAAAATTGTCTTATAGTCTGCAAATTAACAAACCATATTCACATAGTCTGCAAATTAACAAACCATATTCACATTGGTTCACATAAACCATACAAACATTTGTATATTTCTAAATAAACTGAAAGAAATTTATTCTATTATTTCTATTTATTTAGTAAATAGAAAGAATAAATTGTACCCAAAACAAATTAAACAAGTTAGATGCATTACTTTTTAAACAAAAATAAAATATAACTCTAGTTTTATTTTTATTTTATTTTAGTTTTGCATTTCTAAGATTTGTTTTAATTGTGCTAATTGTGTTAAAAATCAATTTATAATTGTATTAAAAGATACACAACGTAAAATGTATCATGTGAACCATTTTGAAATATACAATTCAGTAGTAAAAACATTCACATTGCTGTGCACCCAATGTCTAGAACTTTTTCATTTGGAAAAACTGAAACTGGATTTTTATGAAACAACAACCCCCCATTTATCCCTTCCTCCAGCCACTGGCAACCACCATTCTGTGTTCTTTTTTTAATTTGAGAGCTCTGTATACCTCATGTAATTGGAGTCATATAGTATTTGTATTTTCCGTGGCTATTTCATATGGCATGATACCCTCAAGATTTATTTATGTTGTCGGTAGCACGTATGAGAATTTCCTTCCTTTTTAGGCTGAATAATATTCCATTGTATGAAAATAATGCATTTGTTTATTCATTCATGCGTCAGTAGACGCTGGGCTAGCTTCCAGCTTTTGGCTATTACGCATTATGCTGTTATAAACATGGGTGTGCAAACATTTCTTTGAGATCCTGGTTTTAGTTCTTTTAGATATATACACAGATGTAGAATTGCTGGATCATATGGTAATACTATTTTTAATTTTTTGAGGAACTGCTATATTATTTTTCATAGTAGCTGTACCATTTTACATTCCCACCACCAGTGCTTAAAGATACCAATTTCTCTACATCCTAGCCAGCACTTAATATTTTCCATTTATTTGATAGTAGTAATTCTAATGGATGTGAGGTGATATCTCATGGTAGTTTTTTTGTTTGTTTGTTTGTTTTTTTCTTGAGACAAACTTTCTCTCTTTTTGCCTAGGCTGGAGTGTAATGGCACGATCTCGGCTCACTGCAACCTCCGCCTCCCAGGTTCCAGCAATTCTCCTGCCTCAGCCTGCTGAGTAGCTGAGATTACAGGCATGCACCACCACATCCAGCTAATTTTGTATCTTTAGTAGAGATGGGATTTCACCATGTTGGTTAGGCTGGTTCAAACTCCTAACCTCAGGTGATCCACCCGCCTCCAACTCCTGAAGTGCTGGGGTTACAGGTGTAAGTCACCGCACCTGATCCATTGTAGTTTTGATTTGCATTTCCACAATTATTAGTGATGTTGAGCATTTCTGTGTGTACTTATTGTCCATTTGTATATCTCTTTAGAGAAAAGTCTATTCTAGTTATTTGCTTATTTTTTAAATGGGGTTGATTATTTTTTTTCCTGTTGAATTCTAGGATTACTTTATATATTTTGGATATTAACCTCTTACCAGATGTATAATTTGCAACTATTTTCTCCCATTCTGTAGGTTGTTATCTTAATCCATTTTGTGTTACTATAACAGAATACCTGAGACTGTGTTATTTGTAAAGGAAAGAGTTTTATTTAGCTTATGGTTCTCCAATAAGGGTGCTTCAAGATTGGGTAGCTGCATCTGGATAGCTTCTGGTGAAAGCCTCATGCTGCATCACAACAGTGGAGAAGAAGCAGAAGGGGAAATAAGCATATGTAAAAAGAGACCAAACATGAGAAGCACCCTCACTGTGTAACAGTCTGCTGTGTGATAACAAATCAAGTCTCATGAGAGAAAGAGCACCTGAAAAACAAAGAAACAAACAAACAAACAAACAAAAACATTAATTATTCTTAATGTCCTAATCACATCTTAAGGGCACTGCCTCCCAACAGTACTACCTTGGGTACCAACACATGACATGCCTTTCAGTGCAGACAAACCATATTCACACCACAACATTCTCCCTCTGGCTTCCCTAAAACACACTCCCTTTTTACAATGCAAAATACAATCATTCCATCACAATAGTCCCCGAAGTCTTAACTTGTTCCAGCATCAACTGAAAAGGCCAAAGTCCAAAGTCTCATCTGAGACTCAAGGCAAACTTCTTCCAGCTGTAAGGCTCTAAAATCAAAAACAAGTTATCTGCTCCCAAGGTACAGTAGTGGAGCAGGAAGTGCGTACACATTCTCATTCTAAAAGGGAGAAATAGGAAGAACAGGGTAACTTTCTCAAAGCAAGCTAAAAGCCCATCAGGGAAGATATTAAATCTTAAGGTTAGAGAATAATGTTCATTGACTCCATGACCTACATCCTGAGCACACTGGTGCAGGGGTTGGACCCCCAAGGTCTCAGGCAGCCCCACCCCTCTAGCTTTGCTTGGTGCAGTTTGCACAGCGGCTCTCATGGTTTGGAGTTTCATACCAATGCCTGTCTTTTCCAGGTAGGCATTGCACAATGTTAGTGACTTGACAGATTTTGAGCCCCATTTTAATGGCTCCACAGATATTCTTCTGGGGGGGAATCTCTGTAGTGTCTTTACCTGTGCAGCAGGTTTCTGTCCAGGCTTCCAGGCAGTCCATACATCCTTTGAAATGTAAGGGAATCCTACTATACCTCTGCTGTTCTAGCATTCTGTATACCTACAGAATTAGCACTATGTGGACCCCATCAAGATCTGCCACTTGCATATTCTGAAGCAGGGGACAGAGCCATGGGTGGAACCACACCTGGGGCCACCAGAAAGATGGCTGTGTGGCTAAGGTGCACTGTGTAAGAATGCAGAAGCAGGGTTGTAAGGCAGCCATGGGCAGCAAACAGGGGAAGGGCATCCTGGACTTAATCCCCCAAACAATTCTGCCCTCACAGGCCTCTGGGTCTGTGATGGAAGCTGCAGACTTAAAGATCTCTGAAATGACCTTTGGGCCTGTTTCTGATTGTCTTGATGATTAGCAACTGGCTCCATTTTAGACATATTAATTTCCTTAGCAAGTGGTCTCTGGGCCACATAATTGATTTTCTCTCCTGAAAATGCTTTTTTATCCTACCATATAGTCAAATGCAAATTTTCCAAGTATTTCTTTTCTTCTTCTGTTTTCTTTAGCAGCTCTCTGTAAGCACTTAGAAGTAAACATGCACCATCCTGAGAATTTTGATACTTAGAAATTTCTCCTACCAGATATGCTCTTCTGTCACTCTTAAGTTCAGTCTTCCACAAAGTCCTAGGGCATAGATACAATACAGCCAAGTTATTTGCTACTATGTAATAAGAATGATCTTTACTCCAGTTTCAATAAGATATCCATCATTTCCATATGCGAGCTCATCAAAATGGCCTTTCGTGTTTATATTTCTATCAGCATTCTGGCCAGACTATTTAACCAATCTCTAAGAAGTTCAAGACTTTACCTAGTCTTCTCATCTTTTGAGTCCTCACCAAAGTTGCCTTTAATGTTGTCTTCATTGCAATACAGGCTTTTTCTAGCCTGCTTCTCCAAATTCTTCCAGTCACTATCAATTATCCAGTTACAAATTTTATATTTTCAGGTATCTCTCTAACATTGTCCCTCTTCTCAGTATCAATTCTGTCTTACTCCATTTTGTGTTGCTATAATAGAATACCTGAGACAGTGTCATTTATAAAGGAAAGAGGTTTATTGAGCACGTGGTTCTCCAGGCTGGAAAGTTCAAGACTGGAGAGCTGCATCTGGAAGCTTCTGGTAAGGGCTTTGTACTGTATGAAAATATAGAGAAACAGAAGCGGGAGCAGGTGTTGTTAAGAGACCAGACATGAGAGACAGCCTTATTTTATAACAGCCAGGGTAACTAAACCAGTCTCAGGAGAGCAAGAATTTACTCTTGCAAAAAGGACATTAACCTCTCTTAATGATCTAATCACCTCTTAAAGGCACAATATCTCAACAATGTCTCACTGGGGACCAAGCATCAATGTGAGTTTTGGTGGGAACAAGCCATATTCAAATTATAGCAGTTTACTTTTCACTCGATTAATTGTGTCCTTTGATGAATGAAAGTTTTTGATTTTCATCAAGGCCAATTTATCTAGTTCTTCTTTTTTGTTATCTGTATTTTTTAAGTCCTATCTGTAAAATAATTGCCAAACTCAATGTCATGAATTTTTTATTCACATTTTCTCTTAAGAGTTTTATATTTTAGCTCTTATGTTTAGGTATTTGATACATTTTGAGTTAAATTTTGTACATGGTGTAATATAAATATCCAACTTTTGCATGTAGATGTAAGTTTTCCCAAGCAAAATTGTTGAAAACACTGTTCTTTTCCCATTGAATAATTTTGACACACCTTCAAAAAATAACTGGATTATGAATTCAGGGCTTGATTTCTGGACTGTCTATTACTGCCAGTTAGTATTTATGCCTGTACCACACTGTTTTGATTACTGTAGTTTTGTAATAAATTCTGAAAGTAAGGCACATAAGACCTACAAGTGTGTTGTTTCTCAAGATTGTTTTGGCTCTTCAGGTCCCTTGAGATTCCATGCAAACTTTAGGATGTATTTTTCTATTTCTGCAAAAAACACCACTGAAATTTTGATAAGGATTTTCACTAAATCTATGGATCATATTATGTAGTATTGACATTTTAACATTATTCTAATCAATGAAGATGGATTTCCATTTATTTATATCTTCTTTAATTTCTGTCAGCTTCATTTTGTAGTTTTTAGAGTCCATGTCTTTAGCCTGTTTGGTTACATTTATTTCTAAGTAAATGAATCTTTTTTTTATATTTCCTTTTCAGATTGTTCATTATTAGTGAAAAATAATATGCAGCTAAATTTCATGTGTTGATTTTGTATTCTGCAACACTGCTGAATTTAAATTAGAACTGAGCCCTACTAGTTTTTTCCACATTTTTAGGATTTTCTGTGTGTAAGATAATGTCTTTAAAATAAATAATTTTAGTGTTTTTTTTTTTTCCAATTTCAATGTATTTCATTTATTTAGTTGTTGCCTAATTTCCCTGGTGAGGAGTCCATTGTTACATTAAATAGAGGGATGAAAGTGGGCATCCTTACATTGTTTGATTCTAAGTTTCTTTTTAAATTATAAACACAGAAATAAAAAAGCTGAACATATTTGTTTGACTGATGTAATTGAATTTTATGTTCTAAAGGTACGTATTTTATGTTTATGTCAATTTGCAAAATAATTATAATTGTCTTTATTGTGGGAATTTGGGATCAGTTACTCAATCAAATGATTGCTCAATTCTCTATTTTACTTTTCTCAGTAGCAAAGGTATAACAGAAGGAGCTTATGGAATGCTCATTAGGTTACAAACAGACTGGTAATTTAACAATTGACTGCCAATAGAACAATAAAGCTACATAGGCTTTATTGTCTTGATACAGCACATAATTTTTGACTGAAGCAATAGACTTTTTTCATTTTTCTGAAAAACTTATGTTCAAGATAATATTTGTGTAGCTCTGCAGGAATAGACATCATCTGCTGAGAGGCATTCATAAAAATAAATAATAGAGGAATTCCCTCCAGCCCTCATACACACTTTCTTTGAAAAGCAGTGACTATCACTGCATTTGGCTTTTTAAATTGGCACTGATCTCCTTTTTTTGGCAAATGAAACTCAATTTTTCAAAAAAGCCAACCTTCATTGTCTAATCCTAAATATACAGGCAGCTTTATCACTTACATTTGGCATGGAAGGCTATACAAATCTATTTGGCTAATTTAATTCACTGAAAGAGGTAATTTTCTAAATAACTTCTATTGGCCTAAAGAAGGTAAGATGCTGCCAGGTGGGTTTGTTCTCATTGGCACAATCATATCAGGACATAAATGGCATCCTCACTCTGGGTTTCTAGACACACAAACTATCTAACATACAACTGAGCAAAGGATTTGTACTCTTTCTGTATTGCTGAGATTCTCTTAACCTTTGTTATATATGTTTTGATCTATATATGTGACCCTTGGACAACACAGGTTTGAACTGCAAGGGTCCACTTATATACAGATTATTGTTAATCAATATGTTTATTTATTAAGGTATGTATGAATACATAAAGTACACACAGATACTAGTCTATTTGTATGTTAATCATTTATGTTTTCAGTAAGGCTTCCAGTCAATAGTGGGCTATAGTAGTTAAGTTTGAGGAGTCAAATTTATGCATAAATTGTCAATTGCGTGAGAATTGGCACCCCAACCCCAACATTGTCCAATGGCCAACTGTATATAAATATATATAAATATATAGTATATATAAACTATTTCTGTTATATTAATGATTAGGATTTTTAAATGTTTGTGTTTTGAAATAGAACACATACACATAAAATGCATAAAATGAATCTATAATGAAACAAATTATCACAGCAAGCAACCATGTAATACTCATCCAAAAAAAGAAATAGACTCAAGACATAGTCCTTTCTGTACAATCTTCATTCCAACCATCTTCCTCATCAAAGGTGACCACTACTCTGACATCTGATTCTAAAGTTCAAATTTGCCATTAGGAATCCTTAAATAAATTAGATAATATATTATGTATTCTTTGATATCTGACTTGTATAATTACTTACCTCTCAATAATACTTTTACTTGTCTGAGCAGGGTTATTGCTTGTTTTTCACTAGTTTAGTTTTTTAAAAATTTGTTCAATTCTATTTATTGGAAATGATGTTATTTCATGCCTAACAAGTACTGGTGAGGTTGTGGAGAAAAGGGAACACTTATATACTCCTGGTGGAAATATCAATTAGTTCAGCCACTGTAGAAAGCTTTTGGAGATTTCTCCAAGAACTTAGAACAAGATTACCATCTGAGCCAGCAATTCCATTATTGGGTTTATACCCAAAGGAATGTAAATCGTTCTACCATAAAGACACACTCATGCATATGTCCATCACAGCACTACCTGCTATTTTACAATAGCAAAGACATGGAATCAACCTGAATACCCATTGGTGGTAGGCTGGATAAAGAAAATGTGGTACATATATACCATGGAATACTACACAGTCATTTAAAACAATGAGATCATGTCCTTTGCAAAATATGGATGAAGCTAGAGGCCATTATCCTAAGCCAACTAACATAGGAACAGAAAACCAAATATTGCATGTTCTCGCTTATAAGTGGGAGCTAAACACTGAGTGGGAACAACAGACATTAGGGTCTATTTGAGAGTGGAGGTTGGCAGGAGGAGGAGGATCAAGAAACTACCTATTGAGTACAATGCTTATTACTTGGGTGATGAAATAATCTGTACACCAAGCCCTTGTGACACACAATTTACCGATGTAACAAACTTCCACATATACATGCAAACCTAAAATAAAAGTTAAAAAAAAAGAAACAGAAAATGGTATTTTTAAAGTTATTTCATTTTGATTTTTGTACCTGCTATATGCATATACATTTTGTATTTGTGCGCTGAGCTTATGTTCAGTATTCTTCCTAAACTCAGTTCTTCATTTTAACAATTTATTTGGAGATTTGTCTCTACTTTCTGGTACATCATTATGCTGTCTGTAATGACACTTTTATTTCTCATTTTACAATATTCATTAATTTTTCTCATTTGTGCTTTTATTATATTGGGTTGGACCTCTAGTAAGATGTTGAATAGAAGTAATGATAAGATGTATCATTTTTTTCTTATTTTAAATAAAAGTAATTTAAAATCATACCGTAAAGTATGAGGTTAGCTACATACCATTGTACATACTCTGAGAAAATATTTACACTGAGAAAATATTCTTCAATTTCTGGTTTTCTAAATTTTTTTTTCATGACTAAGTGTTTAATTTGTTAAGGGAGTTTTATATGTTGAAATCAAATGATTTAATGTAGTACTAAAAAACATGGGTCATTTTTCAAATGTTAAGCTCAACTTATATTTATGAGATAAACCCAAGTTGATTATGATATGCTGCTCTTCTTATATTTCATTGTATGTTTTGGTTAATATTTTAGATTTTTGCATCTGTGTTCATGATTTAAATTGGCCTATATTTTTTGCCAGTGATAACATTCTTGACAGAATATGTTATCAACATTTGTTCCTATTTTTCCCATTCTTGGGAAGACTCATGCAATACTGGCATTTATTCTTCCCTACATATTTGGTTGAATTAATTGGTCATAGCATCTGGAACTGTAATTATCTCTATAGGAAAGTTTTAGATTTTATATTAAATTATTCAGTAAATGTAGTAATATTTGATTATTTTATTTCACCTATGTCAAATTTAACAAGTTACATTTTTTCTAGGACTGTCCATATCATCTAAACATTTTAATGTGGAGTAAAATTGTTCATAATAGTCTCTTGGTGTCTTCTAAATTTTTTTTTTTTTTTTTTTTTTTTTTTTTTTTTTTTTTTTTTTTTTTTTTTTGAGACGGAGTCTCACGCTGTTGCCCAGGCTGGAGTGCAGTGGCGCGATCTCGGCTCACTGCAAGCTCCGCCTCCTGGGTTCATGCCATTCTCCTGCCTCAGCCTCCTGAGTAGCTAGGACTACAGGCGCCCGCCACCGCGCCCGGCTAATTTTTTGTATTTTTAGTAGAGACGGGGTTTCACTGTGGTCTCGATCTCCTGACCTTGTGATCCGCCCGCCTCGGCCTCCCAAAGTGCTGGGATTACAGGCTTGAGCCACCGCGCCCGGCGGTGTCTTCTAAATTTTAACAGTTTCTAATATTAGTCTCTCTTGTTTTCCTTCCCATCCTCCCTCCCTCCCTCCCTCCCTCCCTCCCTCCCTGCCTCCCTCCCTCCCTCCCTTCCTTCCTTCCTTCTTTCCTTCCTTCCTTCCTTCCTTTTTTCCTTCCTTCCTTCCTTCCTTCCTTCCTTCCTTCCTTCCTTCCTTCCTTCCTTCCTTCCTTCCTTCCTTCTTTCCTTCCTTCCTTCCTTCCCTCCCTCCTTCCCTCTAACTTTTACAAGGCATTTATCAATTACAAAGACTGTCAAAGATACAATTCTAGGGTTTATTGATCAACTTTTTATTTTTGCATTCTTAAGCTGTAATCTTATATTATTTCCTTGCAAATAACTTCTTTTGTCTTAATTTGCTCCTTTTAAAGCTTATTGAGAAGGAAACTTAGATCATTGATTTTCAAATGTTCTTTTCTAAGATATCAATTTAAGCCTATAAATTTTCCACAAATTTTCATTCTGGTTTTTCTTTTATTTATAGGTTATATACAAGTATCTCAGTTATATACATCTAGTGACTCATATGTGTGCATATAGATACAGAGGTAGAGATACAAAATTATGTATTTATGTCTAGCAGAAATATATCATGATCAAAGTATAGTCTGAATATAATTTCAATTTGTGTAAATGTCATTATGGAGTCTGAAGTTGTTGATTACAAACTAAAAATAAGTCAATTAGGACAAATTTTTAGTTAAATTCTTGAAATCTTTCATAGTTTTACAGTTTTTTTCTGTTTCTATAACCATTAGTAAGGAACAATAAACTTTCCACTATAATTATACATTTTTCTTTTACTCTTTTCAGTGCTGTCATGTTTCAAGGTTTTACTATTGGCTGCATTAAAAATTCAAAATTTTAAATATTCCTAGTGAATTATGTCTTTTCTTTCATGAGGTATATATTCTAATGTCTTGCTACGCATTCTGCATTAAAGTACACTTTTTTTTAGCTATAGTTACACTAATGTTCTTTGGGCTCATGTTTTCGTGCTCTAAATTGTACTACCCATTTATTTCAATCTCTCTCTCTATCTCTGTCGTTCTTGCTCTCCCCTTCCTCCCTCAGAAATTTCACTGTGTGAACCTAAGGGTGTGTGTTTTTTCACCTTTTTTTTTTTTTTTTTTTTTCATTCTCAAAGTCTCTGTGATTGGTGATATTTCTGTTGTGGTCAATTTTGGAAAATTTGCAAAAATGGTATCTCTAAATATTGCTTCTTCCTCATTTTTTCTTTCTTCCCATATTGAAAATCAAATTACACATGTTTTTGTTCTTCTAATTGTGTTCTTTCTGTCTCTGAAATACTGCCCTGTGTTTAACATACGTCATCTCTTCTCACTTCATTCTGGAAATTTTCTTGTGATCTATTTCAAATAAACTAAATCTTTCTTTAGCTATATCTACTTTATGGTTGAACCAATCTATTAAATTCTTCATTTAGGTTCTTTTTTTTTTTTAAGTTCTAGAATATTCATTTTTTAAAAAGCCTCATGCTCTGCCAAATATTTCTAATTTATCATTTATCTCCTTGAATATAACAAGCAAAGTTGTTTAAACTCTTAAACACAGTTAGAGATCACTAGAAATCTTGGATTACCTAATTTAGTTTCAGACTTGAAATAATTTAAAACTAGGCATCAGTGTATGGGAAAGCTACACCGCTTGTTGTTTACTTAACTTTTCTCTCTAGACTTGAGGGAGTTTCAAAAGCATTGCTCAGCTTCTCAAATACTGAGCTACCCTTTTAAGAATCAGCTTAAGCTATCTGAGAGAAATTAACACAAATAACAACCATGTGCACGAAAACATACGTGTCCATAGAATTGTGTCGTATCATTTTTACACGTATTCCTATAACATTAAATACCATTCTTGAACAAGCATGTCTCTTCCATCATCATCTTGACACATCGGATAGTGCCTTGTATATACTAACTACTCAATACATCTTATAAATTTAAAGTATTTGATAGAAGTATAAGAATTATCATTAAAATCTTTAGTGGCTATTTTTAACTGGCTATTTTAACCCTTAGCCTTCTTCAAAAATGCATATAAAACATAATTAAATGTAAATGTAAAATTATATTTTTAAATAGATTCCAAGGCTTAAAAAAAACAATTTAACAACATCGTAAAGAAACTCATATTGTAAATTGTTTATAATAAAAATATTTCATGCATGTATCCAAATGCATCAGTAAAAAATAGTTATTTATAATTATATACAGATAATAGATATTTAAATACTAAATAAATAAATGTAATAATTATTAATAATTTTCCAATCTCTCTGTGACTTCGTGAAGCTCTAGTAGTTACTCAAATTAGTGAAGTAATCAAGTTTAAGGGTTTTCATATTCAAGTTCAGGGTCCCCTGTAGCCTTAGGCACTGTTCTTCTTAAGATACTTAGTCTTTCTCCACTTTCTCTGGAGTTAGAAGCAAATAGCAATTATCTTTGACAGTTTATGCACTGCTGCTGTAATTTATAGTGGAATAATCTCTGATTGTGTTTTGTTCCATTTTAGTCACCAGTACACTGTTTAACTCCCTCAAATTATGTTCAAGATGTGATGTTCTTAATGGTTTAGGACTACTAGACAGAATTCTGTCTCTATCTGATGGGATGATACAGTCCCTGTTTAGAGATGTCGGTGCTCAGCTCCTTTTGTTTGTCTCTAGCCCTTTAAAAGAAAGATATTATTTACTCTTTTCCCTTCAATGTTTAGGATCCCTTCTTTCCTTTTTTCCAAGCAGAGTTACTCATTACCGGTCCACCTTCTATTCTTCTATGTACAGTTCCACTCTTATCTTGTCTGAAGCTATTGTTTAAACAGATAGTTGAATTTTTCTACCACTTACTTACATGTGAGTGTTTGTTGATGCTTTACAACCCTCAAGATGAGCAGGGGAAAAAAATGGCCTTGGGAAACAATGCTAAGAGGCTGAGGAAAATATGCAGAAAATGTGCAGATTAAAATTTAGAGATATAATACTGGTACATACGTTATCTTATTTATATAAACCTAACAGTATGAAAAGAGAGAAAAAAGCCTTTATTTTATTCCTACTATGTTTCAGATCACATGGAAAATATGTTTATATTTATTAAGAATTATAATGTTTTAAGACAGATGTTTATAGATGAGGAAACTAAACTTGAGAGTAGTTAAGTTGGTTTGCCAAATGTCACATAGTAAGACAAATGGTCAGAATTTAAACCCAGGTCCTGTTGGCTTCTTAACTAGGCCTGCAGATTTCTATTTCATGCTTATACTTATGTTGAAGATATAAAAATATACGTATCTAAATCTATGTCTTTTCTCATTTTAGATTTTATATATGACTTCATTTGCACAGATTAAAGTCATTTTCCACTGGGCTAAATATTCAGAGCTGAATAATTTTTATAGGCAATGAATTAATGTATATGAAAACGTAATGAATATTAGGTATTACAATTAGGTAGAACCTTCATTTCTTATCCCATTTCCTCTGCAAAGGGGAAAAAGGAGGGATAAAAAAATGCTTGATTCTCTCCTGATTTACTATAACTGCCATTTAAAATAATTAGTTGCGCCAGAGTTCCCAAGTTGCTGTATAGATATTATTTAAATTGGACTATTGGACAAGCAGGAAGAGGAAGGCTAGTGTAGAGGAATGGGCTATTAAGAAATGATACTGATCATATTTATATTTTATAAACATTTGTTATTGACCAGGCACTTTGCAGAGAGCTTTGCATTTATTACCTAATTACTAATTTCATTGATCATTAAATCTTCTTTTTAACCCTATGAAATAGTATATAATACCTTTTTTATAAGTGATAAAACAAAATGGAGAATGCCTAAGAATAAGATTAGTACAGTGATAACATAGCGATTTTTAAATTTAATTTGGGTATCTTTCCAATTTTTGCTGTTCAAGCTTTACATCAGTGCTTCCCAAACATTAGGCAGCAAAAAATCATTGGGGGATCTTATTAAAATGCACATTCTAATTTTGTATCTGGAGTGATTTGGATATGGTTTACTTGTCCCCACCAAAGCTCATATTGAAGTTTGGTCCCCATCGTGATGGTGTTGGGAGGTGGGGCCTAGAGGCTGGTGTTTGGGCTACGGGGATGAATTTCTTATGGGTAGCTTGGTGCTATTTTCCTGGGATTGAGTGATTCTGGCTCTCATGAGACAGGATTAGTTCTCTCAAGAGTGAATTGTTACGAAGCCAGGATACCTCTCAGGTTTTCTCCTCTTTTCATGTGCCTGCTTCTCATCTTATCTTCTCAGCCATATTTTGATGTGGCACAAAAGCCCTCTCCAGAAGCCAAGCAGTCATCAGCATCATGCTTTTTGTCCAGCCAACAGAACTGCCAAATAAACCTCTTTTCTTCGTCAATTACCTAGCCACAGATATTCCTTTAAGCAACACAAATTAAGACAGTAGGTCTCAGGTGGCATCAGACATTCTGCACTCAAACAAGCTCCCACGAACCATCCTTTAAGATACAAGACTTTAGGTAACTGCTTTTCCATCAACCTAAGTCCAATTCTTAAAGGCCTTTATATTGATTTTACATTCGTTAAAAATGAAGTATGTATTAATATTTAAATTCATTAAATAAATTTAGTAACCAGATACACACCTGTCACTTGATAACTTAGACTCTGAAAGAATAGATAATTCTAAACTTTGTACTTTATGACTACGAATTAGGGTCCATGTCCTATCAATGTCTCCAGAAACAAGCTCACCTTTTCTGGCTTTATACAAATGTTTTATAGAAATTGTCCCTGTCCCATTACCAGTGAGACACTGATCCATGAACTGTTGAGTTTGCTCTAGCCTTAAATTAGTTTTCTATAATCATAAATTTAGTGACTTTAAACACTACAAATTTATTGTTTTAGAACTCCATGGGTCAGAACTCCAGTGGACTCTAAGAGAGGTTCTGTTTGCTTGCTTGTTCAGATTGTTGGCAGAATGTTCCATCCAGCGGGTAGGACTGAGGTCTCTATTGCTGCTGGTTGTCAGTTGAGGCCGTTACTAGCTCCTGGAGATTGCTTGCACTCTTCAGCTCATGGCACCCTTCTTCTATTTTCAAAGTCAGCAACAGCTAATGGAATCTTTCTCATGCTTAAAGTATTTCCTGCCTCTTCTGTCATATCTCTCTAACTCTCTCTTGCACTCACCAGAAATAATTTGTTTCTAAGGATGTATATGAATAGATTGGGCCTATTTGAATAATTTAGGATAAGCTATCCATTTCGAAGTCTGTAATCTTCATCAGATATGCAGAATCCATTTTTACCAAGAAAATTTACATTCGGGATTTCAGAATTCCCAGAATTATGATGTGCACCTCTTTGGGGGACTATTATTCTAACACACAAACCTGTTGTGTAGGACAGGCTTATTTTAGCTAGATTTATTAGCTAAAATGAGAAAAACTAAGTGAAACGGAAGAAGAATGTATTAAAGTTTCTAAGATAGCCCTCAGAAATTCTAGGAGGGCCAGAAAACTGGATTTAGAGATTATGCAGCCAGAAGTAATATCTAAGCCAATCACTAAACTATTCACAGGCTTGATTCCAGAACAGGCATTGCACAACATGAATATGGGACTCTAAGCCCAGCCCTTCCGCAACAGTTGTTTCTCAGTCTCAGTGTCTATGCCAACCTCTGCCATATTTACTGGGTATGAATTCCTCAAAATGCCTGTTTCTTCTTTTTTTGCCCTGCTGAACACTGAAATATTGTGGTGGTACATTTCACTGGGGAAAATGAGTAAATGTCTCCTAGCCACCAAGAAGGTGACAAATTAAATTTTCAATTTTTCTTTAGTATCAGTTTTGCCAAATACAGGGAAAAAATAATTTTTAAAAATTTCTGATCTATTAGTGTGACTCTACAACCTACATAATCCTTTGATTTAAATAAAGCTCTAAGAAAGCTAGTCCTCACTTGCCCATTCCTCCCCTTCAGCATAGAATAAGAATGCTTCTCCAAGCCTCCCAAAAGGCCTAGGGAGTCCACCTACACTATGTTAGTTAATACAGTAACATTCATAGTTGTATTTTTTTTTTTTTTTTTTTTTGAGACGGAGTCTCGCTCTGTCGCCCAGGCTGGAGTGCAGTGGCGCGATCTCGGCTCACTGCAAGCTCCGCCTCCTGGGTTTACGCCATTCTCCTGCCTCAGCCTCCTGAGTAGCTGGGACTACAGGCGCCCGCCACCGCGCCCGGCTAATTTTTTGTATTTTTAGTAGAGACGGGGTTTCACCGTGGTCTCGATCTCCTGACCTTGTGATCCGCCCGCCTCGGCCTCCCAAAGTGCTGGGATTACAGGCGTGAGCCACCGCGCCCGGCATAGTTGTATTTTTGTATTTTGAAAAGATTGTGACATTTAAAGACTCAATAACTCAGAGAATCATAAAAGTAAAACCTCAAATATTTCTTAAGAGTTCTCCTAATTCGGCAGCGGGGACAATTTAGGTTTTTTTTGTTTATATTCGTGGAATTTTATATCAACTCAAGGTGTTTCTCTCTAGTCATAAGGCTCTGGAGCCTGGATTAAGTGACCCTAACAATAGCCTGTGTTATATACATTATTTTTAACTTACAAATCACATTAGTACAGTAATTTTTGCTCGTGTCTACTATCTGGAAATTACTATGAACAATAGTGCACTGTCTGTCAGTATAGTTGGGGGATTGATTCCAGGATGCTACATAAACACAAAATTGGTGCATACTCAAATCCCGCAGTCCGGCCTGTGGAATATATATATACTAAAATTTTGGCACTATGTATAGGCAGGTTTGCATACCACAAAGGTTTTATTTGTTTGGTGGAAAAAATTTTGGAGTATAAGTGGACCTAGGTAGTTTAATTCTGTGTTGATTAAGGGTGATCCGTCTCTTTATTACTGTCTTTATTTTACTGTAGAATAATAACTTGATTAATTGTTTAAATTGGGCAGACTTTGATCTGAATTATCTGTCTCATTTTCTACATCTCTCCTGTTGGGATGCTAACGTTTATCTCATGGAAGATATTTTCAGAATTAAAAGGGATAAAATGTATATCACTTGGTTGCTATTAATACAGTATAAATTTAGAACCAAAAGTGGATTTAGTAATATTTAAAATAATTTAACAGTGACCCGGTTGGTCAACTGATGATTCAGATTTTGAAATGGGAAAGCCTAATGGCTGCTCACATTTAACCCAAGATTTCATTTAGAACAAGACAGACATTTTCATGTAGAGTTGAGGTTACAAACTATGGGGGGAAAAAGGAAGGTTTTCCTGGAAAATCTGATTTTTCCTCTGAGAATTAAATCAGTGGCCCTAGCCATGAACTCTCTGGAATCATATGTAATATAACTTCAAGGCATTTCCATGAACAGCAAACCATGAAATCATGCCACAAGAATGACAGACTGATTTGGTCAAGCTATTCATCTTGCACATAGTTTATTCAATAGTAATGTTTGAGTTCATTGAGAAACATATCCATGAATTGGATGCTTGTATCCTGCTGCATACAAATTCATATTAGTCTCTGCACATGAAGTCAGAAGTTTGACTTGAATCCCCTTTCCTCCCAGTTACTAGCTATGGGCCTGTGCATTCATTTCATTAATAAGCAATTCCTTATTGAGGGACTGTACACCGTGTAAGGTAGGTGCTGGGTCTCTGGTTCACATGGCAGACACCAATCCCTTCTTCACAGAACTTTTAATCATGGTAATAGTAGTTGCTGAATGCTCGCCATTAAACAACCAATTATAAAATTATTTCACTAAAGTTTGAATGACAGCTATTGAAAAAATATATTTTTTTCATACCAAATCAATTCCTAACTGCAAAGTTTTGAAAACAAAATTGATTCAAAAGAAATTTATGTCCTATGCCACTCACTGGAGAAAAAAATAAAAAGTACACATTGTATTAAGTTTAGAGATGGTTAAATGATGCCAAGTAAAAGAGGTTACTTTCTAGCATTTTCCAAGTGAGCCCTTTTATTAAACATCATTTGTAATTTGAATGTTGCCTCTTTCAATTTCTTATAATTAGTTAGAATTTATTCCAAGCCACATCATCATATAATCTAAAATAATAACTTCACTGACAATGTGCCGTAATAATTGCTGTCTGGTTATCAACAGTGATCTATGATGATTGGGTTGATAGTGTTAATGCTGGTCTTTTAAAGTGAGTGCATCAATATTAATATATTCCAAAAGAGTACCGGCCAATTAAACCTTCAGGGAATTTTATCCTAATTTGGTTGCTGTGCATTCCACTATGTTTTAATTTCTCAATTGTTAATAAATATAACCTAATCTTGTTGATCTACCTGTCATCAAATAGCACTGTAATTTGACATGCCACAATTTAGCATCTTAAATAAATGTCTTTAAGATAACCATCTCAATAACTAAATATGAAGTGTTTTCTGCAGGAATGAAATACTACTTACACTCCATCTGGAGTACTTTCATCAACTCAAATCTATCTTATTGCTTACAAAAATAATCATTATACCTGAAGTTTTTTTTAGGTTATCTGAAAACTTTTTTGTCATATTTTCATTCTTTATCACTTGTTGAGAAATTTTAGTAAGTTCCTGAATCAGAGAATCTCCTTCTTTCAAATTAAGTTGTTATTACAAAATCTAATCATTCATGTCATCACTCGTAGTGATTCAACACATTAAAACTATAGCTCTCTGGCACTAACATCAAGAATCATATGCTTCCCTTTAACACTATAGTATCTTCTTTTGAAGCTGTTACAATATTCCTGGAAATGGCTTAGCTTGTCTGTGTGATACATTTTCATTAAAAATATCTCATTTAGAATAAGTCATAGTGATTCAACTGATGTCTGCAAAAGACATTAACATACATAGTCAATAAGCATTAATATTATGTTTAATACAGAGTGTTTCACTCAATATATTGACATCACTTTGCGGACAAAAATATTCTGTTGATATTACAGAAAGTATTCACAATTATTTAATGTCACTTAAATATTTTGCATAACGCAAGATGTTAAACAAACCTTTATTTTAAAAGAAAGTAACACTTGGCTTTTGTGATTTTCTTGAGCATTCAAAATGAAATGCTCTGACTTTAGAAAAAAATGTCCCTACCACTTCTATTTGACAGCATAGCCATATTTGAAAAATGATGTAAGATTCAGCAAGGTCCAAAAGAACAGAATTAGCTTTATAAGGACATGTTGGGAAAGTATTTTTTCCATGATAATATTGCACAAAACAAATACACATACTTATTAAGTGATTGAAACAGACATGAGAGAAAAGACAGTTAAAATAACTATCTGTCATAGTAATTATTAATGATGAAATCTTAGATGGGATTCTGTCCAATTAGTTTCTGTGACTCTCAAGTTCTGCATAAATTTGATAAAATTTGCTTGTTTGCATAGTGATTTTTCTGAGGCTCTCTTTCCTGGGCAAATCTCCAGATTGGCAAGCTCAAGCGGATTTTAAAATAGCCTTTCCATATATCACCCACACTTGTCCTGCTTGGGAATGGATTGACGTTTGAGCTTTGAGGGTTATAACTAAGCTGCTTTACTCTGCAGAAAAGTTCATTTTACTTCAGCTGTTGCAGATACCGCCCTTACCTCCCACTAATTCAGTGTTTTCCAATTGTTTCAGCCTGCTTCCAATGGCTCAAGCACACCATTCGAGGTTCACAGTAAAAGAATGCCATGAAGAGTAACTTTTCCAAACTCATTCTTCACTCTTGACATGTTATATAACTTTCCTACATGGATAAAGTATAATAATACTTTTATTTTTCTTTCCAGTTCAGATAGGGAACTGCTATACTGTCCAATCTGATGTCTGTTTCTAACCTTTAAACATTTAATTTATTCTTATTAATGAGGTTTAATCTTTATAATCTAATTTGTAAAATAATTTAAAAATTTTTGAATGATCTCAATCAATCCATGTATTTTCTTTTCTAAGAGTAAAACTTTCTTAAAAAGCATAGAGAAGGTAGAAGAGGATCTCAAAATATAAATTAAAAGTACGAATCTAAAATCTGGCAGCACCTATCACATACAAAATGCAACTTAATATATTTCATTTGGGCATGACTAGTACTAATAGCAGACCATTAATGAGGTCTAGATCATAGACTCATAGAATGTTAGAATAGACCTAGAAAGAATCTATAAGCTGATCTAGGTCAAAACTCCTACCTCTTCACTTTCAAGAGGAGGAAAATGATTCTCATAGAGCTAAATGCTTGGCTAAAGTCAGATAACTACTTACAGAGCAGAAATTAAACCCAGGGCCTCCTAATTTCTGTGCCATTGTACTTTTTCCTAAGAATAATAAGTGTAGCTTATGTAATCCTTTATTTACAGCAAAAGTAGCCCCACATACATGTCCTTCGACAGTGGATAAAGATCATCACCTTCATATTAAATAGCAAGTTTTATTACTTACACACTGATTAAGAGAAGGACCAAAGTACATGATTTTCCACTTGCTCACTAAGTTACACCCAATGATTTTTCATTGTTTTATTTCATAACCAAAACAAGAAAAGTGGTGAAATAGTATTTAGTTCATATAAGTTTCCAGCAAATATGTATGAAAATGGTTTAAGTGTATATTCCAATGAGTTAAACAATAGTTTCAGTGTTGATAATATGTTTGCTCTAGAGAAGAATATAGTAGTTGATAAGACCATTTTGTGAGCCAGAATAACTGAATTCAGACACCACAGTTTACTCATATGTTAATGAAAATAGATTAATGAAAGTACTGACCTCACAGGGATATCTGATGAAATGTGTTAATATGGCTATGTCAATATTTTTATCAACCACCATTACTATTTTTTCAAAGGTTTGTAGTAACAAACTGTCTTAAAAACAATGACTACATTGTGTTCATGATAATCTGTTCTCTATGAAGGATACATTCTTTTAATAAAATATTTACTGGCAAATTGCGTCTGAGGCATTTTTTGGTTGAAGTTAGAACCATAAGCAATAAGATTTCAACATTAAAAATGTATGGTATATAAATGACTTTAAACTAAGCTCCAGCTAAAAATAATTGCTGATCAAGGTGTTAAAACTTAAAAATGTAAAGTAAAAAGTTTTCTCCCATATGTCCCCTATGGCTTACTGACATCATATTCTCCCTCACTTTACTTGTATGAAAAAAAAGTATATTGAACAAGATAATCTCTAAGAAATTTCCAGTCCTAAAGCTTTAGTTGCATTTCTTGATTTTATGTCTCATTTTCAAAGGAAGCTTTTGCACTCTCAGAAATAGGTAACAAAGTAAATGTTTGCTAAAAAGTAAGCATTTCAGCTTTAAGTAATAGATAAATTTAAGTAATAGATAGATTTAAGTGTTTCAGGTTTAAGTAACAGATAGATCATCTTTTGGATTTTTCTAAATGTTAGGTTTCCAAAAAGAACACAGCGGCAATTTAGTATATAGAATAGCTTTGTTGAAAGTGAATGATAGGGTACCTGTGTAAACATTTAGTGAAATTAGAATCCTGAAAATTATTTTAGACAGATAAATTTAGACAGTAAATATGGGGTTAAATCACAGGAAACATTTCATAAGAAACAATGTTTACTCTAAGACCAGTATTTTCCGGAGCTTTTCATTTAATGTTATAGAAGCCATTTCTCACCTCGTTAGTTGGAATTCTCCAGAGAAACAGAACCAGTAGTATGTATATATAGAGAGAGGCTTATTTATTAGAAAGGAATTGGCTTACATGGTTGTGAAAGCTGAAAAGTTCCAAGATCTGTAGTCAGTAAGCTGGAGTTCCGGAAGAGTCAATGGTGTAGTCCCAGTCTGACTCCAAAGGACTAAGAACAAGTAGAGTTGATAATGTGTGTTTTAGTTCAGGGACCAGCAGGATTGAGAGCCAGGAAAGGATGATGTTTAGTTTGAGTCTGAAGGCAGAAAAAAAAGGCACATGTCCCGGTTCAAAGTAGTCAGGCAGGAGGACTTCCCCCGTTACTCAGCATTTTTGTTCTAGTAAGGCCTTCAACTGATTGGATGAGCCCCACCCACATTGTGGTGGGGGAAGGCCGCAAACTACTACACTCAGTCTACAAAAATGTTCATTTCATCCAGAAACAGCCTCACAGACACATCCAGATTAACATTTAATCAAATGCCTTGGTGTGCCATGACCCAGTAAAGTTGAGACATAAAATTAACTATCACACTCACCTTCCTAAAAGTGACTGGGTATTATACTGGTGCACCCTTTCTCTCTCTCCACCTTGCAACCCATGGTTGAAGGTGCACAAAAAGCCCTGCTTTCTGACTTCAGGGAATGACAAACTGTCTCATCATTTGTGGTCCCAGTTCACAGGGGATCAGAACGAACTTAGTCTTCACCTGAAAGCACATCTTTGCAGCTCCTTCTCCTTCTCCACTTTGCTTCCGTCACTCCCTTACTTGTTTCTCCTGAAAACACTATCTTAATAAATCAATAGCGTAAAATTTCCTATTGTAGGTCTGCTTCTAGGGAACCAGACGTAAATAATAGCTTTGCAGCCTTTGGAAAAACTGTGGGAGAAGCCCAAGAAGGTAAAGAGTATTTATACTTTTTTCAACCTCTCCTCAGCAAATCTTCAGTTATCTATTTTTATAATTTAAACTTTAATTTTATATAAGTATATGAGTTTTACATATATACAGACTAATGTACATCAAAGTATATAGCAATTCTTACATAAATTAATATTCAATATTTTTGTTACAATTTGTAGTTATACCTATCCTCTACACTTTGTCTATATGGTTTTTAAAAGTGGAAGGTCTTTATACAGCATTTAAAATGTGAGAACATGTAAACAAGCATCCAATGGAGAATCAAGGAGTGAGACTGGATCTATAAGGGAAAGAAATATAATATTCTTGATATTCTTTAAAATTGCCACTCAAAGTAGAATCTTCCAAGACTAAAGTCAACAGATCTTCTTTCCCATATCCTGTCTTCTGCTGTATCATGGTTAACTCATGTGGCCTCTCATCTATGATGAGATCTGGTATGAATCATAATAGTATGCTCATAGACATGCCCATGCTCATGGACATGCCTCTTGTATCTGTTATCTGCTTTGTTTCCTTTTTTCTTTTTGCTAAGGTAACTTTTTCCAAACCATGTCCTCAGTTGGCTAATATTTCATAATTAAGACCCTTCAGTTGGTTGACCATTATGTGCGGATTTTGATTGCCTTTCTTCTGTATTTTCGCAATAAGCTAATTATCACTGCATGCACATGGGCTTATTGGCTACACAATCATTAGAGTAATATATTATAGTTAAATTATCTAACAATGTAATTATAGATGCACACAGATAGAAGATAGTATTTACAAAATGTGAATTATAAATCATTGAAAGAAACACATTCTGTTTAATTCTGAATGTAAACAAATGTAAACCAGACCGTTTAACCGTATCTGTGTATCCCATGCTTGATCTAAGGGTGTCTTGCACTACCTTATAATGAACCAGATAAAAAGTAGATTAGCATTCCCTTTTTGCTTTTCCTATTTTCATTTTATTTAATAAAAATTGCATGAACACTGAACTTACCTATTTACTCCCTTATAGTTGAAACAATCTAAAATAGTGAAAGAACCATGAATTACAGAAACCAGTAAGTACAACCATTAATTCAGAAGAGTTAGCTAAATATATGATAAAGTCCTCGGCCATTACAACTCTGAGTGTGATCCATGAACAGTAATTTCTCAAGATGCCCTATAGGGGAGAAACTTTTTTTCATGTTCAAATAGATTAGGGAAATACTGTTTGTTATACCTACAATTTTAGACATCACACTTTGCATTGGTATATTAAATATTCTAAGCTGTTCTCATTTAAGCTGAAGCAAAGCTAATCTAAATGAGAAACAACAACAACAACATCCTGTTTAATGTTATTTAACAAACCATTACAAACAATGGACTTTGGATATTATTTGTAATTAACACTTATTTATAAAAGCTTGAGTTCCATGTATCATATTTGGGGTAATAAAAGTTAATGTATTACATAAGAAAACAAAATTATTTAGGAGTTAGAGCATGGTTACTCATTTTTAAACAAAAGGATAAACAAATAATCAATACTTGAATCTCCTTAATTTAAATAACTAACTTAATGAATAGAGCCTATTCTCAGATAGTTTTAGTGATAGAAAAAGGCTTCGTCAAGCCATAAAGATTCTATTTTCACTATATATTTATCAATAAGAATTGAGGATTTCATATAGTGTACTATTTTCGTAAACTATTTTCATGAAACAAGGTAATGCTATTTATGGTTCTTAGATTATTTAAAATCATGAAAATTTTTCAATTAACAGTAAATTCTGATGCCTTAAAAATACCTGTTTTATCAAAAAGAAGTTGGTAGAAGTGTCCTTGGAATGCTACAGGTTTCAGCCCATTTGAGCTTCTGTATAGACACTCCTTTTTATTAGGCCTTAGTCTCATTCCAGACACCAGCCCAACTTGAAATGCACCACAAAAACTTGGATAGAGCCTGAAAACTCACCAACCAAGCCAAGTAATTATGCTGAACCCCCTTGGGCACTCCCTAATTGGATGTCCTGGGTCCTCCTAGTTCTTAGTCCTTTAATACCTGTTTTTCTCTTTCTCTTACTCCATTTAGTTTTTCAATTCATACAAAACCGTATCCAGGCCATCACCAATAATTCTATAAGACAAATGTCCCTTCTAACAACCCCACAATATCACCCCTCACCACAAAATCTTCCTTCAGCTTAATCTCTCCCACTCTAGGTTCTCATGCCGCCCCTAATCCCACTCGAAGCAGCCCTGAGAAACATCGCCCGTTATCTCTCCATACCACCCCCCAAAATTTTCACTGCCCCAACACTTTACCACTATTTCATTTTATTTTTCTTACTAATATAAGAAGACAGGAATGTCAGGCCTCTGAGCCCAAGCTAAGCCATCATATCCCCTGTGACTTGCACATATACATCCAGATGGCCTGTCCTGCCTTAACTGATGACATTCCACTACAAAATAAGTGAAAATGGCCTGTTCCTGCTTTAACTGATGACATTACCTTGTGGAATTCCTTCTCCTGGCTCATTCTGGCTCAAAAGCTCCCCCACCGAGCACCTTGTGACCCCCACCCCTGCCAGCCAGAGAATAACCCCTTTTGACTGTAATTTCCCACTACCCACCCAAATCCTATAAAATGGCCTCACCCCTATCTCCCTTCGCTGATTCTCTTTTCGGACTCAGGCTGCCTGCACCCAGGTGAAATAAACAGCCTTGTTGCTCACACAAAATCTATTTGGTGGTCTCTTCACACGGACGTGCGTGATGATATGACAGTTTTTTTCTTAGTTAATTATGTAATCGTGGAAAATTTACTTGACCTTGGACAATTTATCAAAATATATCAATCACACTTTCTTTATTCATCTCTAGAATTACTGTTAGGATCAAATAAAACATAAGAAAACATACTGGAAAGAATCAAAAAACATGGTATAATCGAAAAGATTTAAATTGTAACTTTTACTAGGAAGTATCTTAAATTCTGTTAATACTAGTGTTCACCTAGAAAACAAAATTTATTTATTCAAAATGTATTTATTGACTGGAGTGCCAAGTATGTGCCAGTACCTGTTCTAGAAGCTTTCCATATGTAATTAAGCAAGAAAGACAAATCTGTAGAATTATTATCTTGCTGGATACCACAATATAATACCTTTGCTTTTTCTGGCTGGTCATAAATCTTATGCTTTTTGCCAACTCCAAAATAAGAGAAAGTTTGCCAGAGGGATCTTAGTTGGTGAATACATTAGTCTTTTGTAACTAATTGCTGTAAAATTATTGTTATATCAGAGTCATGGGAACCAGAACAACTTCATCTTGAATAGAGGCTGGATAAAATGAGGCTGAGACCTGCTGGGTTGCATTCCCAGAAGGATGAGCATTCTTGGTGACAAGATGTTTACAGTTAAGGGAACAGATGAATAATGTTTGCTAAACAGACCCAGAACTTAACAAAGCCAGGAAATATCCTGATATCCCACATCTAAAGGACAAAAGCATTCCTCTTTTTTTTTTTTTTTTTGGAGTTGGAGTTGGAGTCTCGCACTGTTGCCCAGGCTGGAGTGCAGTGGTGCAATCTCGGCTCACTGCAAGCTCCACCTCCTGGGTTCACACCATTCTCCTACCTCAGCCTCCTCCGGAGTAGCTGGGCGTGGTGACAGGGGCCTGCCACCACACCCGGCTACTTTTTTTGTATTTTTAGTAGAGACGGGGTTTCACCACGTTAGCCAGGATGGTCTTGATGTCCTGACCTCGTGATTCGCCCACCTCGGCATCCCAAAGTGCTGGGATTACAGGTGTGAGCCACCTCGCCCGGCCAACAAAAGCATTCTTAGTTTAAGAGTAAGTTTCTTGCCAAAGTCAACAGTTACACAAAGATTAATAATCTTTTGTCAGGAGTCCCTGTAGTGGAGCCCATTTCCCCCATGACT
The DNA here is from genome assembly GCF_049350105.2 of Macaca mulatta. Taxonomy (NCBI): domain Eukaryota; kingdom Metazoa; phylum Chordata; class Mammalia; order Primates; family Cercopithecidae; genus Macaca; species Macaca mulatta. The sequence goes on along the minus strand of NC_133407.1, from coordinate 76,798,913 downwards.
TTTTGCCTTTGTTTTTTATTTTATTTTATTTTTATTTTTATTTTTATTTTTATTTTCGTTCAGTTGTTTTAGGGGGATAATGTGGTGTTTCATTGCATGGACAAGTTCTTCAGTGGTGATTTCTGAGATTTTGGTGCACCCATCACCTGAGCAGCATACTCTGTACCCAATGTGTAGTATTTCATTTTTCACCCCCTGCCCATCTTCTCTCCAAGTCCCCAAAGTTCGTTATATAACTCCTATGCCTTTGCATCCTCATAGCTTAGCTCCCACTTTTAAGTGAGAACATAAAATGTTTGGTTTTCCATTCCTGAGTTACTTCACCTAGAATAATGGTCTCTAACATCTAGGTTGCTACAAATGTCATTATTTTATTCCTTTTTATGGCTGAGCAGTATTCCATGGCATATATATATATATATATATATATATATATATATATATATATATCACATTTTCTTTATCCACTTGCTTGTTGATGGACATTGACACTTGTTACATATTTTTGCAATTGCAAATGGTGCTGCTATAAATGTGTGTGTAAGTGTCTTTTTCATATAATGACTTCTTTCCCTCTGGGTAGATACCTAGTACTGGGATTGCTGGAGCAAATGGTAGTTCTACTTTTATTTCTTTAAGGAATCTCCATACTGCTTTACATAATGGTTGTATTAACTTATATTCTCACCAGCAGTGCGTAAGTGTTCTATTATTATTATTATTATTATTATTTTTAACCGCATAATGCCAACATCTTATTGTTTTTTGACTTTTTAACAATGGCCATTCTTGCAGGAGAAAAGTGGTATCCTATTGCAGTTTTAATTTGGATCTCCTTGACGATTAGTGATGTTGAGCATTTTTTCATGTGTTTGTTGGCGTTTGTATATATTCTTTTGAGAACTGTCTATTCATGTCCTTTGCTCACTTTTGGATGGGATTATTTGTTTTTTTTCTTGCTGATTTCTTTGAGTTTCTTGTAGTTTCTGGATATTAGTCCTTTGTCGGATGTATAGCTTGCAAATATTTTCTCCCATTTTGTAGGCTGTCTGCTTAGTCTGCTGATTATTTCTTCGGCTTTTATTAGGTCACACCTATTCATTTTTTTGTATGCTTAATTTGCTTTTGGATTCTTGGTCATGAATTATTTGCCTAAATCAATATCTAGAAGGGTTTCATCCATCTTGTGTTGATTTTTGTACAAAGAAAGAGATGAGTACCCAGCTTACTTCTTCTCCATGTGGCTTGCCAATTGTAACAGCACCATTTGTTGAATAGGGTGTCCTTTCCCCACTGCAAGTTTTTGTTTGCTTTGTCGAAGATCAGTTGACTGTAAATATTTGGCTTTATTTCTGGGTTCTCTATTCTCTTCAATTGGTCTATGTGCCTATTTTTATGCCAGAACCATGCTATTTTGGTGACTATGGCCTTGTAGTATAGTTTGAAGTAGGGTAATGTGATGCCTCCAGATTTGTTCTTTTTATTTAGTCTTGCTTGGATATGTAGTTTATTTTAAGGTTCCATATAACTTTTAGGGTTGTGTTTTCTAGTTCTGTGTAGAATTGATATGAGAGTGGGGCAGGGATGTGCTGGACAGAAAAACGTGGGGTCTCTGGAGAGGGCTCTACTCTCAGGCTTGTGCCCATGGAATTAAGTGAGAACTCCTATTTTTGCACCCAAATGTTGCATTTTCCAAGACCACTCAGGCCTGCCATGCCCCATATTCCATGCCCATAGAAACCTGAGACCCTAATGGGCAAAGACACAAGTAGCTGGACATCAAAAGGAGCGGAAGAGCACACTGACAAACACCAGTAGACACCAGCAGGCCATTGAGATGGGATGACGTTGAATTTGGTTGGGGGCAGTCAGAGGAAAGCCTGGCCACTGGGCAGCTTGATTCCAGAGGAAGACCACCTACCCATTCCATTCCCCTTCTGACTCCCAATCCACCTTACTGAGAGCTACCTCCACCACACAGAACCTGTACCCATCCTCCAAGCCCATATGTGATCTGGTTTTTCTGGTACACTAGGGCAAGAACCCGGGACACAGAAAGCCCTGTGTCCTTGACACAAGGTAGAAGGTCTAATTGAGTTGATTAACACAAGCCACAAGATGACAAAACTGACACAGCACACTGTAACACCACTCACTAGGGCTTTGAGAGCTGTAAACACTCACCCTATATGTGGCTGTGGGGCCAGAGCCCCAAAATGCACCCCACAACCTGCCTGTCTGCATGCTCCACCTAGGGGGTTAAGCAGTGGGGCACCAAAGAAGCGAGCCACACCCCTGTCACACACCCTGGGAGGAGGATAAGGGAACTCCTCCCATTTCAGAATGATGGTGGTATTTTTATGGGAATTGCATTGAATTTATAGATTGTTTTTGGCAGTAGGATCATTTTCACAATATTGATTCTACCCATCCATGATCATGGGATGTGTTTCCATTTGATTGTGTCATTGATGATTTCTTTCAGCAGTGTTTTGTAGTTTTCCTTGTAAGGATCATCCATCTTTCATTTTTCATTGGTTAGGTATATTCCTAAGTATTTTATTTTATTTTTTACAGCTGTTGTGAAAGGAATTGAGTCCTTGGTTTGATTCTCAGCTTGCTCACCCTTGGTGTATAGCAGCACTTCTGATTTGTGTACATTGATTTTCAGTCCTGGAACTTTACTGAATTCCTTTTTCCTCTCCATGAGCTTTTTGGATGAGTCTTTAGGGTTTTCTGGTTATACAATCACGTCATTGGCATACTGCGACAATTTGACTTCCTCTTTATCAATTTGGTTGCCTTTTATATCTTTCTCTTGTCTAATTGCTCTAGCTAGGAATTTCAGTACCATGATGAATAGAGGTGGTGAAAGTGGCCATCCTTGTCTTGTTCTAGTTCTTGGTTCTTTCAGCTTTTCCCAATTCAGTATCATGTTGCCTGTGGGTTTGTCATAGATAGCTTTTGTTATCTTGAGGTATGTTCCTTCTATGTCACTTTTGCTGAGTATTTTAATCATAAAAGATGCTGAATTTTGTCAAATGCTTTTTCTGCATCTATTGAGATGATCATATTATTTTTGTTTTTAATTCTGTGTATGTGATGTATCGTATTCATTGACTTGTGTATGTTAAACCATCCCTGCATCCCTGGTATGAAGCCAACTTGATCAGGTGGATTATCTTTTGATATGCTGTTGGATTCAATTGACTAGTATTTTGTTGAGGATTTTTGCATCTGTGTTCACCAGGGATATTGATATGTAGTTTCTTTTCTTTTTTTCTTCTTCTTCTTCTTTTTTTTTTTTTTTTAGATGTCCTTTCCTGGTTTTGGTATTAGAGTGATACTGGCTTCATAGAATGCTTTAGGGAAGATCCCCTTTTTTCCTTCTTTTGAAATAGTTTCTGTAAGATTGGCACCAATTCTTCTTTGAATGCCTGATAGAATTCAGCTGTGAATCCATCTGGTCCTGAACTTTTTTTTGTTTGCCTTTTTAAATTACTGTTTCAATCACACTACTTGTTATTGTTCTGTTAAGAGTTTCTATTTATTCCTGATTTAATCCAGGAGGGTTGTATATTTCCAGGAAATTATCCATATCCTCTAGATTTTTTTTAGTTTGTGTGCAAAAATAGTAACCTTCAAAGATCTTTTCTTTTTTTTTTTTTTTTTTTTTTTTGTATTTCTGTGAGGTAGTTCTATTTGTCATGTCAGTTGTTGCCTGAATACCATGGGGTTTTTTTCATTGTGTTGTTTTGTAGGCCCAGTGAGATTTATACATTAAACAGTTTCTATTTTGGTGTATTTTAAGATTTTGTTTCTAGATTAGAACTCATTTCTTAAGTGCGGGCTTGGTAGTAGCATTTGTTTGTCTGAAAAATACTTTATCTTTTCTTCATTTTTGAAGCTTAGTTTTACCAGATACAAAATTGTTGGCTGACAATTATTTTGTTTCAGGAGGCTAAAGACAGAACCCAATACTTTCTGGCTTGTAGAGTTTCTGCTGAGAAATCTGCTGATAATCTAATATCTTCCTTTGTAGGTTACCTGATGCTTTTGTCTCACAGCTTTTAAGATGTTTTTTTCCTTTTCTTGACCTTAGATGACCTGATAACTATTTGCCTGGGTGATGATCTTTTTGTGATGAATTTCTCAAATGTTCTTTGAGCTTCTTGTATTTGGATGGCTAGATCTCTAGCAAGGCCAGGGAACTTTTCCTCAATTATTCCCTCAAAAATGTTTTCCAAAATTTTAGGTTTCTCTTCTTCCTCAGGAACCCAATTTTTCTTAGGTTTGGCTATTTAACATAATTCCAAATTCCTTAGAGGCTTTGTTCATTTTCTTTTTTTTATCTTTCTGTAATTATGTAAATTTGAAAGCCTTGTCTTCAAGCTCTGTCTTCTACTTGTTCAATGCTGTTGTTGAAGGTTTCCAGTGCATTTTTTATGTCTCTTAAGTGTGTCTTTCATCTCCAAAGTTGTGATTATTTTTCTTTCTAATATTTATTTCTCTAAAGAATTTCTCGTCCATATTCTGTATTTTAAAAAATTTTTTTTAAGTTGTTTTTCATCTTTCTCTGGTATCTCTTTGAGTAGCTTAATATAAATCTTCTGAATTATTTATCTGGCAATTCAAAGCTTTAGTTTTGCTTTGGATTCATTCATTGCTGAGGTCTTTTTGGGGTGTTATAGAACCTTGTTTTGTCATATTACCAGAATTGCTTTTTTGATTCCTTCTCATTCGGGTAGACTATTTCAGTGGAAAGGTCTGGAACTCAAGGGATGCTGTTCAAATCTTTTTCCCACAGATGGTTTCTTGTTGTGGTGCACTCCCCCTTCCACTAGGGATGGGACTTCCTGTGAGCCACTCTGCAGTGATTGTTATTGCTCTTCTGGGTATAGTCACCCAATGGGGCCACCAGGCTCTGATCTGGTGCTGGGGAATGTCTGCAAAGTGGATTGTGATGTGATCTGTCTTCAGGTTTCCCAGATATGGATACCAGCACTTGCTCTGGTGGAGGTGGGAGGGGAGTAAAGTAGACTCTGTGAGAGTCCTTGGTTGTAGACACATTTAGTGTGCTGGCTTTCTTGAATGCTTGTTATGCTAGCAGTGAAACTGTCACATGGACAGACACAGGACCACTGGTTAGCCGGGATGTTGCAGGTAGCGGAATTAGCTGTTGTTTCCTCCTTCCTGGGAACAGGGTTATTCTGTATGAGTTTCTGTAAAGCCCTGAGTTGGTTGGCCTCCAGCCATGAGGCCTCCAATCTCTCAAGAGAGCACCAGAGATTTTTGCCTGTCTCATGGAATTTGCAGTGACCTGCCACTTCGTTCAAAGTATCTGTGATGTGAATTATTTGGTTTTAACCAGCATTGTACCAAAAGTGGGTGCATTCCTTCTCTGTCTAGAAGTAGCCAGTATTTTATTTCTTTACTGTGCTAATAAACTTGTTTTCACTTTACTTTGTGGACTGTCTCCAAATTACTTCTTGCATGAGATCAAGAACGCTGTGCTCTGCCTTTAGGTTTGGGGCATGTCTGTGTTAAATAGCATATAGCTCGATATTTTTCTTTAAATCCTGTCTGACAATCCATGTTTTACCATAGTAATGACATATTTAGATTTATTTTTATCATTTATTTTTGTATTCTCTGTTTGTTCCACTTTTCCTGTACTAAGAAAATACTAACCAAAGAAATTATTTTCATTATATTCCCAAAAAGTTAGAAATCAATAATTTAAAAAAAAAAAAAAAAAAAAAAAAAAAAAAAAAAACGCACTCTTGGGGTCTGGATTAGGAGACATTTCCAGTAACAGTTACATAATTAGTAGAAAGCACGCATTCAAATGATAGCCTTAAGTCCTATAAGTTGTGTGATGTTGAAAAGTTACATTTTAATGTAAGTTTATACAATGGAAATAAACACATTCATTCAGCTAACACTTATTGAGTATCTACTAGGTTCTCAGTACTATTTCTCTCTCTCTCTATGTATATATATCAATCTTATATATATTCATATATTTATCTCATATATAGTCATATATATGATACATATATATCATTAGAAGGAAATAAAAATATTTCATGCCAAAATATGGCTGTTGATATAATGAGTACTTTAAATTAAAATCTCTTAGAGATTAACAAGTCCTGGAATAGGCTTTTTCCCTATCTACATAAAGATAAGAATGGACCTACCAAAGAGAACAATTATTCCTGTCCCCCTCTTTGTTATCTCATTATCCGTTACAGGAAAGAAAACCAGAAACATAACTACATTTCAACAGAATCCTTTTCCAGAAACACCGTCTCTAAGATTTCCTTAATTCCATAGAGAATTATTTACAATTTTATTTCTGTTCCCTAGTAACCATTTATTGTACGTTAGTAGAATTCCTCTTTTCACCCCAACTCTTCTAACCCATTTTACCGGGATCCAAACCTTCATTCTTTCTGTAACTGCAAGATGGTAAGTAAGCCTCTGCACCTCATTGGGAAGTTGGTCTTCACTTCGTTCTGAAGTCTCCCATGTATGTGCCTTTAATAAATTTGTATGCTTTTTCTTGTATTAATTAATCTGCCTCATGTCAGTAATTTTCAGTGAATCTTAGAGGGCCAAGACCCTTGTCCTCCACACACTGGAGAAATGGACTGTGCCCTTTCCTTAGTGAAGTATATATTTCAATTCAGAACATACGCAAATCTTATGTTCCTGGTAGATATTTAGAGAAAGAATCAAGAAGGTGACTATAAGAAGACTACTTAGTACATTGCCTGGCATGAAGTTGATGTCCATTAAATGGTAACTAAAAAGAAATATTTATATAAATTAAGTATGTTTTATTATCAAGATAAAAAATTACTTCTAATTTTCACATACTCTTAAAACGAATAATCCTACTAATCATCAATTTAAGATAGTATCTATGCATATTTTATTGAGGTTATTAGTGCAAAACAGGAAATATTTGGTGAGTTCATAAAAAAACAAATTGTAACATTTTAAAGTTATACCACAATGGAATATTTCACCAAGGGAGGACTTTGTAAATGGCAACTTTTTCTCATTATGAAGTTGGCAGGTAATGATGACTGGACAGAATGCATGGTGAGATTACTAATCGGCAATAAAGCAGGCAGTGTAACATCAAATCCACTACCATTCCAATTCTGCAGAGCAAATTACTAAGAGGATGTGTTCCTGGTGGAAATTGGATGTGTATTGTTTAGGAAATTGAAAAAAGACCACTATGCAATTGTAGGCTGCTTATCACCAGCTCTCTGAAGGTAGGAGTAAAGCCCTGATTTCTAATATTTGCAAATTCCTGTGATGCTATTATTTTGTACTGTTCAATTATTTCATGCCTTGTTTATTCAACATTGCCAGAGAAGAAAGCAACATTATTACTGAAACATAAATACAACTAAGAATATATTTCACACTTATAGAAAGAAAATGTATAATAAACACCCATTTGTTTATAACACAGAAAGAACAATGTTAACTTTCTGTCATATCTTCATCAGATAAGGATATCTTAGGTTTTGAAAACTGTGTTATCACAACATAAATAAAGAACATTCAGAGTAAGATTTTTTAATTTTTTTAATTTTTTATTTCAATGGATTTTGGGGGAAAAGGCAGTGTTTGGTTACATGAATAAGTTCTTTAGTTGTGATATCTGAAATTTTGCAGCACCTATCACCCAACAGCATACACTGTACCCAATTGTAGCCTTTTATCTCTTGTCACCCCCTACCTTTTCCCCCGAGTATCCATTGGTTTTGTTTGTTCTTGTTTCTCCAGTTTTGTAGATGTGACCTTAGATTGTCTATTTTTGATCTTTCAGACTTTTTGATATAGGCATTTAATCCTGTGAACTTTCCTCTTAGCACTGCTTTTGCTGTATCCCAGTGTTGATAAGTTGTGTCACTATTGTCGTTCAGTTCAAAAAAAATTTTAAACTTCTATCTTGATTTCATTGTTGACCCAACCGTCATCCAGGAGCAGGTTATTTAATTTCCATGTATTTGCAAGGTTTTGAGGGTCCTTTCAGAGTTTATTTCCAATTTTGTTCCACTGTGGTCTGAGGGAATACTTGATATAATTTTGATTTTTTTTTTTTTTAATTTGCTGGGACTTGTTTTGTGGCCTATCATATGGTCTGTCTTGGAGAGTGTTCCATGTACTGATGAGTAGAATGTGCATTCTGCAGTTTTTGGGTAGAATGTTCTGTAAATATCTGTTAAGTCCATTTGTTGTAGAGTACAATGTAGGTCCTTTGTTTCTTTGTTGACTTTCTGTCTTGATAACCTGACCAGTGCACTCAGTAGAGTATTAAAGTCCCCCACTTTTAGTTATGCTGTTTAGCTCATTTCGTCAGTCTAGTAGTAATCGTTCTGTAAATTTGGAAGCTCCGGTGTTAGTTGGATATATATTTCGATTTGTGACATTTTCCTGCTGGCCTAGCCCTTTTATCACTATATAATGTCCCCTTTTGTCATTTTTAACTGCTGTTGCTTTAAAGTTTGTTTTATCTGATAGAAAAAAAACAGTTATTCCTGATCACTTTTGGTGTCCATCTTCATGAAGTATCTTTTTTCACCCACTTACATTAAGTTTATATGAGTCCTTACATGTTAGTTGAGTCTCCTCAAGACAGCAGAAACTTGGTTGGTGAATTTGTATCCATTCTGTCATTCTGTATCTTTTAAGTGGAGCATTTAGGCCATTTACATTTAATGTTAGTATTGAGATGTAAGGTACTATTCTATTTGTGTGTTATTTGTTGTCTCAATACCTTTTTTTTTTAATGTTGTTATTGTTATATAGGTCCTGTGAGATTTATGCTTTAAGGAGGTTCTATTTTAGTGTATTTTGAGAAGAATTTGTTTCAAGATTTAGAGCTCTTTTTAGCGGTTCTTGCAGTGCTGGCTTGGTAGTGGCAACTTCTCTCAGCATTTGTTTATCTGGGAAAGACTGAATCTTTCCTTCATTTATGAAGCTTAGTTGCACTGGATACAAAAGTTTTGGCTGATAATTGTTTTGTTTAAGGAGGATAAAAATAGGTCCCCATTCCATACTGGTTTGTAGGGTTTCTGCTGAGAAATCTGCTTTTAATCTGACAGGTTTTCCTTCATGGGTTACCTCATGCTTTTGCCTCACATCTCTTAAGGTTCTTTCCTTCATCTTGACTTTAGACAATCTCATGACTATGTGCCCAGGTGATATTTTTTGTTTTGTTTTGTTTTGTTTTGTTTTTTTTGTGATGAATTTGCCAGGTGTTCTTTGAACTTCTTTTATCAGAGGTCTGGATCTCTGGCAAGGTTGGAGATGTTTTCCTCAATTATTCCCTCAAATATGTTTTCCAAATTTTTAGATTTCTCTTCTTCCTCAAGAACACCAATTATTCTTAGGTTTGGACATTTAACATTGTCCCAAACTTTTTGGAGGCTTTGTTCATTTTTTAAAAAAATTCTTTTGCCTTTGACTTTGATGATTTGAGTTAATTCAAATGCCTTGTCTTCAACCTCTGAATTTTTTTTTTCTGCTGTTCAACTTGATTGCTTAGACTTTGCAGTACATTTTGCATTTCTCTAAGTGTGTCCTTGATTTCCAGAGGGTGTACTGTTTTTTATTTATGCTATCTATCTCACTGAAGAATTTTCCTTTTATATCCTGTATCTTTTTTTAAAATTTCTTTAAGTTGGACTTCATCTTTCTCTGGTGCCTCCTTGATTAGCTTAATAATTAACGTTATGAATTATTTTCTGGCAATTCAGAGATTTCATCTTAGTTTGGATCCATTCTTGGTGAGCTGGTATAATTTTCAGGGAGTATTAAAGAACCTTGTTTTCAGGGGGTATTAAAGAATCAGAATTGTTTTTTTGGTTCCTTCTTATTTGGGTAGACTATGTCAGTGGGAAGCTGTGGGATTCAAGGTCTGCTGTTCAGATTATTTTGTCCCTTAGGGTGCTCCCTTAATGTGGTGTTCTGCTCCTTCCCCTAGGAATGGGGCTTCCTGAGAGTTAAACTGTAGTGATTGTTTCCGCTCTTCTGGATCTAGCCACCCAGTGGAGCTACTGGGCTCCAGGCTGGTACTGAGGAGTGTCTTCAAGGAGTTTTGTGATGTGATATATCTTCAGGTCTTGCAGCCATAGATACCAGCACCTGCTGTGGTGGAGGTAGCAGGGGAGTGAAGTGGAATTTGTGAGCTGCTTTGGTTGTATTTTTATTTGGTGTGCTGCTTTTGTTTTTGTTGGCCTCCAGCCAGGAGGTGGCACTTTCGAGACTGCATCAGCTGCAGCCCTATAAGGAAATGCAAACTTGCCCTAGGCACACCTGGTTAAGTAGTCAGGTTTCTTGGGCAGTGTGCAGGGCCATAGAGTTCCCAAGAGATTATGATTTTTGTCTTCAGCTACCAGGGTTGGTAGAGACAGATCACCAGGTGGGGGGAGAGATACGGGTATCTAAGCTCAGCCTGTCCTTGGGCGGGGCTTACTGCAGCTGCTGTAGGGGATGGGAGTGTGGTTCCCAGTCCAATGGAGTTATATTCCCAGGGTGATTATGGCTGCCTCTGCTGGGTCATACAGTTCACCAGGTACATGGGGAAAAGCCAACAATCACAGGCTTCACTCTGCTGCCATGCAGCCTGCAGTCCTAAAGGGTGTACTCAGTCCCACTGTGCTTCCCCAACAGCACCAAGTCTACTTCCAGGTAGCCAGTGATCAGGGCTGAGAACTTGCCCCAATCCACAAGCCTCCCCGCTGAGAAAGCAAACAGACTCATAAGTTTTCTTCAGCATCTCAGGGAGCCTGCAGTGGTGATTAAGTTGCTTCAAAGGGTCTGTGGATTCTCTTAGCTTTCCTGGTATCTTCCTGCGGTAGTTCTTGGAGCAAAAGTTCATAATGTGAGCTGGCTACTAATTTAAGGCTTCTACTACTCCTCAGGTTCAGTAATTCACAGAACTAAAGAAAGTGCTATTCTTATGATTAGAGTATTAGTATAGCAAAAATATACAAATCAGAACCAGTCAAAAGAAGAGATTAGTAGGGCAAGGTACAGAAGGATCTTAAATAAGGAACATCTTTTGCCTTTTCCCCAAGGAGTCAGGAGGAATCACCCTTCTGTCATATCTACATATGTAGATTATGTAGATTATTGCCAATAATATGTAGATTATTGCCATATGTAGATTATTGCCAATCAGGGAAGCTCATCTGAGATTTGTGCTCACAGTTTTTATTGGGGTTTTGTTAGGTAGACATGATTTATTCCATCATTTGCTATGAGATTGAACTGAGTCTTCAACACCTCTCCTCTACCCAGAGGTTGTGTTATTATCACATGGTTCAAAGCTCCTAAACCTCTAATCATATTGTTGGTCTTTCTGGTATGTACAGCCTCTATTCTGAGCCATCTCATTAACACAAGCTTTCTATGGGCGCCCATGAATTACCTCCTTAGGAGAAATGTATCATCATCAAGTCTCACCAAAAATGATAAAGACATTCCGTTCACTAAAGATTTGCGTCCTTTCCAAGGATTTAGAAGGTACTTCTTGGGAACTGGAGGCAAAGGCCAGCCAAATTCTTAATTACATAGGAGTTTATTTTGAAATTTTTATCCTATCGCTATGATCTAAAGTATATAAATTGTTATTTCATATTATCTTCACTATTGAGTATGGAGAAATTCAGAAATGTCCACTTATACAAAAGTTATTTCTAGTGGAAAAGCCCTGGCTATAAAGTCCACAGCACCATGTATATGCTTCAGGTAGTAGAAAACAAAGAGCATAATGCTGAAGCCAGAGGCCACGGGTTTGAGCTTTAGTTCTGTTATATACTAATGGTGATTTTGGACTAATTGCAGCTTCTGGGTCTTAATTGGCTATTGTGAAATAGATACAGTAATAATTCTTATTCTAGCTGAATAACAAGTTGGTTGTAGTTTACAAAGAATAGCTAATGAATATAAAAAGAAAACTATAAAACTATTTTTGTTTTTTTGAGATAGAGGCTTGCTCTGTCACCCATGCTGGGTGTGATCATAGTGCAGTGGTATGATCATAGCTCATATAAAACTCTTTATAGATGTTATTTTTAAGTCCTAGCCCTACCAGTCTTTACCTGAGTAACCTGATGTAACGAGTAAGGAACAAAGGGATACATAGATGTCTTATGACCACAATGTGCTGATGAGCTCATTTAAATTAACTTAATCCTTTAAAGAAACCTGACAGGAAGGTGTGATTATCTACATTTGGAAAGTTAAGAAAATTAAATTGGGAAAGATTAAGTACTTTGCTGAATTCACATAAGGAGTGACTATCAGACCTATTTAGGCTATACTATTCTATGTGACCTACCTAAACGGTAGACTGCAACTATATAATTCCTATGATAACTTCCAGCTGTAAAACACCGTGACATTTTCTTTTGAGAGATTACAGGTTGTGTGGTCAAAAAAGACTAGTGGCCATCTGACCTCAGCAGAAAAGAAGGCCAAGGTACTGGCAGTGGTTGTGATGTCTTTGAAAGCAAATAGTGCAATTGTTTCTCAATGGCAGATGATAGGTACTAGGTAAGAAGGTTATTTTAGCAGTTGATATAAGGTATGTTATGTTATAGCGACAAAGCACATTAAAATATCAATGGCTTAACATTATAAAAGTTGATTTCTTACTGATGCTACATACAGAACTATAAGGATTTCACTCAGACACCCAAGTGCCAAGATTGCAAAGAAGCTTAAGTTTTTGTGGGCAGGGAAGATAATACATCATGAAATAGCTTGTAAGGTTTCAGTTTGACTATTTTTTTTTTAGCTTTAAGGGGGCAACAAAGGACAATTCTATTATATGTTTAAAGGAAGGAAAGCTGGACATATTTAGAAAACACCTGTAATGAATACTGTTTCACCTACTTTCCATTTGTATAATATTCTGCAAGCTACAAATCACTGTATTCCACATTATTTCACTAATGATGACAATAATTTTGGTACTCAGAAACCAGTACACCAAAATATGAAGCATCTTTATCTTCCCAAGATTTGGACCCACCAAGGAATATAATAGTTTTCTTCCCTCTCTATAAGACCAAAGATATACCCACACGGGAACAGACCTTTTTTTGAGGTAATGACTATCTACAAGCATCATTTAAATTCCAAAGAGAACTATTTACAAGTTAATTTATGTTCCCAGATCCATCATTTTCCCTAGTAATCATTTATTGCCCTTCAGTGGAATTCCTCTTTTCCCCCTCCCATACATAACCTGCTTTTCTGTAACCTCATTCTGTCTGTAATCTCGATAGCGTATAAGCTTCTGTACCACATTGGGAAGTTGGGTCTTCATTCTGAATTCTCCCTTGTATACACATTAAATAAATATGTATGCCTTTTATATTATTAATTAATTCGCCTCATGTCCATGATTTTCAGTGAACCTTTATTTAGGGAGCTGAAAAACTTGGCCCCTGACAATAAAAAGCTACATTAGTAAGAGCTCAGAAATAAGCATACATGCAATATACACTTTTAGTAGGCTTTGGGTGCCTCGACTCAAATAAATTACATAAAAGTTTTGGCATTAGACTTTTGCAACCAAAGTAGTATTTTGAGGTAAAAAACTATCATAGTTATGTAAGAAATGCAAAGTTTGGGGATTTCAAACCATTTAGTTCAGGAATCGGAATAGACACAAAAATAGTGAAGCAACACAAGCACTTTTCTATTCTCTGCCACATACATATACACTTTATATATCCCATGTGAAAAATAAGTAGAAGAACCATATAATTTATTGCCCAAACTGGGACACTTTGGGAGTAAACAGGGATATTATTAATACTTACAATAAGGCAAGTATAAAGTAGGACTACTACACAAAACCAGGCATGTATTATCATCCTAAAAGAGTTCAGAAGGAAATTATCTTTAATGATTTAAAAATTAATTTTTCTTTCTATGTTGTAAATATATAACCATAACAGTTCAAGTTGAAAAAGGATTTATTTATCTACTTGTTTATTTAACAAACGTGTGTGTACTTTATGTCAAGCACTGATCTACACTGGGGAGAGAAGTATTAATTTGCTTTAGATGAGACTTACAGAATGAAGTTACAGGTTTATAAACACAATTCTTAGTTAAGAAGCATTCAGCTGATATGTTTTGTGATGCTGAAACATAGCAGATGATGATCTTTTAATTTTTGTAGAAATCTCAAAAACATTTCCCAAATATTAACTTATTTAGTTTAAAAGTCTAAACTATTTTCAGTATAAATTTGAAACTAAGTATATATGCATTGATATGTTTAAAATTAAAATAAATATAAGCAAATTACATTTTGCTTCATGATCCATGTCTCACTAAATACTGTTTGATTGCCTTAATCTATTGAATTTAAAAACAACCACCATGCAACGGAGGCAATTTCTTTAAAAAGCTTGATAATAGTACAGACATTTCATACACAAACTTAAAATGTAATAACATGAAGACTTTCAAGGTAGAATTTTCTAGCTCTACCATTTGTGGGGATCTTCTTTGACTCCCAAAGTTGGCATAACATTTAATTTAAAGTGAAAATATTTGAACTTGAGAAGATGCAGCAGAAATCTTATTGGAACTTCCCTTATCTGCTAAAGTATAAACTCCCCAAAACATAGCTGTTATTAACACTCTCCAGAGGGAGTTTCCTGCAAATTATCTGCCAAGAACATAATCCATTTATGTTACCATTAAACAACACTATAGAATCTCTCATACTCTCTCATTGGAGCCCTAAAATCTTTCCTTTCATTAAGTTGATATATAGAAACATTTACTTCCACCTATTCTATGACTTTTTCCATTATTGAGAGCTCCTTCACAAGCATATAAATCAACATTGCCTTTTCTCCTGTCAATATGTATATTGTCATTTAATTTGCAGGCCACCAACCACTGGACCCAAGTGAGAAGAGAAAAATATATATATTTTTTGCAACACATTCTTAGGTCTGTGATGTAGTTTTATTTTTTTCCTTTGAAAAAGTAATCTTTTCTCCTTAAATTATTTCTAAATGATTTCTAGAAAGGTTAATAAGCTGTACTATGGTCCAAATGTGTCTCTCCAATTCTTACCATAGGTTTTATATATTGACATGTGGAGACACAGTAATAAGGTTCATCTACAAACAAGGATAAAAGCCCTCATCAGACATTCAATCTGCCAACACCTTAGACTTCCCAGGCTTCAAAACTAGGAGAAATAAGATTTTATTGTTTACAAGCTAACAGTCTATGGTATTTTGTTATAGCTGCCCCCAAAAAATGAAGACAAGGTAGTATTGTTCAAGGTAGTGACTTTTTAAAATATTCACGTTACTTGATTTTAAAATTAAGAATATCAAATTTTTATTAAAAATAGTTGGGAGATTAAAAAAATTATATAATTTTAAAATGGCATGGCAATTTGGAATGTACAGAGAGAGTTTAATGTAAATGTTTTGATGAATACATTATTCTAATCACTAATTCAGTTGTAGTTGTGAAGAGATTTAAAAAGTTATTCTACAAATATGGCAAAGATAAACTTAATTAGAATTACCACAGTTATTCCAGAAAAAATAAATAATATACAGAACATAAAATATTCTGCAAAATAATCTAAAATAGCAGTAACAGCTTGACTACTCATCCAGAACATCATGCAATTGAGAAACTTGAAAGCAAAGGGCCTAGTCATTGAACACAAAACCACTTAGCTGGTGATAGTCCCACAAATAGAACTTGCAGCTAGCTCTGAGCTACATGTGAAATAGCAAATGAGAAAATTCACCTCAGTAGAGTAAGCAGACCCAAAAGTCCCTTTTTATCTGAAAATTATTATTATTTTTTTTTTTATTTTTTTTATTTTATTTTTTTTTTGAGACGGAGTCTCGCTCTGTCGCCCAGGCTGGAGTGCAGTGGCCGGATCTCAGCTCACTGCAAGCTCCGCCTCCCAGGTTCACGCCATTCTCCTGCCTCAGCCTCCCGAGTAGTTGGGACTACAGGCGCCCGCCACCGCGCCCGGCTAGTTTTTTTGTATTTTTTAGTAGAGACGGGGTTTCACCGTGTTAGCCAGGATGGTCTCGATCTCCTGACCTCGTGATCCACCCATCTCGGCCTCCCAAAGTGCTGGGATTACAGGCTTGAGCCACCGCGCCCGGCTGAAAATTATTTTTTAATGTTATCATAAGAGATATTCTGAAAGTATTTATTAATACTTACTCAGGTGGTCTGGATAGCCAATGATAAGCAATTAGAAGGGAGTATTTTTTTCTAGCAATAAGACATCCATAAAGTGTGACAAAAAAGAGATATATGTCATGTCAGTCCAAAGCATTTGTAGTACACAACTGCACAAAATGTCAGGTAGAGAAGAGGTTAATTAAGCAAGGAAGAAAACAATAGGAAAGAGGGGAGGGGAAAAAGAGGTATTTTTCAGTAACTTCTTGCAAAGAGGAAACAAAAGGAAGCTATAGATTTAGAGACTATGAACTTTAGAAAAAGCTACCAAAAGGATCTGATAAGAAAGATAATAGTATATCTGTCAAGGACAACAAATCCTGCCTTTCAAACTTCTAATGACACAGGAGAGAATGAATCTGAGTGATAAGGCTCAATCTCCCTTTACAAATGCAGGACAAGGTAAACCACAGAGGAAATAACCAATGAAGATGAATAGAAACAGAAGAAAGTCACGTTCCTTTATCATTCAGTTTCCTTCAGGTTGCATTTTGCTATCAAATATTTTCATCCTTTAACCACCACTTTCCCTTTCACATGCCCTTGAGTAAAATGAGCATTTTATTTTCCCTGGCATCACTCCTTCTTCCTCATTCTTCTCATCTCTTTCTCCTTTTCTTTCAACTGTTATCTCATACAGAGATCCAATACCAGTCACCACTGTGTTTTAGTGCAGTAAACCTTCAATTTTCTGTATGTAAATTCTGGAAAAATATTGAAAATGTAAGTTAAAGTGTAATACATTTACAGAGAGTTTATTTTTCTTTTTCTTTTTTTTTTTTTTTTTTTTTTTGAGACGGAGTCTCGCTCTGTCTGGTAGGCTGGAGGGCAGTGGCCGGATCTCAGCTCACTGCAAGCTCCACTTCCCGGGTTGACGCCATTCTCCTGCCTCAGCCTCCCGAGTAGCTGGGACTACAGACGCCCACCACCTCGCCCAGCTAGTTTTTTTGTACTTTTTAGTAGAGACGGGGTTTCACCGTGTTCGCCAGGATGGTCTCGATCTCCTGACCTCGTGATCTGCCCGTCTCGGCCTCCCAAAGTGCTGGGATTACAGGCTTGAGCCACCGCGCCCGGCCGAGAGTTTATTTTTCATATGTAGCATTAACACAATCACAAAAGAAGTAGAAATCTATCATTCCAATTTTATCTTCATAAGGAAAGATTATGACTACTTTTCTCAACAGTAGTAAAACACTCAGTTGATACAAATGGGTGTGAGTTTTGGTTACATTACTTATGGTGGTCTGTCTTGTATAACGTTTAAGGGGAATATGTAATATGTAATACTTTCCTGGATTTTAAATTAAGACTCATGAAAAATAATAGTGAATATAATTAGATTATCAAACACCAGCACACAACTAGAAAACTGTCTTTTTATATACAGAAAAATGTGTAATGTAAAATGCATGTATCATATCTGAAAATTTTATGATTTTTAAAAGTACAGATTTTATATCATAAAAGTAATAATAATAATAATGAAAACAATGCCAAGAAAAATAGCCAGAAATTTTGCCAAGTGCTTTATGATAGAACGCAAGCAGAAATAATTAAGCTCAAATTCTCATCATGGTCAGTATTCTCTTAAGAAATAAATTTTATTGGCCAGGTGTGGTAACTCACACCTGTAATCCCAGCAGTTTTGGAGGCCAAGGCTGTCAGATGAACTGAGTCTGGGAGTTTGAGACCAGTCTGGGCAACATGGTGAAACCCCATCTCTAAAAAAAATACAAAAGGCCAGGTGCTGTGGCTCATGCCTGTAATCCCAGCACTTTGGGAGGTGGAGGAGGGCAGATCACCTGAGGTCAGGAGTTCAAGACCAGCCTGGTCAATATGGTGAAACCCTGTCTCTACTAAAAACTACAAAAATTAGTCAGGTGTGGTGGTGCACACCTCTAATTACAGCTACTAAGGAGGCCGAGGCAGGAGAATCACTCGAACCTAGGAGGTAGAGGTTGCAGTGAGCCTAGATGGTGCTACAGCATTTCAGCCTGGGCAACACAGCAAGACCCTGTCTCCAAAACAAAACCAAAAAAAAAACAAAACCAACCAAATAAACAAAACAACAACAACAAAAATTAGCTGGGTGTGGTGTGGTGGCACACACCTGTAGTCCCAACTACATGGAAGACTGAGGTAGGAGGATTGCTTGAGCCCTGGAGTTGAGGCTGCAGTAAACTGTGATTGCACCACTGCACTCCAGCCTGGGTGACAAACAAAGCAAGGCCTTTTCCAAAAAAAAAAAAAAAAAAAAAAAATTAAATTTATTTTAAAACATGCTTTTAAATTATGTAGTTAAAAAATTAACATATAGCACCTTGGCATAGTTAGTATTTTGAGTTGAAAACATCTGGGAAAACCACAGAAGCAAATCTCTTTTACCTTATTCCACCCCACCCCTTCCCTTCTCCCCTGAAGAAGATCACAAAACCTAGAAAGAATTTTTTGAATTTCCCCTGAAGTAGTCATAAGATACTCATATGAGAGGTGATCTCCCTGTACCCAAGGAAAAGGAACATTCTTCTATCTGAAGACAAAAGGTCACAGAGAAGAATCTGAATAACAGTCCTTGTTGCTGTAGGAACAATAGAAAACTTTCCCTTCCTCTCTAAAGGCTAGATTCTGCGGAAATAATCTGACAATAGAGTAACAGGAGAAAAAGCATACAACGTTGTTAATGTACAAATGTGCGTGGGAGCCATATAAAATACGAGAATCAAAGAAGGGCCAGATGAGGCTCAAATCCCCTCTTTATAGAGGAGAGGAAAATGGAGGATGTAGGCAATTTTTAGGAGATAGTAAATTATTTTCAAGGGAATCGATTGGGTCCAAAAGGAGACAATAATGTGTAAATAATTCTCTCTAGAAGTTGAATGGACGGAAGAATAGATTATAGCATCTGACAAAATCTATATAGGTGTGGTGACTTTTCTCAGTCTTCCTTTCTGTGATATGTGTTTTATCTTTCCTGGCTAATAGAATCTCAAGGAAGTGATCGAAGGCAATTGTATTACTTAAGGAAGAGCTTCAGGTAAGGGAACTTTAGAGAGAGATTTCCCCTCTGTGTCTGGAGAGAAAAATAGAAGATCAGAAGATCCTTGATTCTGAGGCTGTTTCTAAGGCCTTTTAAATTTCCTTTAATGTGAAATGCTCAGCATGCCAAAGTGCAAGACTATGGGGAATCATTTTCTGAGCTTCAGCACTGAGTTTCCCCCAGGTTATTATCATTTGATTGATAAAGTTTAGGAAACACTACTACAAATTATGGGAACTTGGCATTTGAGGAAACAGCAGAAGCAGAAAAGTCACTCTCAACTTCCTCTTGCCCTTCTTTCCTAAAGCAATTAATAAAACCCAGAAAGTTTAGTCTTTGACCTTCTACCACTTTTCTCCCCTGGCAGGCTATAAGATCTTCATAAGATAAATGTCCTCCCTAAACCTGGAGGAAAGGAACAGGAACATTCATATCCCTGAAGACACAGAAACACAAAGAAACATCTGAACAGACAGGCCTTGCTAAATTCCCCCCAGTTTGTTGCCATGAGATTGTACACTTGTGTTTTCCAATCATATTTCTCCATGACTATTCACTCTTCATCAAACTAAGTATAAAAATACACATTTACCTGTTTCTTTAGGTCTTTATTTCTTTATTAAGGCTCCTATGTCACATAAAATTTACACTTAATAAATTTGTATGTCTTCAAGTCCAGGCACAGTGGTTGATGCCTGTAATCCCAGAACCTTGGGAGGCCAAGGCAAGTGGATTTCTTGAGCTCAGGAGTTCAAGCTACTAGGCAGGCCAAGATGAGAGGATGGCTTGAGCCCAGGGAGGCAGATGTTGCAGTGAGCCAAGATGACACCATTGCACTCCATCCTGGGTGACAGAGACAGATCCTGTCTAAAAAAGAGAAAAAAAAATGTATGTTGTTTTTCTCTTGTTAATTTGTCTTTTGTTAAAGGGACCATAGCCATGAACCTGACATGGGGGGAAAAGATATATCTGTCCCTTTATGAGATAAAGCCTTTTGTCCTATCATATATCTCATGACTCTTCACTCTTTATCAAACCTACTATGAAAAATACTTCTGTTTAACTGTTTCTTTGGGAGTCTTCATTTCTTTATGAAGGTTCTCCTCTCATGTAAAACTTATATTAAATAAATATGTATACTTTTCTCATGTTAATCCATCTTTTGTTACAGGGGCTATCATCACTTGATAGGTTCTTCCTGCCTTCTGCACAGACAAAATTAATCCACTGAGATGACAGCATTGCAGTAGAGAAAGAGTCAAATTGATGCAAGGCTGGCTCATTTTGGATTACTGAACTTACCACTCAAATCAGTCTCTCTGAAGGCTCAGAGGTTAGGGATTTTATAAATAATTTGGTGGATGGGAGCTAAAGAATGGATACTCCTGATTGGTAGGGGATAAAATTTAGAGGTGTGGAAAATAGTCCTCATGCACTGGGTCTGCCTCTGCAGCCCATAGAACCAGTTGAGTTATGAGTCACAATTCTTGATGGGTGAGTCTGAAAAACATCTCAAAAAAGACCAGTCTTAGGTTTTGTAAAAGTGATGTTATCTGTAGGAGCAATTGGGGAAGTCATAAATCTTGTGACTTCTGGTCATATGACTCCTGAGCATTAAAGGACTATAGAAACTGCACCTACATCCTAGCAGAATTCTTGCCCCACCCACAGCCCTATTCTTGTGGCCTTCTGTTAGGTTTACATATGTGGTTTTGGTCCCTGAGCAAAAAAGAGGTTAGTTTTAGAGAGGGACTCTTATCATCCTTGCTTTCAAGTTAAACAAGAAACTAAATGTGCCTCAAAGTTGATTTGGCCTATGCCCAGGAAAGAATAAGGATAGCTTGGAAATCAGAAGCAAGATTAAGTGAACTGTGTCAGATTTCTCTAAGTGTCATAATTTTGTAAAGGTGGCCTCAGGGCCATTAAAATATGCCCCTTTCAGGTAGAATGGACTCTCTGTGACTAACTGAGGTGCTCAAAGTTAAAATAGAATAAGGTATCCATGGCTGGGTCAGGGAGCATTCTCTGTGTTCTCAGAAAGTTATTGTAGAAGCGTCACAGAACTTTGTTTGTTTGTTTGTTTGTTTTTTCCTACAATCAAGCCAGACCAGTTCCTCTTGTCAGTACTGAAATAGACTGTAGCTGGACATTCCACTACTGACTACCAACAAACTACCTGGTGCCAATTCATCAACCACTTGAAACCAACCAGTTAAGAGTGATGGGTAATTTAGGGCTACACAGTCATTCAATCAAGACTCTGTTTCTATTTCTCATTTCCCTGATTCCCATCCCCTGCTATTATTGCCTCTATAATCACTAACTCTCAAAACAACCCACCACCTGGCTGCTTTTGTTTTACATCACAGGTTGCATCTCCCCAATCTGCAGTTGTTTTATTTTCTTCCTTTTTTTGTTTAAGAAGATAAAGCTCTCCCTTTTTTCCTCTTTTTTTTTTTCCTTTTCTTTATCTTTCTGCAGATCTCATGGTCTTTTTTTTTTTTAACAGGCTTTCACCAGGAACCTAGGATGGGAAGAGAAAAAGACTATTTCCTCCCGTATAGTATTGAAGCATATCATCTCACAAATCCACTTGACTTTGGAAATGCTTGGAGCCACCAACTTAATTTCCCATTCGCTGTCCATACATTCTATAGAAAACCTGATTATCAAAAATGTATGATCCACTGATACAGAACATATAGTCAGTCATCCCATGCAAAAGTGAGGTCTATTAAAGAGAGAGGTCCTAATGTCACTACAAAAAACATTGCTAGTCCCATGTACAAGTCAAGACATTTTAAACATAATGTAAATAAAGAATCAAGAAACATTAGATACGAGGGAAAAAAATCAATAAAATTAATGTGAAGAATAAAAATGCAAAATGGAATAAGTGACATTAGGAGACAGAGAAAAACTTTAGGATACAGAAGATAACATTAAAAAATTTCTAGATAGCCGGGCATGGTGGCTCAAGCCTGTAATCCCAGCACTTTGGGAGGCCGAGTCGGGTGGATCACGAGGTCAGGAGATCAAGACCATCCTGGCTAACCCGGTGAAACCCCGTCTCTACTAAAAAATACAGAAAACTAGGCAGGCGAGATGGTGGGTGCCTGTAGTCCCAGCTACTCCGGAGGCTGAGGCAGGAGAATGACATGAACCTGGGAGGCAGAGCTTGCAGTGAGCTGAGATTCGGCCACTGCACTCCAGCCTGGGCGCAGAGCGAGACTCCGTCTCAAAAAAAAAAAAAAAAAAAAAAAAATTTCTAGATCATCATCTGAGAAAGATGGCAGATAGGAGAGAGGGCTAACATACAGCTCCCACTTGGATGGAAAGAACAGTATGTGGAGACTCACACTGTGAACTTTGGCTCCAAAAACCACCACAGAAACATACCAGGAAAACCAAAAGAATTCACAGATCCTTTGAAAGAAGCAGCACACCACTCCAAATTCCATTAAACAGGCAAAATAATGTGAGTTCCCAAAGTGTGAGAGGGCAAAACCTGTCTCCAGAGACATCCCTGAGGAATCTGAAAACCAAGATCACAGGAGAATAATTTAACCTTATCTAGAGCTGAAACTGATGTAGGGAGCCACATTGAATATAAAAGTAGAAGAGGCAGTTGGAAGAGCCTTGTAGGCACTCAGTCTCCAGCTTGAGCCCAGGGAAGCCATCCCTGACTCTATCTCACAGGGCCTTGGGGCAAGGCAGTAAGTGGTTTTAGGGAGGGGTCACAGAATGAAAGAAGCTTTCAACTGAAATTTATAATAATTTTTACTGGGCACTAATTATCTTGAGCAGAATCTGGGGGGTGAATGGGAACTGCTGCAGATATGAACACAGAAGCCAATAATGACATGTGGGAAGATGGAGAGGAACAAGTTCTGAAAGCCATGCTTGCTTTCTCAGTGGGGAAGCTTACAGCCTGAGGCAAGGTCTGAGAGGGATACTGTGGGAGCGAGACCTGCCTCACCAACTGCCTAGGGTCTGGGTGAGGCCTTTTGTTACAACTATCCCCTACTTCTCTGGTGAACTATTTAACACAGCAGAGGCAGCCACAATCCCCTCTGGAACATTACCCCATTGGCCCGAGAACCACCACCTCAACCCCCCATGGTGGCCATGAGAAACCCCACATAAAGAGAATCTTAGCCCAGACCCGCCTAACCCTTTGCTCTACTTCCCAATAAGTTCCTCATCTTCGCCTGAGACCACCTCAGCCTGCACTTCATTGTCCACATTATTATCAGCATTTTGGCCAAAACCTTTCAACAAGTCTCTAGGAAGTTCCAAATGTTCCCAAATCTTTCTGTCTTCTTCTGAACTCTCAAACTGTTTCAACTTCTGCCCATTACCCAGTTCCAAAGTTGCTTCCACATTTTCAGGTTATCTTTATAGCAATGCCCCACTCCTGGTAACAATTTTCTATGTTAGTCTGTTTTCATACTGGTATAAGGATACTACCTAGGACTGGGTAATTTATGAAGACAAGAGGTTTAACTGACTCACAGTTCCACATGGCTGCAGAGGCCTCAGGAAGCTTACAATTATGGCACAAGATGAAGGAAAAGCAAGGCACGTCTTAAATGATGGTGGAAGAGAGTGAGCATGCAGTGGAAACTGCCACTTTTAAGCCATCAGATCTCATGAGAACCACCACACTATCACGAGAACAACACAGTGGAGACTGCCCTTATGATCAAATCACCTCCCACCAGGTCACTCCATTGACACATAGGGATTACAATTTGAGATGAAATTTAGGTGGGGACACAGCACAAAACCATATCACTAGGGGAAGGAGGAGAGCAGCACATCAAGGAGTCACTCCTTGAGACAAAATAATCTGAACAGCAGATCTTGAGTTCCAGACCTCTTCACTGAAATAGTTTACTCAACTAAGAGGAAATCAGAAAAGTAATTCTGGTAATATGACAAAACAGGGTTCTATAACACCCAAAAAGATGACACTGTCTCTCCAACAATTGATCTAAATCTAGAATAAATCTCTGAATGACCAGTTAAAGAATTCAGAAGGTTAATTATTAAGCTACTCAAGGAGATACAGAGAAAGGTGAAAAGCAATGAAAATAAATTCCAAAAAAAAAAAAAAAAACAAGATATAGATAAAAAATGCTCAAGAGAAATAAATATCATAAACACAATCACAACTTATGGAAATGAAGGACACACTTAGAGAAATACAAAATGCACTGGAAACTTTCAACAATAGACTAGAACAAGTAGAAGAAAGAACTACAGAGCTTGAAGACAAAGCTTTTTAATAAACCCAATCAGAAAAAGAAAAAGAAAAGGTATCAAAACAAATAAAGCCTCAAAGAAATGTGGGATTATGTCAAATGACCAAACCTAAGAATAATTGTTGTTCCAGAGGAAGAAGAGACATCTAAAAGTTTTGAAAACATATTTCAGGGAATAATCAAGGGAAACTATGCTGTCCTTGCTAGAGATCTAGGCATCTCAATACAAGAAGCTCAAAGAACACCTGGGACATTCATCAGTTATCAAAATATCTAAAGTCAAGATGAAGGAAAGAATCTTAAGAGTTGTGAGGCAAAGCCTCAGGTAACCTATAAACAGAGATGATTTAACAAACACAAGTAAATGGATATGATACATCAAATAAACAGAATTAAAAGCAAAAACCTTATGATCTTCTCAATAGATGCAGAGAAAGCATTTGACAAAATCCAGCATCACTTTATGGTTAAAATCCTCAGCAAAACTGCCATAGAAGGGAGATATTTTAAGGTAATAAAAGCTATCTATGGCAAACCCACAGTCAACATTATACTGAACAGGGAAAAGTGGAAAGCATTCCTCATGAGAATTGTAACAAGACAAAGATGCCTACTTTCACCACTTCTATTTAACATAGTATCAGAAATCCTAGACAGAGCGATCAGACAAGAGAAATAAATGCGAGGCACCCAAATCAGTAAAGACGGAGTTAAGCTGTTGCCGCTTGACAATGAAATGATCCCATACACAGAAAACCCTAAAGACTCTTTCAAAAAGCTCCAAGATCTAACGAATAAATGCAGTAAAGTTTCAGGATACAAAATCAATATACACTAATCAGTAGCACTGCTATACACTAACAATGACCAAGCTGAGAATCCAATTAAGAACTCAATCTCTTTTACAACAGCTGCAAAAATCAAAACAAAACGGGACAAAAACATTTAGGAATATATCTAACAAATGAGGTGAAAGATCTCTACAAGTAAAACTACAAAACACTACTGAAATAAATCATCAATGACACCAACAAATGTAAACACATCCTATGAAAATGGATGAAAATGACCGTACTGCCGAAAGCAATATACAGATTCAATGCAATTTCCATCAAAATACCATAATCATTCTTCACAGAACTGGAGAAAACAATCTTAAAATTCATATAAAACCTAAAAAGAGCCCACATAGCCAAAGCAAGATAAACAAAAAGAACAAATCTGGAGGCATCATATTATCCAACTTCATACTATACTATAAGGCTACAGTTACCAAAACAGTATGTTGCTCATTTCAAAATAGGCATGTAAATCAATGGAACAGAATAGAGAACCGAGAAACAAGACCAAATATTTACAGCTAACACATCTTTGATGAAGCAAACAAAAACATAAAGTGGGGAAAAGAAACCCTGTTCAACAAATGGTTCTGGGATAATTGGCAAGCCACACATAGAAGAATGAAACTGGATCCTCATCTTTCACCTTATACAAAAATCAATGCAAGATGGATCAAAGACTTACATCTAAGACATGAAACCCAAAAATTCTAGAAGATAACATTGAAAAAACTCTTCTAGATGTTTGTTTAGGCAAAGAATTCATGACCAGGAACTCAAAAGCAAACACAACAAAAACAATGAAAAACAGATTGAACTTAATTTAACTAAAAAGCGTATTCACAGCAAAAGAAATAATCAGAAGAGTAAACATACAACCTGCAGAATGGAAAAAAAAATTGCAAGGTATTCATCCCACAATGCTTTAATATCCAGAATCTATGAGGAACTCAAACAAATCAGTAGGAAACAAACAAACAAATAATTTCATCCAAAAGTGGTCAAAGGACTTGAATAGACAGTTCTCAAAGGAATATTTACAAATGGTCAACAAATATGAAAAAATACTCAACATCAGTAATTATCAAGGGAATGCAAATCAAAACCACAACGAGATACCACCTTACTCCTGCAAGAATGACCATAATTTAAAAATAAAAAAGAAAATAGATGTTGGCATGGATATGGTGAAAAAGGAACATTTATACACTGTTGGTGGAAATGTAAACTAGTACAACTACTATGTAAAACAATATGGATATTCCTTTAAGAACTAAATGTTGAGCTACCATTTCATCCAAGAGCCCTACTACTGGGTATTTACCCGAGGAAAAGAAGTCATTATATTAAAAAGACTCTTAGGGATTTGTTAATGTTCTCACTGTCCCCTAAAATTTATGTGCTGTCCCCTAAAATAGACTTCTTTTTCCTTTCTCTTTTCTAATAATATTGGTATGATAATAAATGAACAATATCATTATCATATGTGTTTCTCCTTCCTGATGGAACTAGCTTAAATGCCCATCAACCAACGAATAAATAAAGAAAATGTGGTATGTATATATAAGTGTGTGTGTGTGTGTGTCCATACCATGGAATACTGCTCAGCCATAAAAAGCAACAAAATAATGGCATTCGCAGCAACCTGGATGGAGTTGGAGACCATTATTCTAAGTGAAGTAACTCAGAAATGGAAGTCCAAATATTGAATGTTCTCACTTATAAATGTGAGCTAAGCTATGCAGATGCCAAAGCACAAGAATAATATAATAAACTTTGGGGTCTTGGAGGGAAGAGCAGGAGGCAAGTGAGGAATAAAAGACTATTCCTTGGGTACAGTGTACACCGCTTGGGTGACAGGTGCACCAAAAATCTTAGAAATCAACACTAAAGAATTTATTAAGGTTAAAAAAATTATCTTCTATTTCTATGCTGTAAATATAAGTTGTTATTTTATATTCTTATGCCTTGGCCTCTGCATCGCTTAGCTCCCACTTATAAGTGAGAACATTCAATAGTTGGATTTTCATTCCCGAGTTACTTCACTTAAAATAATGGTCTCCAACCATCCAGGTTACTGCAAATGCCATTATTCTGTTCCTTTTTATGGCTGAACAGTATTCCATGATATGTATACACACACACACACACACACACACACACACGCACACACTTATATATACATACCACATTTTCTTTACTTGTTGGTTGATGGACATTTGGACTGGTTCCATGTTTCTGCAATTGAAAATAATAAAATAATTATATTTGATACTTTCTGTATCAAAGTAACAAATTAGTATTAGAGTTTTCAACATGGAATAGGAACAAAAAATTGTTTCTGTGTAATTTGTCTAGATAGACATGAAGTTTCAGTTCTCTCTAGAATAATTCTCCCTGCTTTGCGTTAACTTTATCACATTTTTTTATTACTTTAAATGATAACAAAAGCAACACACAAAAACACAAAGAATGCAGGTTTCTCCTTTGTGGAAGATGAGAATTCTTTCTAATAATGCTTTCTTCTATGTTAACTGTAAAACATTTTATCACTTTGATTAAATAGGTACACAAGTATAGTTTCTCAGGTGCCTGTGACCCTGTCTTTATTAAATGACCAAATCTTCTTGACAACTCTTTCTTTTAGCTTCCTAAGATAAGATTCTAAATTAAAACTAAACTAAAATAAAAATTTCATGTTATCTCTCACAGCTAAAACTATCTTTGAGCCTTCCCAAAGGACACCAAGAAAATCACAAAGATGAATTTTATCTATTAAACTGGAAATGGAGTCTAGCAATAACTAGGTTTGTTTGGCCGACTCCTTATTTTTTAATTAGCTCAATATCATTGTAAGAGCTACACGAGAAGTGTCAAATCAAATAGTAACACCTCCTAGATTAAGTGTATTTTTTAAAGTATTAATATTAGTATTCACAAATTGCATTATTTGGGGGAAGGGCTCAGAGATTTGTTTTTAACTGGTATTTGATTCTCTCTCTGTCCTTAGAATTCAGAAATACATACTTTTACTGAGTCTCATTATTTTTCATGGTAATATATTTATTTATCTAGGTTGAATAAAAATCTGTCCTTTTTTAACAGGATACATTTGAGCAAATTAACTGTGCACCTAAGTTTATATTTGAAAATAAATCTCATTTATTCTCATTAAATAAACCTCATTTATTTTCAAATATAAACTTAGGTAGGACAAGCTTACTACCAAACAACAAGAATAAACTTTGTGTGTGAAATCAACATCTACAAAGCTCCGTCCCCCAAGAAAACTGGCTTGGGTACTTGGCTTAAAGTGTCTTAAATACAAAAAAAAAAAAAAAAAAAAAAAGTTTCCCAGGACACTGAGAGCCCCAGATCTATAATATGTGTGAGCGTAGGGCCTAAATTTGCTAATATTTCATAACATACAGGGCTCATTATACATGTCTGGACTTGAGAGCAGGCAGGAAAAACTTTTTTTTTCTTATCCACTATCCTTGCAAACCCACCCTTTGTACCCATTGTCTCTTCACCTCTAGACAAAACCCTAGGCAGAACCCATAGTTCTTTCAGAAAATTTCAGGCAATAAAATTTCCTCACTTCATTATCAGGTAATTTGAAAAAATGGTCTCTTTTTCTAGGTCACACAAGTCCAAATCTTAACCAAACTTTGAAACTTCTTGTTTTGTTTTTGGACAGGATCTTGCTCTGTCACCTAGGTTGCATGGAGTGTATTGGCATAATGAAACTTCACTGCAGCCTCAGCTTCCTAGGCTCAGGCCATTCTCCTATCTCAGCTTCCTGAGTAGCGGGGACTATAGGTGCATGCCACCATATGCAGCTAATTTTTTTTTAAACTTCTTATGATTTTATATTACTCTATTTTCAGAGTTTAAGTCTATCTCAGAATGGAAACCCTGCTATAGGGAGGAGGCATGATAGGCTTCTCTTTACTCTCTATACTGTCCACTGGCTAGATGCTATTTGGGGTCATTTCCATGTTTGGGGAGTTGGTAATGAACAGTGGTAAATGGTACAACTGGGTACAATCGTATGTCTGTCTTATGAATGCCGGTTCCAGAGATTCACAACTGCTGTCTTTTTCTCCAGTAGGACACTTTGCTTGATGAGTTTTTTGAAGATCCTCTATTTCCTAGGCAGCTATCACATATATGTCCCTTTCATGGGAGCTGACTCCTTGAGCTGGCTGCTTGAGAATTCCTCCTTATCTTTCTGTCTTCTGAAGATATACTGTCCTTTTTTTGGTTGACCTCCCCCATTCAGAAAGTTTTCTCAAGATGCTCACATTCTTCTTATACAACAGGCATACCACCTTTGCTTGGCAAATGTAGAAAGAGTAGGATACCAGTGAAGGCTCAGTTGCTTGCTCTGCCGATAAAGAAAATTCGGCCAGATCCAGCTACTTACTTTTAGACTTTTCAGTCTCTCAAACTCAGGGAACATAAAACTCTCTAAATGACTTTCTCAGAACCTTCTTTCTGAGATACATGTGAGAGGGAACAGAGCCAGAAGGAGAGTTAACTCACATAGCACACTGACAGCTCTCTCCAAGAAACGATGTGCAGTTACAACCTCCTCAATTTCTTCTATATTGTACCCTGCAGGTGTGTGATTTGCCAGAGTATAACAATAGTTTAGATGTCTTTAAATGTAATCAACCTTTTTTTTTTTGGTAAGATAGGAGCATATTTGACTTTTGAGGTCTTTGATCAAACTCTGAGACAACAAAATCATACTTAACTTTCTGTTACATCTGTCCCCTTCTATTCCTGTAAACCCAAATTAGCCTTAAGTAAATCTCATTCTTCCGTTTGCTACTTATAAATACTCTCAACAGGTTGCAACTCCCTCATAGTAGTAATTTTACTCTAGCAGCTCATGGTTCCATTTTTATGTCTAGGAGTCCTTGATGAACCTGGGACACATCTTTAATGTTCGGTTTAGGTTCTTAGAGGATCTTAGGTGAGTCTCTCTCAAGCAGACACTTTATTGACAAATGGACCAGTGAAAAGTGAAGAAAAGTTACCTCTTTCTTTTGAACTACTCTCCCTGAATATTTATTTGCGGACTTTTCCTTCTGCCTCCTGAATCTTTTCATGTAGGTTTTTCAGTCACTTAGTGGAATGTTCATTTCAATTTTAAATTGAAAACTTTCATTCAATTAAAACTTCTTTTGTCAACTCTCTAACCTATTTCAGGTCAGATAATCTTTAATGTGGAAACTTGGAGTGATTTTTTTTAATCTTTATTTTCTTGCTCTAATTTATTCCCTTTTTGATTACTGCTATTTTAGGCTCATCCAATGCTAGAAAATGAGCAGAGAAGGGTAAAGTGTATTTACCAAGCCACCCCGATAAGAAGCATTTTTCATATGCTTCTTGGCTGCATGTATGTCTTCTTTTGAAAAGTGCCTGTTCATGTCCTTTGCCCACATTTTAATGGGGTTGCTTGTGTTTTGCTCATAAATTTCTTTAAGTTCCTTATAGATATTGGATATTAGACATTTCTCAGATGCATAGTTTGCAAAATTTTTGTCCCATTCTGCCTGTTTACTTGGTTGGTATCTTCTTTAGTTTTGCAGAAGATCTTTAGCTTAATTATTAATAGATTCCATTTATCAATTCTTGCTTTTGTTGCAATTTTCTTTGATATCTTCTTCATGAAATCTTTTCCTGTTCCTGCAACCAGACCAGCATTGCCTAGGTGTTTTCCAGGGTTTGTATAGTTTTGCACTTTACATTTATTCATCTTCAGGTAATTTTTGTATATAATGTAAGGAAGGGGTCCAGTTTCAGTCATCTACATATGGCTAGCCAGCTATCTCAGCACAATTTATTGTATAGGGAGTCATTTCCCTATTGTTTGTTTTTGTTAACTTGAAGATCAGATAGCTGTAGGTGTGTGGCATTATTTCTGGGCTCTCCATTATGTTCCACTGGTCTATGGGTCGATTTTTGTAACTGTACTATGCTGTTTTGGTTACTATAGCCCTGTAGTATAGTTTGAAGTTGGGTAGTATGATGCCTCCAACTTCTTTTTATTTTTTTTGCATAGGATTGCCTTGGCTATTTGGGCTCTTTGTTGGCTTCATGGCTCCATATTAATTGCAAAATAGATTTTTCTAGTTCTGAGAAAAATGTCATTGATAGATGAATAGAAATAGCATTGAATCTATAAATTGCTTTGGGCAGTATGGCCATTGTAACAATATTGATTCTTCCTATCCATGAGCATGGAATGTGGGCTATATTTCTATTTGTTTGTTGCAGCTCTTACTTCTTTGAGCAGTTTTTTGTAGTACTAGTTGTAGAGATTGTTTACTTCCTTGGTTAATTGTATTCCTAGATACTTTACTCTTTTTGTGCCTATTGTGAATGGGAGTGCATTTTTGATTTGGCTGTCAGCTTGATTTTGTTGATGTATAGGACTGCTAGTGATTTTTGCATATTGATTTTGTATCTTGACATTTTGCTGAAGTTCTTTATCAGCTTAAGGAATGTTTGGACTGAGACTATAGAGTTTTCTAGATATAAGATGATGTCTGAAATCAGGGAAAGTTTGACTTTCTCTCTTCCTATTTGGATGCATCTATTTCTTTTTCTTGCCTCATTACTCTGGCCAAGATTTCCAATACTATGTTGAATAGGATTGGTGAGAGATGTCCTGTGCTCTCTTGTGCTGGTCTTGTGATGGATTTCAAGGGGAATGCTTCCAGCTTTTGCCAGTTCAGTGTGATGTTGCCTGTGGGTTTGTCATGCATGGCTCTTATTATTTTGAAGTGTGTTCCTTCAATAGCTAGTTATTGAGAGTTTTTAACATGAATTGGTATTGAATTTTATCAAAGGGATTTTTTTGCATCTTTTGGGATCATCATGTGGTTTTATCTTTAGTTCTATATGTGATTAATCACATTTATTGATTTGTGTACATTGAACCTTCCTTGCATCACAGGGATAAAGATTACTTAATTGTGGTGGATAAGGTTTTTGATGTGCTGCTGAATTCTGTTTGCTAGTATTTTTTTGAGGATTTTTTAATTTATGTTCATCAAGAGTATTGATCTGAAGTTTTCTTTTATTTGGTTACATCTCTGATAGTTGTTGGTATCAGGATGATGCTGACCTCATAGAATGTGTTAAGGAGGAGTCTACCCTTCTCCAATTTTGGGAATAGCTTTAGTAGAAATATATCAGCTCTCTTTGTACACCTGGTGGAATTAGGCTGTGAATCTGTCTGTCCTGGACTTTGTTCAGTTGGTAGGTTATTTCTTACAGATTCAATTTTGGAGCTTGTTATTGATCTGTTCAGGAATTCAATTTCTCTCTGGCTCAGTCTTGGGAGCATGTGTGTGTGTCCAGGAATTCATCCATTTCTTCTAGTTTTCTAGTTTATGTTAAGAGAGTGTTCATAATATTCTCTGATAGTTATTTGTATTTCTGTGGGATCAGTGGTAGTATTTCCTTTGTTGTTTCTAACTTTATTTACTTGGATTTTCTTTCTTTTCTTTATTAGTCCAGTGTATCCATTTTATTAGTATTTTTTTAAAAAACAACTCTTGGATTTGTTGATCTTCTGTATAGATTTTTGTGTTTCAATCTCCTTCACTTCAACTCTGATTTTGGTTATTTCTTGTCTTCTACTAACTTTGGGGTTGTTTTGCTCTTGGTTCTCCAGTACTTTTAGTGGTAATGTTTGATTGTTAAATTGAGACTTTTCTAAATTTATGATGTGGGCTGTATTAGTCTGTTCTAATGTTGCTGATAAAGACATACCTAAGACTGGGTAATTTATAAATAAAAACAGGTTTACTGGACTCACAGTTCCACGCAGGTGGGAAGGTCTCATAATCATGGCAGAAGGTAAAAGACACACCTTACATGGTGGCAGACAAAAGACAGCACTTGTGCAGGAAAACGCCCCTTTATAAAATCATCTGATCTTGTGAGACTTATTCACTATCATAAGAAGAGTACTAAAAAAAACCCACCTCATGATTCAATTACCTTCCACAAGGTCCTTCCCATGACAAATGGAAATAGTGGGAGCCACAATTCAAGATGACATTTGGGTGGGAACAGAGCTGAACCATATCATTCTGCTCCCAGCCTCTCCCAAATCTCATGCCCTCACATTTCAAAACCAATCATGCCTTTCCAATAGTCTCTCAAAGTCTTAACACATTTCAGCATTAACTCAAATGATTACAGCCCAAAGTCTTATCTGAGACAAGGCAACTCCTTTCTGCCTATGAGCTTGCAAAATCAAAAGCAAGTTAGTTACTTCCTATTTACAATGGGGGTACAGGCATTGGGTAAATACAACCATTTCAAATGGGAGAAATTCACTAAAACAAAGGGCTACAGGCCCCATGCAAGTCCAACATACAGTGGAACAGTCAAATCTTAAAGCTCCAAAATTATCTCCTTTGACTCCACATCTCACATCTAGGTCACACTGATGCAAGAGGTGGGTTCCCATGGTCTTGGACACCTCTGCCTCTGTGACTTTGTAGGGTACAGCCTCCCTTCTGGCTACTTTCATGGGCAGGCATTGATTATCTGTGGCTTTTCCAAGCACACGGTGCATGCTGTCAGTGGATCTACCATTCTGGGGGCTAGAGGATGATGGATGTCTTCTCATGGCTCCAATAGGCAGTGCCCCAGCAGGGCCTCTGTGTGTGGGTTTCAACCCCACATTTCCGTTTTGCACAGTCCTAGCAGAGGCTCTCCGTGAGGGCCCCACTCCTGCAGCAAATTTCTGCCTGGACATCTGGGTGTTTCCATACATCCTCTGAAATCTAAGTGGTGGTTCCCAAACCTCAATTCTTGACTTCTGTGCACCTTCAGGCTCAAGACCACATGGGTCCTTCCATGTCTTTGGGCTTTCACCATCTGAAGCCATGACCTGAGTTGTAATTCGACTCCTGTCAGACATGGCTAGAGCAGCTGGGACAAAGGGCACCAAAGCCCTAGGCTGCAAAAAGCAGGAGACCCTGGACCTGGCCCAAGAAACCATTTTATCCTCCTAGGACTCCAAGCCTGTGATGGGAGGGACGGCCACAATGGTCTCTGACGTGCCCTGGAGACATTTTCCCCATTGTCTTGGCAATTAAAATTTGGCTTCTCATTACTTATGCAATTTTTTGCAGCTAGTCTAAATTTCTTCTCAGAAAATGGATTTTTTTTTCTATTGCATTGTCAGACTGCAAATTTTCCAAACTTTTATGCTCTGTTCTCCTTTTAAAACTGAATGCTTTTAACAGCATCTAAGTCACCTCTTGAATGCTTTGCTGCTTAGAAATTTTTTCAACCAGGTATTCTAAATCATCTCCCCAAGTTCAAAGTTCCATGAATTTCTAGGGCAGGGGCAAAATGCCTCTACTCTCTTTGCTGAAATATAGAAGGAGTCATGTTTACTCCAATTCCCAAAAAGTTCCTTATTTCCATCTGAGACCAACTCAGCCCAGATTTCTTTGTCCATATCACTGTCAGCATTTTGGTCAAAGCCATTCAACAAGTCTCTAGGAAGATCCAAACTTTCCCACATTTTCCTGTCTTCTTCTGAGCCCTCCAAACTGTTCAACCTCTGCCTGTTAACCAGTTCCAAAGTTACTTCCACATTTTCAGATATCTTTACAGCAGCACCCCACTCTACCAGTACCAATTAACTGTATTAATTTGTTCTCATGCTGCTGATAAAGACATACTGAAGACTGGGTAATTTATAAATATAAACAGATTTAATGAACTCACAGTTCCATGTGGCCGGGGAGGCCTCACAATCATGGTGGAAGGTGAAAGGCACATCTTACATGGTGGCAAACAAGAGAGAGCATTTGTGCAGGGAAACTCCCCTTTATAAAACCATCAAATCCCGTGAGACTTATTCACTATCATGAGAACAGCACAAGAAAGACCTGCCCCTGTGATTCAATTACCTCCCACCAGGTCCCTTCCACAACATATGAAAATAGCGGGCACTACAATTCAAGATGTGATTTGGGTAGGGACACAGTCAAACCATATTATGGGCATTTAGTGCTATAAATTTCCTTTTAACAAAGCCTTAGCTGTGTCCCAGAGATTATGGCATGCTGTGTCTTTGCCCTAATTAGTTTCAAAGAACTTCTTACGTTCTGTCTTAATTTCATTATTTATCCAAAAGTCATTCAAGAGAAGGTTATTCAATTTCCATGTAATTGTACAGTTTTGAGTGAATGTCTTAGTCTTGATTTCTAATTTCATTTCATTACACTATGGTCCAAGAGGGTAGTTGTTATTATTTCAGTTGGTTTGCATTTGCTAAAGAGTGTTTTGTGTCCAATTATGTGATCAATTTTAGAAAATGTGCCATGTGGCAGTGAGAAGAATGTATATTCTGTTGCTTTTGGGTGGGGAGTTCTATTGATGTCTGTCAGGTCCATTTGATCCAGTCCTGGGTTCAGGTCCTGCATATCTCTGTTAATTTTCTGCCTGGATGATCTGTCTAATATTTTCAGTGGGGTGTTAAAATCTCCCATTGGAGACTAAGTCTTCTTGAAGATCAATAAGAACTTGCTTTATGAATCTGGGTGCTCCTGTGTTGGTTTATAAATATTTAGGATACATTGGTCTTCTTGTTTAATTGAAACCATCACCATTATATAATGTTCTTCTTTGTCTTTTTTCACCTTTGTTGGTTTAAAGTCTGTTTTGTCTGAAATTAGAATTGCAACCCTTGATTTTTTCTGTTTTTTTATTTGCTTGGTAGATATTTCTTCATCCCTTTATATTGAACCCATTTGTGCCATTGCATGTGAGATATGGCTCTTGAAGACAGCATACCAGTGGGTCATGGTTCTTTGTCCAGTTTGCCATTCTATGCCTTTCAATTGGGACATTTAGCTCATTTACATTCAATGTTAGTTTTGATATGTATGGATCTGATGCTAACTGGTTATTTTGCAGACTTGTTTGTGTGGTTGCATTATAGTGTAACAGTCTTCAATGTGTTTTTGTAGTGGCTGGTAACAGTTTTTCTTTATGTTATATATTTAGTGTTTCCTTCTGGAGTTCTTTTTATTTTTTATTTTTATTTTTTTGAGACAGAGTCTCACTCTGTTGCTCAGGCTGGAGTGCAGTGGCACGATCTCAGCTCACTGCAAGCTCCACCTCCCAGGTTCACGCCATTTTTCTGCCTCAGTCTCCCAAGTAGCTGAGACTGCAGGAACCCGCCACCATGTCTGGCTAATTTTTGTGTGTGTACATTTTTAGTAGAGACGTGATTTCATTGTGTTAGCTAGGATGGTATCAATCTCCTGACCTTGTGATCCACGTGCCTTGGATTCCCAAAGTGCTGGGATTGCAGGCATGAGCCACCACACCGTGCACAGGAACTCTTATAAGACAGGTCTGCTGGTAATGATTTCCCTCAGTACTTGCATGTCTGAAAAGTTTTTTATTTATCCTTCACTTATGAAGCTTAGTTTGGCTAGATATGAAATTCTGAGTTGGAATTCATTTTATTTAAAAATGTTGAATATTGGCCCCCAATCTCTTCTAGCTTGTAGGGTTTCTGATGAGAGGTCCACTGTTAGTCTGGTGCACCTCCTTTTGTAGGTGATGTGGCCTTACTCTATAGCTGCTTTAACATTTTTTCTTTCATTTTGACCTTAGAGAATCTGATGATTATGTGCCTTGGGGATGATTGTTTTGTCTTGTAAAGTGTCTTACTGGGGCTCTCTGCATTTCCTGAATTTGAATGTTGGCTTCTCTAGCTACATTGGGGAAATTTTTATGGATGATATCCTGAAATATGTTTTCCAAGTTGCTTACACCCTCCTCCTCTCTTTCAGGGACACAAATGAGTTGTAGATTTGGTCTCTTTACATAATCCCACATTTCTTAGAGGTTTTATTTGTTGCTTTTCACTAAATTTTTTTCCTAATTTTATCTCACTGTTTTATATCAGAAAGCCAGTCTTCAAGCTCTGACACTGTTTCCTTAGCTTGGTCTATTTCACTATTAATCCTTGTGACTGTAGTATGGAATTCTTGTAGTGTTTCAGCTCTATCAGGTTAGTTATATTCTTTTCTATGCTGGCTGTTTTGCCTATCAGTTCCTGTATTGTTTCATTGTGATTCTTAGGCTTCCTTGGTTTGGATTTCAATATACTCCTCAATGATCTTTGTTCCTATCCATATTCCAAATTTTATTTCTGTCATTTCAGCCATCTCAGCCTGATTGAGAACCCATGATGCCTAGGTGGCATGGTCATTTGGAGGAAAGAAGACACTAACTTTTTGAGCAGTCAGAGTTCTTGCATTTGTTTGTTCTCATTTGTGGGCTGATGTTTCCTCAATCTTTAAAGATCCTGACCTGTAGATGATTTTTTTTTTTATCTTATTTGATGACTTTGAGGGCTTGATTGTAGTATAAGGTGAATTTAGCCAGCTGGCTTCATTTCCAGAAGATTTTAGGGAGCCAACACTCAGCTCCCAATTTTAAACTTCATGCTCTTCCTCTGGTGGACTTCTATCAGGTTGTGACTTCTTTATCTGGTTCCTTGAGGTTAGGAATCCATGGCACTGAGGGGAAGGGGGCAAGATGCTATTGGACCACTGGTCATTACACTCTAATAGTTAATGTTAGCCAAAGCATTTCTTAGTGCAGTGGAAGGATCTGTCCTCATTTGAACATCCCAGCAACAGTGACAGTGGCAGTGCTGCAGGGTGTATACTTGTCAGCTGCAGCAGGGCACTAGCAGGTGCCAGGGTTTCTGCCTCATGCAACAGTTCACCACAATGGTGGAGGCAGAAATGGCTAGGGGTGGAAGGAAAGAAGATATGGGCCCTGCTGGCAACTGTGCATGTGTTCACACTGGTAGTAGTGTTAGCATGGGGGCAAGGTGCTGGTGGGTACAAGTCTGTGTGTGTTCTATGTGTGCCGTAAGTAGGGCTGGTCACTCAGGGAGGGGGAGGGTCTGCTGTTCTCTGAGACTAGTTTCATTCTTGTACCTCTCTTGGCACCAGAGTGGGCACTGATGGGGATGGATCTGGCTGGCTCTGTGCCTGCCAAGGATCTGACTGCAATGACAGTCCTCGGAGGGAAAGCTTTTTTTTTTTTTTTTTAAAAAAAAAAAAAAAAAAACAGACTTTGTGTTTTGTTTTGGTTGTTATTTTTAAATTGAAAGACAGATGAGGAATCATATTGAATTTAGTGCCTGCAATTTCTCGATCCAATAGTGTCATAAATAAGATTAAAAGGACAAGATAAAGATTTTCAATTCACTGCACAGATACATAAAACTAGGTATTTAAAAAATTATGGAACATCATGTCAAATATAATCTGCAAGGAATAGTGATCACCATATTCTGCCTTGTCTACTTTTAGATGAAGTTGATAGTAAAATATGTCTAATAATGCCATCAACTCCTAAAAGATTAGAGTTTTTTTTTTTTTTTTTTTTGAGACAGAGTCTCGCTCTGTTGCCCAGGCTGGAGTGCAGTGGCATGATCTTGGCTCACTGCAAGCTCTGCTTCCTGGATTCACGCCATTCTCCTGCCTCTGTCTCCTGAGTAGCTGGGACTACAGATGCCTGCTACCACGCCCAAGTAAATTTGTTTTTGTATTTTTAGTAGTAACGGGATTTCACCGTGTTAGCCAGCCTGGAGTAAGTATATTTAAACCATCATGGCTGTCTGCTTACTTGCTTTAAGATTTGAGCCTTAATCTTTTCCAAGAGTCACTGAGTGGTTCTCAGATTTAATTACAGCTGTCATTGTTAGACTTAAAACAGCCAACAAAGGGAAAACTTGGGAGATTTCAATATAACTCACTTGCTGATATATACTGTTTTTAGTACTCTGATTTGCATATCTAAAAAGAAAAAAATAAATCAACTCATATTTTAAAATGTATTTATAATAAGTGTGTTTTGCTTCCTTGAATATATACACGTACTATATTTAGGCTTACTAATATTCTAAATCCTTCCTTTATCAAGCAACTTCAAAATGTGAGTTCAAACCTAGAAAAGAGTTAAAGGATAATCCCAGTTAATACACTGCATTGGAAAAATTAACTCTATTAGATTTTAACAATTACAATTTTTGTTTGAGATTCATTATGTCATGTAGTTATCTTAAAAATAACAATAATGATAACAACAACAACAGAACCAACAATGTAACAGCAACAAAACAATATAAGAGTTTGGTAACCAAAATATGATTGAAAGCATTTAAATATTTAAATTAATTTCTCATGAAAATGTTAGCAGTTGTTTTTTCCAATGCAGAACAATATTTTATAAAATTTCTCTTTGTCTATTTTTCTTACTCTTAACTCCTCTCATAAACAGGATAGAGTCTTGTCAAAATTCTCTTTCTCTGAAAATAACATTTTCCCAATCCACCTTGTACAGACTCTTGTATCTCTTGCCCCTCTCTCTTTTCTCACACAGCCATAGCCTAACCCATTTCTTAGGTTTCTCTCTTTCTATGTGTAGGGTGGGATTATTTTCTGACAGTCCAGAGGATGATGTTTGGCTTTCCTTGGCTGAATTAGTATCTCTTCTGGTTAATCAAATCAATTATTAGAAAACAAGTACTTCAAAGTTAGGATTCAATAGCTGTCAGCCATGCTTCTGGCCAGAGAAGGAAGATGGTATATTCAAAGTCCTGTTTGTAATGTATGAATTCAACGATAAGACCTCCCTTAGTGCTTCAACTGAATTCACTCCGTAAAGCCTCATGCTGACAGAAGATTTTCAATTAAGTTTCCCTTATTCATTCTTGTGTCTGCAGAATACCAAGGACCAGTAATTATTTGTGTAACTGATCATAAAACAATCTCTAATATGAGTACTAGGCTAGCTTCCAGGCAACATTTTGTAAACCAGAGTTATAAAAAAATCAATTAACTAAATTGCATTCAGCAAATTTTTAAATAATATTGAATAAAAGAAAATATAGAGTGTATCACATGCATTAAGCATTGAATTTCTTTAAATTGCGTGTGTATGTACGTGTGTGTGTTTGTGTATACTGGATCCCTCGGTAAAATGTATTTCTCTTTTTTTTTTTTTTTTTCTTTTTTCTGAGACGGAGTCTTGCTCTGGAGTTGCCCAGGCTAGAGTGCAGTGGCTGGATCTCGCCACCTCGCCCGGCTAGTTTTTTAAATATTTTTTAGTAGAGACGGGGTTTCACCGTGTTAGCCAGGATGGTCTCGATCTCCTGACCTCGTGATCCACCCATCTCGGCCCCCCAAAGTGCTGGGATTACAGGCTTGAGCCACCGCGCCCGGCCCATTAAAATGTATTTCTTATGGTAGGTCATAGTCTAAAAAGTTTAAAAGGGTCTAGGGAGTCTCATGATTATATGTGAATAAACAATATTTCCTATGCCAATGGGAATGTGTCTATATCTAACCTGACTTTGAAACACAGATACAAAAATTTTATCATTCCTGGCTACCTATGTCTATCTTGGGTTTAGTTTTTTTCTGAGTTTTATGGGTTGGCCTTTCTCTCGAAAAGAAAGGTTCTTTCTCTCTCTTTGACAGATTTTACTTTTTTTTTCACAGCAAAATCGAGTGCACAGTACAGAGTTTCCCTGTATCCTTGCCCTTACATATGTACAGCCTCTCCCACTATCAACATCCCACACCAGAGTGATACATTTGCTGCAATCAATGAACCTACATTGCCACATTATTATTACCCTAAGTAAATGGTTTACTTTAGAGTAGATGCTTGATGTTGACCATAGCAACTACTCATCATTTATCTTCTCCATAGTTTTGCCTTCTCCAGAATGTCATATACTTGGAATTATACAGTACATGATTTTCCAGATTGGTGTCTTTTATTTAGTAATATGCATTTAAGCTGTCATGGATTGACAGCTCATTTATTTTTAGCATTGAATAATATTCTGTTGTCTGGGTATACCACAGTTTATTTATCCATTCACCTACTAAAGGGTATCTTGGCTGCTCCAAAGTTTTGATATCTATGAATGAAACTTCTATAAACATACACATTCAGGTTTTTATGGAATATAAGTTTTCAACTCCTTTGGGTAAATACTAAGGAAAGTGATTACTAGATTCTATGGCAATAATACATTTAGTTTTTTTTTTTTTTTTTTTTTTTTAACTGGCAAATGGTCTTCCAAAGTGGCTGTAACATTTGTATTCCCACCAGCACTGAATGAGAGTTCTTGTTGCCCTATATCCTAACAAGCATTTGGTGTTGCTCTTTTGTATTTTGGCTATTCTAGTAGGTATATAATGGTATCTTCTTCTTTTAATATCCAGTTTCCTAATGACTTGTGACGTTGGGCATCTTTCCATATTCTTATTTCACATCTTTACATCTTCTTTTTTTTTTTTTTTTTGAGATGGAGTCTGGCTCTGTTGCCTCACTACAACCTCTGCTTCCCAGATTGAAGCAATTTTCCTGCCTTTGCCTCCTGAATAGCTGGAATTACAGGTGCATGCCGCCATGCCCAGCTAATGTTTTTTGTATTTTTAGTAGAGACTGGGTTTCACCATGTTGGTCAGGCTGGTCTCCAACTCCTGACCTGATGATCCTCCTCCCAAAACGCTATATCTTCTTTAGTGAGGTGTCTGTTCAGGTCTTTTGCCTACTTTTTAATTATTTTTTAAATTGTGTTATAAGAGTTCTTTGTATATTTTGGATAACAGTACTTTATTAGATTTGTCTACTGCAAATATTTTCTCCCAGTCTGTGGCTTCTCTTCTCATTCTCTTCTTAGACATTTCTTTTGTTCCCAGTACAAATCATTTTCTCCAGAAGCAAAGATTCAGGCTAACCCTCAAGTTGCTAAAAGAGCCTAAGGATTTTTTTTCTTATTTTTAATTTGTGACCGTAAGTTGTCTGGCATCGATGCCATTGGTGTCCAGATGTTTGTGGTTCTTCAAGCTATGCTGTAACCATCTGTTTCCTACCCTTGCCAGGTCCCCTACATGGATAGAACACTGTAGAAGGCAGTTCTTTTATGGTAAAAACAGATCTGTCCTCTTTCTGTTGATGTATGGTTATAAATTCAACATATATACTTCAGGTACTCTATGCCCAACTGAATGATCTTTCAAAGTGAAGGGGCTGTAAGTTTATTCAATTTCATTCTTCTAATCACTGAACTTTGAATATACCCAGTGACAGAAAATAACCAGAATGGGCAGTGTGGAATTTATATCAGAAAATTCTATTTCTTTTAAAAAGAGGTTTGGAAATGCTATGAATTCACTTACCCATAGCATTATAACTTAACCCACAGGGATAGATAGGGGTACATTATCTCATTTGTTATCAAATTACTCTAATTATATTAAGTATTTAAATAATAAAGTTAAGCTATTATATCTTTTATATTATTTCTCCACCTTTAAAAATTGACTCTTTACGTTATCTTGTGTATGCATGTTTTAAAATTATATTACCTCAAAAGCTTTTTGACAGCAGGCATAAAACAAATCATAAATATGTAAATGTATCACAAACTAAAGAGGTATTTTTTAGTTGTTCTTACTTGATTTTGCCAGTTATTTGATAATTTTTAAAAATTTTGGCCAATAAGTTTTATTTTGTTAATGAAATAATTATGTTCATAATGAATTAAACAAATCTCTTTAATATATCACAAGTAAAGTTGTTACAATCATTGTAACTGACTTGGCCATGTGAAACCTGCATTTAATCAAAGTTTAACACATATTAACACAAATACTATTTATAAAATATTACTAATAATGTCGAGCATATTTAAATAGAGTGACAAGTTATGTCATGAGTTTTGAAAATGGTAATGGTATGTTAGGATGATATTATTTCGCTTAATATATTTAGATTTAAACTTTAGTATTTTTAAAATAAGTTATTATTATAAAATAAAACACATTAATGAACCCCAGAGACTTTGAATTTTTATTTCCATATTTTAAGCACTGTGTCTGTAATCAGTAATAAAGAGGGAATAATAAATTGAAGACACATTTTATTTCTGAAATGTGTTTTCTACCACTGTTGTTTAACGTAATAATGAAAAAGAAACTCCAAAGAAACAGGCGTGTGCTGAAATTGTTTGTATTTCCTATAAAACCATCATTGTTTAACTGTGATCAGGAAAAGTAAATCCCAGATTTGAAATATGTTGTCTTGACTAACGCTCTTAAACATTTTTAGCTTGGTTCAGTTTAACTATTTAGCTATAGGGAAATAAAATTCCAATTCCTTTAAATATATTTTTAAGAAATAAAGTTTACTACTTGCTACCACAGAAAGAAATTTACTATGTAGTATACAAGGAACAAGATGACAAGTTCCATATGTATAGTATAGTTAAGTTATAGTTTCTATGAATCTCATGCTGAAATGTTACTCTAGAGAGTCAAATCCTAAACCTAGAGTGTGGAATATTTTAAAGTATTTTCTAGAACTTATTTCCCAGATTTCAATCTCTTACCCAGTAATTGATTTCATAAGTCACACAGTGATAAGTGCCATTATATTAGCCAAGCAGAAATAAAAATAAAAACATTAAAAATCTAGTTTGGAACTCTTATATGGTGGTTCTTTTGCTTTTTTCAAATTTAAAGCAGCCACTTTTAATGCCACTAGTAAGATATTTACAGTCTTCAGACAATCTTAGGGAGTTACAAAGTTAAGACTGACCTGAGTATATAAAGAATTACATGGAATTTTTAAACTTTCTTTTCATAATTTGTTAGCTGAACTGTATTACATTTTGTTAAAACATTTTAGATTTTTCAGTTTCCACTGGTGTGCTTGTGACTCCAATAATGACCAGGGATGGTCTGAGTCACAGAAAAGGGAGATTTTCTTATATGTAATAAACCAATTTGAGAGAAGAAGGGTAATTTGCTGTAAGTGTTAAAAGTGATTGAGAAATCAGTAAAGATCCAAAAATGAAAAGCCCATTTTTAGAAATGTTAGTATAATTTTATAATTGTTAATGACATAATAAACAATACGTTATAAAACTTATTACCGGCCGGGCGCGGTGGCTCAAGCCTGTAATCCCAGCACTTTGGGAGGCCGAGACGGGCGGATCACGAGGTCAGGAGATCGAGACCATCCTGGCTAATATGGTGAAACCCCGTCTCTACTAAAAATACAAAAAACTAGCCGGGCGAGGTGGTGGGCGCCTGTAGTCCCAGCTACTCGGGAGGCTGAGGCAGGAGAATGGCGTAAACCCGGGAGGCGGAGCTTGCAGTGAGCTGAGATCCGGCCACTGCACTCCAGCCTGGGCGACAAAGCGAGACTC
This sequence comes from Macaca mulatta, assembly GCF_049350105.2. NCBI lineage: Eukaryota > Metazoa > Chordata > Mammalia > Primates > Cercopithecidae > Macaca > Macaca mulatta. The sequence continues at coordinate 76,754,165 of NC_133407.1, read as the reverse complement.
CGTCTCAAAAAAAAAAAAAAAAACTTATTACCAAAGAAAACCCTCAAAATAAATAAATGAACTGAAATGACAAACATTACAAAACAAAAAGAGGGAGAAGTAAAATTAAAAGAAAAGAAACTACTTTGTGCATCTAGTGTTCTTTACACGTGTGTAAAACATTTTGTTCTTGTTTTCTGGTTGTTTTGTGGTTTTTCTTCTTTCCTGCCTTCTTTTTTTATGAAAGTAATTTTCTCTGGCAGTATATTTTTATTTTCTGTTGTTTGTATTTTGTGTGTCTGTCAAGGTTTTTGGGTTGGAGGTTAACATGAGTCTTGCAAATAGCATCTTGTAACCCATTATTTCAAGCTGATTACAGCTAAACTGTGATTATATAAACAGACTAACAAACTAGCAAGAGAAAACTAATAAAAACTCTACACTTGAACTTTATCTCCCTGTTTTTAACCTTTTGGTGTTTATTTTTATAGCTTGTTATACTGTCTTTATCATAAACAGTTTTTGTAGTAATTTTTTTTTTTTTTTTTTTTTTTTTTTTTTTTTTGAGATGGAGTCTGACTCTGTCACCCAGGCTGGAGTGCGGTGGTGCAATCTTGGCTCATGGCAACTTCCGCTCCCCGAATTCAAACGATTCTCTTGCGTCAGCCTCCAAAGTAGCTGGAAACACAGGTATGAGTCACCACACCTGGCTAATTTTTTTGTATTTTTAGTAAAGATGGGGTTTTACCATGTTTGCCAGACTGGTCTCGAACTCTTGATCTCAAATGATCTGCCCACCTTTCCCTCCCAAAGTGCTAGGGTTACAGGTATGAGCCACTTCGCCCAGCCTGTAGTTATTTTTTCCTAAGTTAATCTTTTAGTGTTCTTATTCAATATATGAGTCATTTATACACCACAAATACAATGCTATAGTATTCACTAGTTGTCTATGTACCAGTGACTTTTGGGTTTTCAAATTATTTCCTATTGCTCATTAACACCCTCTTCTTTCAGACTGAAGAACTTCTGGTAGCATTTCTTGTAGAACAAGTCTGGTGTTGATGAAATCCCTCAACTTTTGTTTATCTGGGAAAGCCTTTATTTTGTTGGATGTACTATTCTAAGATAAAAGTTGTTTTGTTTTGTTTTTCCTTCAACCCTTCAAATATTTCATGCCACTCTCTCCTGGCCTATAAGGTGTGCATTGAGAAGTCTGCTGTCACATATATGAAGCTCCTTTACATGTTATTTTATTTTTTCTTTTCTCTTGTTGCTTTTATAATCTTTTCCTTATCCTTGACCTTTGGGAATTTTCTTATTAAATGTCTTCAGATAGTCTTTTTTGAGTTAAATCTGCTTGGTGTTCTATAACTTTCTTGTACTTTAATATTAACAGCTTTCTCTAGCTTTGACATGTTCTGTGTTGTTATTTCTTTAAACTTTTTATCCCAATCTCTCTCTCTCTCTCTCTACCCCCTCTTGAAAGCCAATAATACTTAGATTTGCCCCTTTGAGACTGTTTTCTAGCTCATGTAGTCATGCTTTATTATTTTTATTCTTTTTTTGTCTCCTCTGACTGTGTACTTTCAAATAGCTTGTCTTCAAGCTCACCATTCTTTCTTCTTGATTAATTCTGTTGTTGAGAGATTCTGATACATTTTTTAGTATGTCAGTTGAATTTTTCAACACTAAAATTTCTGCTTGATTTTTAGACATTATATCAATGTCTTGTTAAATTTATCTGATAAGATTCTGAACTTCTTCTCTATTTTATCTTTGATTTCACTGAGATTCCTCAAACAGAGATTTTGAATTCTCTCTGAAAAGTCATGTATCTCTGTCACTCTGGGATTGTTCACTGGTGCCTTATTTAGTTCATGTGGTGAGGTTATGTTTTCCTGGGTGGTCTTGCTGCTTGTGGATGTTCGTTGATGTTTGGGCATTAAAGAATTAGGTATTTAGTCTGGTTGCAGTGGCTCATGCCTGTATTCCCAGCACTTTGGGAGGCTGAGGCAGGCAGATCACCTAGACCAGTCTGACCAACATGGAGAAACCCCATCTCTACTAAAAATACAAAATTAGCTGGGCATGGTGGTGCATGCCTATAATCCCAGCCTCTTGGGAGGCTGAGGCAGGAGAATTACTTGAATCCCAGAGACGGAGGTTGTGGTGAGCCAAGATCGTGCCATTGCACTTCAGCCTGGGTAATAAGAGTGAAACTCTGTCTCACAAAAAAAAATAATAATAATTAGGTATTTATTGTAGTCTTCACAGTGTAGCTTTATTTGTACTTATCCTTCTTGAGAAGGTTTTCCAAGTATTCCAAGGGGAATGTGTGTTGTAATCTAAGTTTTTGGTCACTGCACCTACGTCTGCATTAGTGACTCCCCAATAATAGTAACACTATGACTCTTGAAGAATTGTAGAGGTACCTTGGTGGTCTTGGGTATGATCTGGGAAAATTCCCTGGATTACCAGACAGATTCTTTTGTTTGCTTCCTTTATTTTTCCCAGACAAATGAAGTCTCTCTCCATTCTGAGCTGCCTGGAGTTGGGAGAGCGGTGATGCAAACACTCCTATGGGCACCACCACTGGGACTGCGGTGGGTCAGACCTGAAGCCAGCACAGCACCAGGACTCACTCAAGGTCTCTGGTGACTATCACCTGGCTACTGCTAATGTTTATTCAAGGCCCAAGGGCTCTACAACCAGCTGATGGTGAATCCTGCCAGGCCTGTATCTCTACCTTCAGGACAGCGAGTTTCCCTCTGGCCCAATGTGCTTCTAGAAATACTGTCCAGGAAGTAAATCCTGGAGTTGGAGACTTAGAGGTCTGATCTGGTGGTCTTTCGTTTTACTGTTGCTAAGCTGGTAGCCAAGTTGCAAGACAAAGTCATTTTTACTCTTCCCTCTGCTTTTCTCAAGCAGAAGAATTCTCTCTCTGCGGCCATCACAGCCGGGAAGGCACTGCATCACAGCTGAAGCCAGCATGGTACTTTGCCTGAGACCCATAGCAGCTACTGCCTGGCTATCGCTGTTGTTTATTCAAGGCCCAAGGGCTCATTAGTAAACAAATGATGAATCCTGCAAGGACTGGGTTTTTCCTTTCAGGGCAGTAGTTTTCCTTCTCGTCCAGAGTGGGTCTAGACATGCCATTCGGAAACTAGGGCCTAAAATGAGGGCTTCAGGCCTCTATTTTTTTGCTTTATTTTGCTGTGGCTGAGCTAGTATCAAAGCTGCAAGGCAAAGTCTTCCTTACATTTCCTTCTTTTTTCCTCAAGTGGAAGGACTCTCTTCTGGAGCTCCAAACTGCGCTGCCTGAGGTTGAGGGAGGGTAGATGTAAGCTCTTCCTTGACTGCCCTAGCTGATGTCTTACTCAGGCACATGTACCCCAAGTCCACTGGTGCTGGGCCAAGCATAGCACCAGGATTTGCCCAGAAATTGCAGTTCCTGTGGCCTAGACTGCTTTTGGAGTTTATTTAGGACCCCAGATTGCTTTAGGTCCCCATGGTGGGGTTAGCCAGAATTTAGGTTCTCACAGCTGGGCTGGATGATTCCTCTCTGGCTAGTGCTGGTCTGATTGTTATCTCTGTGGCACCAACTGAATTTCTGTTCTCTATTGCTTTCCATTGTGACAGGGAAACACTAAATTCCAATGCAAATTTGCACATCACTGCTCCTTCCTTAGCTCAAGCACACAGATTCTCTCCCTATGCCACATGGCACTGCTGGGAGAGAGGGGATGGACAGTGCAAGAAATTCAAGCCTATTTTTCCAGTGCTCTTCAGTGCCTCTTTGCTTGTTCTGATGTCAAAGTCAGGTGCTGTGATTGCAGACTTGATTTCTTATGAGGCTATTTTCTTGCACTAGTAGTTGTCCAGTTTGGTGATTTTAGTGGGGCAGGGGTGGGGGATCATCACTGGAGGATTGTATCAGCCATTTTGTTCCACCTGAGATTATATATCCTAAAGAAGATTTTGTAGAAGGAATCATTATTGTAAACAGTGGGATAGAGGAAAAATTAATTTTCAGGTAAATAATACAATGAATCATTTTGAATTTTCACCTCTTCATAGGCATAAAAAATAAGGTGTTGTATTAAAAAAAAATTAAAAAGGAAGACCAGAAGCTATGATTTATTTATGTTTTATTTATTTTTTAAGAATCTATGCACTCTTGACTCTGGAAATTAACGTTTGATTTGTTTTTATACATAGTTTCACACATAATTTAATATGTTAGGCCATAGTGTGTATTTATTATATTCAAATAAATGAACCTATTAATTAAATGTCATATTAATCTGTCCACTATTCATGACAAAAGTGCTACAATTAAATAAGTGTTGAAGAAATCAACCTTCCAATGGAATAATTAACAATTATAATTTCTGGTGACATAGTCTTCTTTTTTTTTTTTTTTTTTTTACATATTAAGACTTAAAATTTCGACCTTTTGTATCAAATTTTGGCACTTTTAAATCATAGATGTTTAAAACTATATTAAGATTCCTATATTATTTATAAGATAAATAATATTTAAAATGTATGGCAAAAAATATACAAATGTCTTTTCAGTGTATGGGTTGTAATGACATATATGCAGTGTGCTATTTATAGAATTTAATAACTAATGATGTTTACTATAAAGACTCATTCATTATATTCAACAAGGAAGTTATATTTATAGACAACAGAATTTATCCTGGCTTCTGATTCTTTCAGTGACAAATGTAACTCAATTTTTAGTTAACAATTTTAATTTCTTCCTGAAAATTGTGTCACACACATATTTAGTAATTTTAATGGGAAAATATGATGCGGTCAATTCCAACCCGACATACTCAAATACTTCTTCACAGTTAAAGAAAAATATTACCAATTGAACAGTAAAAATATATTTACGTAAGTAATAAACAACAACATGGAAGTAAATAATACAGTTTGAACATGAAATTTATTGAAGAAAGAAGAAAAAATTATATATCAAGTGGAGGTTGGTAGGAGTACAAATAACTATCTTTAGAGGGTAATAAAGAGTGATTAACTCTCTTGAAAATATCTAATATCAGAATCACATATACTTAGTAATAATAGAAATAACAATGACATTATTAGTTTCTCATAGGTTTTTAGTAGAAAAATTATTCAAAGCTAAGTTTTTAGATCTATGCTTCCTGTTAAGAGACATCACAATAAAAAGCAATTGAAAATATGATTCTAAAAAATTGCACAGACAAACATCTGTCAGGCATCTAAATGCCACATTCATAAGCATTACTGTAACTGTGAATTGACAATATGCTGCTACACATATTACTTCATTTCTACTATTGTGTTGGGAAGAGCAGAATAAGCCTGATTGTGAATTCAACATAATTTTTCCCAAGTAAAGATTATAAGAAGGAGAAAGAAAAAAAGACAAACAAAAAACTACTGAAACAAAACAAAAAAATAATTGATAGCTCCAGGGAGTTCTTGATTCAATACAGATGTCTCTTAGGGATTGTTTCACACAGTGCTTCACAGAAATAGTTTGATGCATATTCTAAGAGGATCACTACATAGTTTTTTGAACTTCAGATTGTTGTTATAGCGATATTCATAGATAGAAGTAAGAAATATAAGAAACATATAGTGTATGTTTAATAATTACACTGACTGACAAAGAAAGGAGTTTGCTCTTTACATCCTTTTCCTTATCAAAGCAATGTGCATAATGAGATGGTTAGCTAGGGTATAATAAAAGATCTGGAAGAGATAAAGAATCTGCTCCAGGACTACAAATCAGTTTTGATCAAATAATTTCATCACCTGGCTGGAGTAGAGAGAGCAAATAGGTGGTAAATAAAACAAAAGAACAATTAAGTAAACTATCCAAGGTCATGTAGCTAATGGATGATAGATCTGAAATTTAAATTCAAGTTCTCTATCAATAACCTCTCTCTTTCAGAGGCCTGGTGCAGTGGCTCACTCGTATCCAGCACTTTGGGAGGCTGAGGCAGGCAGATTACCTGAGGTCAGGAGTTCTAAACCAGCCTGGCTAACATGGTGAAACTCCATCCCTACCAAATATACAAAATTAGCCAGGAGTGGTGGTGCATGCCTGTAATCTCAGCTACTTGGGAGGCTGAGGCAGGAGAATTGCTTGAACCTGGGAGGTGGAGGTTGCAGTGAGCCGACATCATGCCACTGCACTCTAGCCTGGACAACAGAGTGAGACTCTGTCTCAAATAAATAAATAAATAAATAACAATAAATAACTTCTCTCCTTCAGAGAAAGTGGCTACTCTATATGCCTATGCTTCCAAATCTATTAAATTGTGTGTATGAACAAACATGCACCATACACATTTGTATGCACACACACACACCAATTTAACAGTGAAAACCTATTTACATAAGTAATAACACTTTGGAAGTAAGTTGTTGTGTGTGTGTATATATATATATACATAAACACATACATACACACATAGATACATTCACTTTTACTAAATCTTCCTGAAATTTAGGAATATTAATAAGTTTTCTCAACGTCACTAAATTAAAAAGTAGCAGACAAATTTGAGCTGAAATATTTTTAACTCCAAAGCCAGTGGCTCATGCTTTGCTCTTTCCTTAGTCTATACAAATATAAACAATTGAGGATTTCATATCATGAAAGTACATTCTCTCATTCTAAACAACCATTCCAACACGTAAAACTGGGCCTAAAGCAGGTGGGCCAGAAGAGTAGTTTTTATTTTTTAATTCTAAATCATTTTGAAATAAACTTTTCTATCGTTAAAGTGTCCTTGGAGATTCCAGAGAATTTTACAAGAAAAGAAATTGAAGCTAGAAGTTATAAGGGGAAGGTAATTAAATGTACAGAGACCTGCCTTCTGCTTCTCTCCAAACATACTCATCTCAAGGAAAGCATTACCAACTATAGATAGATTTCCTTTTCTCTGTTTATGTAATAAAGTGAAAGTATGATTTTACATAAAAGCTAGAGTTGAAAGTTTATAATCTAATATTAAATCAAAGATTAATTACAATCTCAATACTCATCAAGTATTTAATAAATTCAATTCAATTAAATTATTTAATCTGTGGATAGCACCAACATTTACTATTTTCATATCTAAGATTTTTCTCCTCATTAAAGGAATTCTAAAACTAAAAATATTTGAGATTTTAACAAATCAATTTTTTAGACTGAAAAAGAAAGACATTGGGCTACCCAGTCCTATTTATACTTTAAATAAGAGCAGTAGTTAGAAAAAGGTCAATTACTTTTATCTATTTTCATAAGCGCCAAAACCAAACATGAATGCATACTAATGGATATTGTGCAAACTTTTAATAAGCAATTAATTTAAAAATGCATTGTAAAACTGGAATGAGAAAAGAGAGAAAAATGGAGAGAGAGAAACAATTCAACCTAATCATTTATTTATAAGAATTTATAGTTAGGAAGTAATAAGAGAAATTAACAAAAGCATTTATAATAATATTTATTGCAATGTCATACATAATAGAAAAAAAAGAAAAAGAAATGAGATGCATCAAAAATAATCCAAAATAACAAATAGCTTAATAAAGAAGGATGTTAAACCAAATTGTGTAGTTAATATAAACTATATTTCAGAAATAATGAAATACAGGCAGAAGTTAAGGAGTTTTCAAAAAGAGGGAACAAAAACCAGAATTAGTAAGTACATTTAAGCACAGAATTTTAAAATAAAATAAAAAATAATATACTTAAAACTTTGGCAAATATAATTAGAACAACATGAGAAAATTAAATGAAGTAAAGAACTAAACATATAATAAAATCATGAGGGACATAAAGGTACTTTTATAAATTATAAAAGAATATAATACTCCTGGTAATTTTAAAAACTTACATTCTATTTAAATTTTTCTATAGCATAGAAGAACAAAAATTGACTTAATCCATTACAAAATATTAAAAACATAACAGAAAAAAGTCATTATGAAATATTAAAAACATAACAGAAAAAAATATTTCAAAAATAGCAAAGGAAACATATTAACTGAAATATGTAATGTATTAAAAGATCCATGAACCTGACCATGTAAGACCTAGTACCAGAATTCACAGATAGTTTTTAAATTAGAAAAATACAAAAGGCCTTTTAAAAAATAAACGATTATAATCTCAATGCTCATCAAGTATTTAATAAATTCAATACTCAGTCCAAGTATACAGTTTTAGAAATTGGTAAATAATTATGTGTATACAGATAATCATACAATTGGAAAATTAAAAATGACTATACTTTGATCTATTAGAAAATTTATTAAAGGGCTAGACTAACAACAAATGTAAATTATTAATAATATCTTTTATATATTACTAGTAGATTATATAATAGAGAGGCTCATTCATGCTAATAATAACACAATACAGATAATCACAATAAATACTTTTAAAAATTTTAATTTCCAAATATTTTTGGCTATGGAAACAATTTGCTTACATTCTGATTTTATTATGCAGCTTTACTAAGCTCACTTATACTTCTATTAGGATTTTTTAAAGGTTTTTAAGACTTTGTAGAGAGTTATTCTTTATTTCTAATCTTCTATTTCATCTTTTTGCTATTTCTGAGGGACAAAGCCCTCCAATAAATATACAATTAAAATAAACAATAAGAGTGATAAGAGCAGACATCCTCAATATGGCTATTATTACTCTTTAAGTTACTCTCACTTTATTTTATTTTATAAATATATTTTCTTATTTTATTTATTTATTTATTTATTAAATTTATTTATTTATTTTGAGACGGAGTCTCGCTTTGCGGCCCAGGCTGGAGTGCAGTGGCACGATCTCTGCTCACTGCAAGTTCCGCCTTCCAGATTCACGCCATTCTCCTGCCTCAGTCTCCTGAGTAGCTGGGACTACAGGCGCCCGCCACCATGCCTAGCTATTTCTTTTGTACTTTTGGTAGAGACAGGGTTTCCCCTTGTTAGCCAGGATGGTCCCGATCTCCTGACCTCGTGATCTGCCCAGCTCGGCCTCCCAAAGTGCTAGGATTACAGGCGTGAGCCACCGCGCCCTGCCGGCATAGTTTATATATATTTTTGAGGCAGAGTCTCACTATGTTGCCCAGGCTGGATTGTAATGCAACAATCACAGCTTACTGCAGCCTCAATCACTGGAGCTCAATTGATCCTCCACCTCAGCCTCTTGCATAGTTGAGACTACAGGTGCATACAGCCTTGCTGGCTAACACAATAAAAATTATTAGGTCTAAACTTTAGGTTGCTTCTAACTACAAATATTAAAAAAAAAAAAAAAAGCTTGACCACTAAGGGAATGTATTAATGCACATAACCAGATATACTGTATAGCAGGACAAGCCTCAGACAAAACTCCTCAGACACAGAGTTAAAGAGAAAGGGGTTTATTTGGTCGCGGGCGTCGGCAAGACTTCCGTCTCAAGAGAAGAGCTCCCCAAGTGGGCAATTCCTATCCCTTTTAAGGCCTCACAACTCTAAGGGGGTGAGTGTGAGAGGGCTGATTGAGCAAGCAGCGGGTATGTGACTGGGGGCTGCATGCACCGGTAATTAGATCAGAACAAAACAAGATAGGGATTTTCACAGTGCATTTCTATACAATGTCCGTAATCTATAGATAACATAACCAATTAGGTCAGGGGTCGATCTTTAACTACCAGGCCCAGGGTGCGGCGCCGGGCTGTCTGCCTGTGGATTTCATTTCTGCCTTTTAGTTTTTACTTCTTATTTCTTTGGAGGTGGAAATTGGGCATAAGATGATATGAGGGGTGGTCTCCTCCCTTAATACAAATGAGAGCAACTTCTGAATCATTTGATTCACTGCTGAGTGATTTCACCAAGGACACAAGTTGTTTCTGACTCTCTGCTCTGCCTCCCCAGAGTTGACTTTATATTTCCTTAGTCTTTGTGGTAATTGTGTGCTTGGAAAGCTCAGTGTATTATAAAAGACTTGCAAAGTGGTTTGTGCAGGTAAAAGAAAGCTAGTATGTACGTTCAGTTGTGCAACATATAGTACACTTATTGATTGTTGCTCACTCTCTTAGCCAATGCAAGAATGTTTACCACCCAGGACTCCACTAAGGAAATGACAATAATACCCTCCACATTTCTGTGACCACTAAAATACTTTTACATATTTGAGAAATGATGGCAGTAACACCACCGTTGTGACACACTGATAATGCCACTTTGAATAGCAAAATTAACAAATTAGATTTAAAGGAAACATTAGTACATCATATACAATATGTAGAAAATACATATCTTTTCTTTGCATATACACATGGTACATTCCAAAAACTATCTTTTCAAAGTAGCGACTCTAAGCTGTGGTAGTAATATTCTTTAGATGTTTTAGAAAATGTGGTGCATCATTTCATTTTCTTGTATGATTATATCTAAGCATTTCTATAATTACACTTCTTGAGAATTTTACTTTATTTTTAAAAGCTTTTTTTAATTTAAAAAACTTTAAAAAGCTTTTAAAAATAACTCAAAATATTTTTAAAACTTGTTAAACTTATTAACTTTTTAAAACTAGCTGTTAAAAACATGTTGTTTTTAAAAACAAGATATTTTTTAAAATCTTTAAAAAATAAAGTTCAGGGGTACATGTGCATGTTTGTTATAGGCATAAATTGTGTGTCATGGGCATTTGGTGTATAGATTACTTAATTACCCAGGCAATAAACATATCACCCAATAGGTAGTTTTCCAACCCTCTTCCTCCTCCTGTTCTGCACCCTCTGATAGGCCCCAGTGGATGTTGTTTCCTTCTTGTATACATGTGTTCTTTATGTATAGTTCCCACTTATAGGTGAGAACATGTGGTACTTGGTTTTCTGTTCCTGTGTTAGTTTGCTTAGAATAAAATCCTCCAGCTCCGTACATATTGCTGCAAAAGACATGAACTTGTTCTTTGTTCTTGTTCTTGTGCTGTGTCGTATTCCATGGTACATATGTACCACATTTTCTTTATCCAATCGACTGTTGATAGGCACCAAGTTGATTCCAATTCTTTACTCTTGTGAATATAGTGATGAATATGTGAGTGCATATGTCTTTTTGGTAGAACTATTTGCATCCTTTTGGGTATATATCCAGTAATACCCTTGCTAGGTCAAATGGCAATTCTGTTTTAAGTTCTTTGAGAAATTGCCACACTGTTTTCCATAATGACTGAATAAACATACATTCTCACCAGTAGTGTATAAACATTTCCTTTTCTCTGCAACCTTGCCAGCATCTATTATCTTTTTTACTTTTTAGTAATAACCATTCTGAATGGTGTGAGATGGTGTCTCATTGTGGTTTAGATTGCGTTTCTCTAATAATTAGTGATGTTGAGAATTTTTTTCACATGCTTGCTGGCCATGTATATGTCTTTTTTTAAAAAGTGTCACTTCATGTCCTTTATCCACATTTTAATGGGATTGCTTTTTGCTTGTTAATTTATTTACAGATTATATTAGACCTTTGTTGGATGCATAGTTTACAAATATTTTCTCTCATTCTGTATGTTTTCTGTATACTCTGTTGATAGTTTCTTTTATTCTGTGTAAGCTTTTAATTCTATTAAGTCCCATTAGTCAATTTTTGTTTTTGTCACAATTTCTTTTGGCATCTTTGTTATAAAATCTTCTTGCCAGTGCCTATGTCCAGAATGCTACTTCTTAGCTTATGTTACAGATTTTGTTTTTATACAAACATTTAAGACTTTAATTCATCTTGAATTGATTTATTTATATTTCAGTGTTCTGCGTATGACTAGCCAGTTATTCCAGCACCACTGAATAGGGAGCCCTTTCCCCAGTGTTAGTTTTGGTCAACTTTGTGGAAGATCAGATGATTGTAGGTGTGCAGCATTAGTTCTAGGTTCTCTATTCTGTTCCATTTGTGTATTTGTCTGTTTTTGTACCAGTACCATACTGTTTTGGTTACTCTAGCCCTGTAGAATTGTTTGAAGTCAGGTAATGTGATGTCTCTAGTTTTGTTATTTCGTTTATAATTGCTTTGGCTATTTGGGCTCTTTTTTGGTTCCATATGAAATTTAAAATAGTTTTTTTTTTCTAATTCTGTGAAGAATGTGATTAGTAGTTTGATAGGAATAGCACTGAATCTGTAAATTTTCTTGCGTACTATGATCATTTTAACAATATTGATTCTTCCTATCCATGAACAGGGATTTTTTTTTTTTGTTATTTATTTGTGTAATCTGTGATTTATTTGAGTAGTGTTTGGTAATTGTTGTTGTAGAGATCTTTCATTTCCCTTGTTAGCTGTATTCCTAGGTCTTTTATTGTTTTTGTGGCCATTGTGAACGGGAGTGCATTTTTGATTTGGCTCCCAGCTTGGATGTTGTTGGTGTACAGAAATGCTACTGCTTTTTATACAGTGGTTTTGTATTCTGGAACTTTGCTGCTGAAGTTGTTTATTAGATATTGTCAATGAAAAGAGGCAAACTCTGTAAAAATCTTTGAAGAGATTTATTCTGAGGCAAATATGAGTGACCATGGCCCATGACACAGCCCTCAGGAGTTCCTGAGTACATGTTCCCAATGGCACATGGTTTAGAATACACTGGTTTGGTCCAGAAAAATTGGACATTTAAGGAATACATTGCCTCGGTCCAGAAAAACTGGACAACTCAATGCTGGGTGCAGGGGGTGGGTGTCTCCAGCTATAGGTTAATTTAAACATTTTCTGGTTGACAATTGGTTGAGTTTGTTTAAGGACCTGGGATTAATAGAAAGGAAATGTTCAGGTTAAGATAAAATATTGTGGAAACCAAGGTTTCTTTGAAGTCTTACAGTGGTCCTGCTTAGAGATAATAGATGACAAAAGTTTCCTATTTAGATCTTCAAAAGGTGATAGGCTTTTAGTCAATCTCTTTAGGATTGAGAGGGCCAGGAAGAAAAAGATCTAGCTATGTTAACAGAGATTCTTTACAGATGCAAATTTCCCCCCACAAAGGACAGCTTTTCAGGGCCAGTTCACGATAGGGAAACAAAACTTGTCTTGGGGTAAAATATTTGGGTTTTCTTTCTTGTCTTGTAATGTTATGCCAGAGTCAGGTTGGAAAGTCAGTCACAATATACAGGGTTAAATAATACTCATCAGATAAGAATTTATGGTTTATAGGGCATGATTCCCCAGATCCCTTAGATAGGAATCTAAAACAGAAGAGATTGTTTGGGGTGATAGAAATATTCTATATCGTGATTATGGTAATGGTTACATTGATGTATACATTTGTCAAGACATACCAACTTTTATACGTAATTTTATGTAAATTACCCAAACAATTTTGATTAAAAATTTGTATTTAAAGTTAAATCTAAGCCTTATATTCTTAACCAGTAGTTTAAAACTGTTCAAAGTTAATAAATTTACAAATTAACAAAATAAAACAAACAGCAATAGAATAAACTCAAAGACACAAACATAAGAACATAATTCAGAGAAATAAAAAAAAAAAACATAACATAGAGGTCAGAAATGATAGAAATTGGCTCTTTGAGAAGACCAATAGATAGATAAGCCATTGGAAAATTAATTTAAGCAAAACCAGAAAAGACAAAGGGAACACAATTATAGATGCCACGAAGATTAATCAGTTAAGAAAATTTCAAGAACAAGTTCGTACCAACACATCTGAGAAGTTAGATTGTTAATAAATCTTTAGAAAAATACAATTTACCAATTCTTAACTTGAAAAGAAATTAAAATTCCAAATGATCATAATAAAATATCATAATCAGCTAAATATCTTCCTACAATGAAGATGCATGCCCAAATATGTTACAAGTGAGTTCTATCAACATTCAAGAAACAGTTTACTCCTCATTATACCAGACAGGCTTTTTTGTTTGTTTTGTTTTGTTTTGTTTAGAGACAGAGTCTTGCTCTGTCGCCCAGGCTAGAATGCAGTGGCACGATCTCAGCTCACTGTAACCTCCACCTCCTGGTTCAAGGGATTCTCCTGCCTCAACCTCCTAAGTAGCTGGGATTACAGGCGCGCACCACCACGCCCTAATTTTTATATTTTTAGTAGAGACAGGATTTTGCCATGTTGACCAAACTGGTCTCAAACTCCTGACCTCAGGTGATCCACTCGCCTCGGCCTCCCAAAGCCCTGAGATTACAGGCGTGAGCCACCACACCCAGCCACCAGACAAGTTTTAATCAGAGAACAAGAACAATTAGGAGCAACAGGGAATAAGGGATTTATTACAGAAATTAGACAAGGCCAGCTAAGCAATTTGGAGGACTCAGTATAAAATGAAAATACAGGGCTTATTGCATGACAAGAAAGAACAAAATTTTCTCCTTTTTTCCCATCTCTTTTTTTATTTTTCATGATGTTTTTATTTGCTATTTAAGGTCACACTGCCCTGAGCATGGAAATACTTGTGAGTGAGTGCAGACCTCAGCAGTCACAGAGCAGTCCCATGCCTTGATGCCTGAGGTGCATGTATCTAACTCAAACTCTCCCCACCTTTATGCACAAGGGTCTGCTGAGTCTAGAGGACAGCAGTAGTTGCTGGGCAGTGGCTAGGAAATCCACAGCTAGAAGTACTTCCAGGACTGCAGGACAAAATTTGAGCCAAGGCCCCAAGTACCTGTCTTAGGCTGCATTGTCCTATCAGATTTTGCTTACATGACAGAAAATTAAAGATAAAACTCTTAAAGGTTTTAAAATATCAACCACAGGGCATGGGCATCATTCTAAGTCTGTGGCCCAGTGTGATGATGCACTGACTGCAAGCCCAAGGAGCAGACCCCAGAGTCAGACCTTATGTGATTGTGGAAAAAATATCTTTTAAAGTCTATGAAAAGCTGTAGCATCCTCAAGATCCCCCTGCATCTTGAGGTGGGCCTCAAGTCACTAAATTAGCACAGGTAGTCATTAGGAAATAACATACACAAGAAGTAGAGGAGAGTAAGGATCAATTGGAATTCACTTGGACAAACTGAGAGATACAAGAATACTCTGAAATCTCTATCTCTCAACACCTCCAATCTCCTGCAGAAGATACGAGTGTCCTTAGCAACAAGTATCTAGCTCAGGAGTCAGAGAATCTGAAGAAAGATGACCTGAAAAACCTAGATGAGCTGAGGGCCCAATAAGATGAGCAAGTGAATCAACAAAAGTATGTGCAAATTGCAATGATGTCTTGTACCCTACTCCAGCCTTCAGAGGAGACTGGCTGCTACTCCATGTTCTCCTTTAACGTCCACATATTTTTCTCATGGTTCATCCTTTCACATTTTCATTTTATACTCAGTCCTCCAAATTACTTAGCTGGTCTTTTCTAATTCCTGTAATAAATCCCTTATTCCCTGTTGCCCCTAGAGCTGGAACCAGAAAGGGAAGGGAGTTCTGAGAAACATAGTTCCAGCTTAACTAAGTTGATACAGTACAATGACACTATATTAAATTACATTAACACTCTCAGGAAATAGGTGAAGAAAAAACATACCTTAATTTGTTTTCAAACTTAAACAAACATAGTATGAGAAAGGAAATTTATTAACATCTCACCCATGACTCTTGGAGCAAGGATCTTATGGAAAATATTTACTAAACCAAAGAACATATAAAAAATTCCATTTTGGATTTATTTCATAAATACAATTTTGTTTAATATTAGAAAAGTAATAAAGCATATTAGCACAGCAAAGGAGGATGATATATATATTTCCAATACAATACCCACTCAAAAAAAAAAAAAAAAAAAAGGAAAAGACACTCAGACCAAGAAGAGAAGCAAATTTCTTTAACCCAGAGTGCACATAACTCTTAAGTGGAACATCAATAGCTTCTAAGTTATTTGTAACATTCCATTTCTTATTCTGGGAGATTAGTACAAAAATACTTATTTCATTATTGTTTTATACTATATAACCTTATGATTTTATATCTCTGTGTGTATATCTCATAGGAAAAAAAAAAACACATGAAAGCAAAGAAAAAATAAGAAGAATTAGAGACCTAGAGAATTCATTCAGAAGGTCTAATAACTAGCTAAATAAAGTTTTGGAAAATATAGAAAATAGAAAGTGAACGACATTACCAAAGAAATAACAGAAAAAACTATCCAAGAACGTCTTAAGTACTCAGCTTGGAATTTCACACCACACATCAAGGCATACCATTATTATTCAGAATACCAGAAAAAATGAGAAGAGCTAAAGAGTTTCAGAGAATAATGGGTCACAAAGATTCAGTCTGGCATCATATTTCTCACCAGCCTGATGAGTCTAAAAGCTACTGAAGCTGTGAGGGGAAAAAAATATAAAATCATAAAATATATTCAGACACATAAGAACCCAGGAAAATGTCCTCCCATATACCCTCTTAAACATATTTACTGAACGATATGTTCCAAGGAAGCAAGGGAATATTAATTAACTAATCAATCAGTTCATCAAATGAAGACATGGGATCTAGGAAATAATGGATCCCATCAGGGAATAAGATAAGGCAAGGAACCAAAATGACAGCTGGGCAGCAGACTAGAAGCCACCAGTTGGGACTAAAGTTGGAACATGGATGCAAGAAGAAGTAAGTTTATTTAAAAAAAAAAAAAAAAAAGACCTGATAAATGGATACCCTGAAAAAATAAAGACCTTAATAAATGGGTAATCTGAATAAACATTTTGGAATATCCCATCTATATGATATTCTCTCTCGATATATCATATATCATAAATATAGATATGCTATACCTGTATGATATTATATATATAGATATATATCTGAATATGATATATAGAGATATATAGAGATATCTAAATATATAGAGATCCATGGAAATATCTGTATCTCTCTCTATATAGAGATTCCCTTGCTTCCTTGGAGCGTATCATTCATATATCTCTCTCTATATAGATTTCCTTGCTTCCTTGGGGCGTATCGTTCATATATTTCTCTATATTTATATCTCTTTATATGAATGATATGCTCCAAGGAAGCAAGGGAATATTAATTAGCTAATCAATCAGTTCATCGAATGAAGATACAAGATCTAGGAAACAATGGATCCCATTAGGGAAAAAGATGAGGCAAGGAACCAAAATGACAGCTAGGCAGTAGACATTTTCCTGGGTTCTGATGTGTCTGAATATATTTTATGATTTCATTATATTTTATGTATGAATATATATAGATATACATAAATCTGTAGATCTATATTTATATATAAAAGAATAAATATATAAAGGATATCTATATATCAATACAGAAAGGAATGTAGAAAAATGTTTTTATAGTAAGCAATTTAGATTTAAAGACTGCCTACATTTGCAGTTATCCTGTGAAAACTGACTTTTCTGAAATTGGGGGAAATGGTAAAAAAAATTCATCCTGATATTGCTAAGGAAATAAATCCTCAGCCATGATAGCAGTGAGTTAATAAATAATTTTAACGTACAAATCAAAAATTAATAAGAAAAAGCAGTAAAAGCACATCATTTAACAATATGTATTGTATTTGAAAGCCAAGGGGGGATGCAAAAAATTAAAGTCATTGCCTATAGAGCGGGTTATTGGGAGAAGAAAACTTAAGGCTACAAATTTTCATTCAATTAATTAAGATATTTACCATCATCAAAATTAAGATTTTTAACATAATGAAAATAAATAGCCACTTTATTAAAAAAAACCACAAATCTATGTTTAAAAAAGACCAGCAACTTCAAGTTTAAAATATACAACTTAACACATTGAAATGTTCTCATTCTACATAGAGTAACAACTTAGAAAGTCCTCAAAAAATTGCTAAATATGTAACTAATCTGAAAAGCCAAAAGAACATTTCTTTGTATAAGAAATACACATCTCTTTAGAAGGAAGTGTCCAGAAAGCCACAGCCAAAGCATGGTCAGATACTTTGTTAAAAGGCAAATGCTGGCCAGGCACAATGCCTCAGGCCTGTAATCCCAGCACTTTGGGAGGCCGAGGTGGGAGGATCACCTGAGGTCCAGAGTTTGAGACCATCCTTACCAACATGGAGAAACCCCATATCTACTAAAAATACAAAATTAGCTGGGCTTGGTGGTGCATGCCTGTAATCCCAGCTACTCGGGAGGCTGAGGCAGGAGAATTGGTTGAACCCGGGAGGCAGAGGCAGAGGTTGCAGTAAGCCCAGATCGTGTCACTGCACTCGAGTCTGGGCAACAAGAGTGAAACTCTATCACAGAAAAAAAAAAAAAAAAAGGCAAATACTGAATTGCAACATGGAAGACAGAAAGAAACAGGCTGTTTCAAGTACCCAAGATGTGCAGTAATTTGACCTTCACATATATGCTTTCCACTGTTCCCAATGTGTTATAAGGATTGTTTTCTGAACTGCCAATATGTTTATTATATTTCTGTGTAAACAATCTTTCATTGTTTCTTACAACAAATCTAGACAACTTAGCTTAGTATACAATGCTCACCATGACCTGGGACCTGCCTACCTCTCCAGACATAGTTTTTGCCATGATTCCTCTCATACCTTACATTCTGGCCATGCGAGGTGGCTTACATTTATCTAACTGTGTCAACTGGTTTACCTGTGGCCATCCTAATTCCTCTCTCTGGAATGCTAGCTCCTCAGGTTGTTCTTCAGTGTACCCACCCTCTCCCTGCTAGGCTGTCTCTTACATTAAAACATAAAGTGTCATGTCTATAAAGAATTTTCTGACCCCATAGATAAAGCTAAGAACTTTGCTTTTTATCCTTTGTTTTGCCCTACACTAATATCTAACGGAAGACCAGGTGACTCTATATTAACGCCTTTTTTTTTTTTTTTTTTTTGGTAGCCAAGTCTACTTTCGATTACTGGTCTGGAAGTTCCTTGAAGGTAGATACGACATCTTGATGTTTTCTACATCATCTCTGGTACTTCAAGCAGTACTTGGCATATAACAGACACTTAGTGTTTTAGTAATTCAGTGCACGTTGAATGAATGAATGAAAAATAAATGTTTCTTTAAAATGTCTTCTGCAGCTTGAGAAGTTGGCAACCTGTCAGTATGATAATATAGGCTGAGAAAATCATTGTTTCTGACTTAAGATATAAACCTTAAAAGCACAACAGAATAAATGTCATTGTTCTGCGTCTCAACAGCATAATCACTGAAAGAGTGAACTTTATGAAAGTGATTGTGGTTGCTGTTACAGAATGACCAGATTAATGTAGGCAACTGCTAATGTCTAAATGTTTCCTCTCTACATTAATCCAACCTAAGTGATAAATGGAAAATATTTTACAGGGAAAAAAAACAAAATTTCAGACCAGGAATCCATACTCAATACTTTCTATATTATATATATTCTTTTTCATTGATAAAAAATGCAAAAGTCCCTGTAATACTGGTGAAATAAGTATAGCTTTCTTAAATAAGATAAAAAATCATTTTACTGATATGCCATGCATCTTGAACAGTGATAAATATAATTATCATATTTTATAATATGAATTAAATAAAACATTCCCTTTATTGTGGTAGCTGAAGAAAGTCTGTAGCTATTTTAAAACATCAAGCAGGATTTTCTTAGGACTTCTTTTTCAAACTGAACAGTATCAACAAAGGAACTACAACAGGCCCTTTTCTCCAAACTTACACTATAAGAAGGATTTCTTAGCCACAGGCCATCTGGAGAATTTGGAAACAGCAGCAAGGGAATAGAGGTTAATGAGAACACAGAGTACTTCCAGCTGACGTGTCAAAATTGGTATAACAAAAATAAACTAACAAAACTATTTTCTTGTTACCTACTTTCTTTTTATGCATTTCCTCCCTAGCTATATGTAAATTTACTTTCCTGATAAACTCTCCTGCCTCTCTTCTTCAGTTAAAACCTTATCATCCTCATAAATCTACCTTACCTTTAATACATTCTTTGTTCTCCAATACTCCCGCTTTCATTCAAAACTTCCAAAGAGTGAACAAAACTAGGCTATATGTCAATAATCTACCATTCCAAGTTTTGTAATCACAAACTAGTGCCACTTAGACAAGTACCCAAGGAGACAGATGCTCCAGACTTAATTCAATATTTTTCATAAAGACACCTATTTAACAGAACTTATTAATTCCTACATTTACACTAAAGTGCCATTAAAAAGCCATGAGGTTATACATTTATTCTTGAGATTCAGAAGGTATGACTTTATATCACTTAGATGTATTCCAATGAATACTATCTTCCATCTTCTATTTTTTCTTTTGAGACGAGTCTCATCTTGTTGTCCAGGCTGGAGTGCAGTGGCGCGATCTCAGCTCATTGAAACCTCAGCCTCCAGGGTTCAAGTGATTCTCCTGCCTCAGCCTTGTGAATAGCTGGTATTACAGGCATGCACCACCAGGCCCGGCTAATTTTTGTATTTTTAGTAGGGACAGGGTTTCGCCATGTTGGCCATGCTGGTTTTGAACTCTTGACCACATGTGATCTGCCCGCCTGGACTTCCCAAAGTGCTGGCATTACAGGTGTGAGCTATTGCACCCGGCCTCTTCCATCATTTTCACTGATGATCTTCAAATGCAGAGTCATCAAAAAAGTATAAATTATTATTATTATACCACTTACTAATGCAAACAAATATGTAATATATCTTATAAGTGTAATTATTAAATCTGTGGTAGAAAGAATAAGTTCTTAAACCTATAAACACAAATATTCTTAACATACCCAGTAATTTTGATGTTACTAATTTTGGAAGTTGGATCTTACATGTCTTGATAATTGGGTTTTGTTTTATAGTAGTAGGTTCCAAAATCATATTTCTTAAGTTGAGTACCCAGCTCTGTCATTTATATTTATGTGATCTTCAGCCGTCAGCTGAGGTACTTAAACCTCAGTCTTCTCATCTGTAAAATATATACTTGTATTATATCATAAGATTTCTGTGAAGATAAAATGAAACCTGGTTTAGGAAACTAGCACAGTATCTGACATGCAGTGAGTGTGTAATAAATGGTGGTTACTATTATTTTCAAAGAGCCATAGAGAAATGTTATACAACTATAACATTCTTACTAAATATAGAAACTGTAAACAAGCATGGTTCCTACAGAAATGTCAACTCAGGGTTATACAGGGTTAGATATACTTCTATACTGCTTTTATTTGTCTGGCTTATGGATGAAAATGAATAGGGATGGCCTTAGACAAAACATTGAGGTCTCATACTCCCAGTTCTTTCTACGCATCTTGTTTTATGGCTTACCAAAACAGTTTTAATTTCTAACCCATTATTTTTCTTCTCAGTAGCGTTAACAAATGCACCTATGTTTTCTGAAGTCTATTTCTAAAAAAAAAAAAACAAAACAAAAAAAACAAAACAAACAAACAAAAAACTATAGAAGGCAATACCTGGTACTTAAGTTTATCTATATGTTCATGTTACTTTCTTATTCAGTTTCTTCCATTCTGACTGTATGTTTTTCATCTCCATTCTTTATATTTGCTTCAGGAAATTTTAAATTATAAACTCAACCTACATACTCTTAGAAAACTGGATCATCTGACTACATAGGAAGCTGTTTTCCAATATTAAAAAAAATAATACCAGGACATGTGTTTGTTTTTCTTCCAAAGACATCCTTTCCTTTTTAATTTTTTACAGTTTATGTATTAACTATAAAGTTTCACTCTTTAGCAAATGAAGTCTGCTTAAGGATTTCCTATTATGAATCTTTAAACCCCTTCTGGTCTTTGCTTGAACTAGCACTATTTAAATGATTGTCATATAATAAAATCTATGCTCAATAAGCAATTACTCAGACAACCATTTCTTTTGAGTTTTCCTTACTGCAGCTAATGTCAGAAAATTCAAAGTGTAGAGACTTATGGGGAAATAGAACTGCCATATTTATAAATGCATAGAGCCAGTTTTATAGAAAATCCCATGCAGACAGGGAGTCTTAGGGACTGAAGATGATTGGTTGCCCAAAGTGGTCAGAAAGAAGAGTCATTAGATAAATATTTGCCCTTTCAATTAGACAACTGAATTCTAAAATGAGAAACAGAAAAGAGACTATGCCAACATTGTCTGAAGCTGGATAGAAAGAAGAAAGAATATAAAAGTAAGGAATGAGGACAAGTGAATGATAAACAGGTTGACTTGGTTAAAAGCATAGTTTCAGGAAGACGTTGCATTGCATTATATACACAAAATAATTACCATGACATTGATTTAATGTGATAACCTAATTTTGTAATCCAATTCAGCAAACATTTATTGAAATCAAGGATTATACTATGTGCTGAGGATATAATTATGACATAATCCTTATCTTTACTATGACTATTATCTAATGGAATGACTCAGCTCAAATTTG
Source organism: Macaca mulatta (assembly GCF_049350105.2). Lineage (NCBI taxonomy): Eukaryota > Metazoa > Chordata > Mammalia > Primates > Cercopithecidae > Macaca > Macaca mulatta. The sequence continues at coordinate 76,731,818 of NC_133407.1, read as the reverse complement.
ATTTAATTTTTGAAGATTATAGTTTCTAAATTAATGATATGGCATATGAATTAAGCTAGACAAGTCAAAGAAGATTTCAAGACTTCAATTATCATGATCTAAGATAATTTGATAATATTATGAGAAAGGGTAAAAGAAATACGCATTCATTCAAAACTTTAAAATAATAAAAATAGAAATAACGTAAAAGTATAGTCATGTGTTAAAGAGTGATATTTTAGTCAACAACAAACTCCATATATGACACCATAAAATGTCATATATGATACTACAATATGTTGTGTTACAATTGTCTACAGTATCCATTATAGTAACATGCTGTATAGGTTTGTAGACTAGGAGTAATAAGCTATACCATATAGCCTAGGTGTGTTGCAGGCTACAACACCTAAGTTTGTGTATGTGGACTCTATGGTGCCTGTATAACAAAATAATTTACCCATGCCTTTCTCAGAATCTATACCTAACTGTAAACACTGAATGCCTGTATATCTTAATCTGAAATACAGAGAGCAAATGACATTCTAAGTATATAAGCACTTAAAGATATCACAATGGGAAATGGTGACAAGTGTGACAAATATAACTAAACTTTTAAAAATCTAACATTTTTAAAACATTACTAAGAGGCAAGAAACAGAAAAATATTTGTCACAAATAATACAGACAAATGCTTAACATTAATTCATAATGAAGTTCAAAACAAAAAAATTGCAAAATTTATCTAATTTATAATTAGGAAGAGAAGCATGAAATTTCAAAAGATAATTCACTGGGTAAAAAACGAAATGACTGCTAAACATTTAAATATTCAATCGCCTAACTCAAGAAAGGCTAATTTAAAGAAAAATGCATTATTTCTCCTGTTGATTTACCAAAGCTTAAAAAACAGTTAACCATCATCAGACATGGAAAGAAGAGTCAACAGAAAGAAAGAATTAAAGATGATAGAAGAAAGGTAAATAATAACAATTATCTTTTTAGGAAAACAAAAAGGGGTTTGAGTGTTTTCTTTTCCACAAACATTGAGAAGGATGAAAAGATCTTCATGTAGAGATAGTGGTTGATGAAAATGAGGTGAAAATGAGAAAGCCTGGGCCAAGTGTCTTGATTTTGGCTAAATGAAAGGCAAGATTAACAGCTAGAAGAAAGAAGGATAGGCCGGGCGCAGTGGCTCACTCCTGTAATCCCACCACTTCGGGAGGCCAAGGCGGGCAGATCATGAGGTCAGGAGATCATGACCATCCTGGCTAACATTTGAAACCCCGTCTCTACTAAAAATACCAAAAATTAGCCAGGCGTGGTGGTGGGTGCCTGTAGTCCCAGCTACTCGGGAGGCTGAGGCAGGAGAATGGCTTGAACCCGGGAGGTGGAGCTTGCAGTGAGCCGAGATCGCGCCACTCCCCTCCAGCCTGGGTGACAGAGCAAAACTCTGTCAAAAAAAAAAAGAAAAAAGAAAGAAAGAGAGAAAAGAGAGAGAGAGAAGAAATCAGAATAGGAAACACCCAGAGTAGTTAATGTAAAAAGCCTGCCAAAGAGCAGCAAGAATAAAAGTTATACTAGGACTTTGTAAATGATGGTGAGCCAAGCCTGTTAGAGTGTAAGACGTTTTTCGTTTTTCCCCACTCCCATCACCAACTTCCCACCAGTGGTTACTCTCTCAGCCTCCCACCAGCAGCCACTATGTTCATGTACTCATAGATGGAACGCTTAAGTGATTAGAGTCCAATAGTGTACTAGGGAAGGGCATCAATAAAATAATTTATCTTATAGCCCATGGTTGGAAGAGTCTACTGAAGTGAAGAAAATGTGAATATTTGAAGAATAGGTGTTTGAACACTTGAAGGGTCTAGGAGAAATGAGAATGAAATAATTTCTAGAAGGAATAGTATAAGTTGCAAATTACGGAGCTAGAAATTCTGAAGGCAAGGTGATTCATGTTATCTTCAGTTTTAGAGATGAACTTACTAAAACTTGAACCGATCTCTGTTGAGTAGGTTTCCATCAGATCTGTGAGAGGCTGAAGTTCAAATATGCTGACATTTTTTATGGGCAAATATATAAAACTCCAAAGGTCTATGCTTTGACCTGTAGAACTATAGTGGGATGCTAAGGAACTGGTCAAGTTCAAAACTTTGCCTAGTTACAAGGCCAACCAATATGTCATTTCTTCCGGGGGCTTTCAGTGTGTTAGTATTCCCACAGTTATCATGGACAGTTCCAAGTACAAACAATTCCCTGCCCTGCTTCCCCCTGCTTTCACTTTTCCAACCCAGATTACACACAGACTATCATTGAAATGACTCAACTTTTCTCAAATTACTCAAAGTGTGTGCCCATTTTTCACTCTTGCAGTTTCACACTTTAATCTATCTTTAACACTCTAAAAGGATATCCACCCACTAATCAATGGATTATAAATTTACCTTTGATCCCGAATAGTTGTGTGTCCTTAGCAAAATAATTTTATTTTTCTGTACCTCAATTTTTGCCTGCAAAAATGACCGTACATGTATTTGAATAACCTATGTGCAGGTACCTAACACACAGTAGAGGCCTAATAAATATTAGTGTCCTTTCTCCTTTTCCATCTCATCAGACATTCACTGCTCAAAACTTCCCAGATTTTCTCCCCTGGTTACCTGTCTCCAACTCTTCCCTCAGATATACACAAGTCTCTTCTTAGATCTCAAACCTCCTTTTCTGGAAGCTTCTTCCTTTCCCACAAGTTACCCTTGGATCCCTCCCCATCATAAACATTTTCCTTTATTTCTTCTTTTCAGAGGTCAGAATCTGATCTCTGTTGAAAGCAAATGCCAGACTTTTCCCAATTTCTTATTTTCTCTCCATTCTAAAAGATTGCCAGTTACTCTGGTACTCACGATGCCAGACTGTCTTTGGGAGACACTTCATCAGGTCTAAAAGAGTTAGTACCTGTGGTTTCCTGTGGTTTACTTTGGCTCTCAGGTGCTTAGAGGTACGAATTGATGGGGGCTGAAAGAGCACATGGGGGTCATGATTTCACAGGAAGTCCTGCTGGTTTGTTGCTGTAAAATGGAGAAAAGCAGAAGTTCATAGTTTGAATGAATATGGATTACCAAAGAGCAAGGTACAGCCATACAGTTTTTAAAGATCAGCATTTAATTAACTTGGTGTGCAACTTTCAGGAATTTTAATTATTTATAAGGAAACAATTTCTCTATATAATGGAAAAATTTAAACATACACATTCTAGACTGGTGCTGTCTAGTTGAAATATAATGTGAATTTCATATGTAATTTTAAACTTTTTAGTAGCCATATTGAAAAAAGTAAAATTAACTTCAATAATTTATTTAATACAATATATCAAAAAGTCGTTTAATTAATCAAAAAGTTGAGATATTTTACATTGTATGTCTTGTACCAAGTCTTCCAAGTGTGATGTATATTTCGTACTTACGGTATATCTCATTTCTGACTAGCTGCATTTTAATTGCTCAGTTGCTCCAGGTGGCTAGTGGCTACTCTAATGAATAGCACAGTTTTATACTTGACAAAAGAGTGTGTTTAGCCAGGCACAGTGGTGCATGCCTGAAATCCCAGCTACAGGAAGCTGAGGAAGGATGATGACTTGCCAGTTTGAGGCGGTAGTGCACTACGATCACACCTGTGAAAAGCCACTGCACTCTAATCTGGGCAACATAGTGAGATCCCAACTCTTAAAAAAAATAGCATATTTATATTTCTCTGAATACCTACATTTCAAGGGAGTGAGGATAGAGATAGGATAAAAAATTCCTATCTTGATGTAGATTAGAAAGATAAAATCATAGTACACTGATAATAACCAACCTCCCCAATCCCCCCAAAAAGATATCCATGCCCTAATTTCTGGAACCTGTGAATGTTATTTTATCTGACAACAAAAGGTTATGTAGATGTGATTACATTAAAGATCTTGAGTTGGAGACATTATCATGGATTAACAGAGTAGACTCTAAATGGAATCACATGCATTCTTATAAAAGGGAAGTAGAGGGATATTTTACGGCAGAGGAAGAAAAAAAGAAGGCAATGTGATGACCAAAGCCATGACTAGAGTGACACAGCTTTGAGCCAAAGAATGTCTGCAGCCATTAGAAGTTGAGAGAGGAAAGGAACAAAATCTCCCTTTGAGCCTCCAGACGGAATGTAGCCATCTTGATTTAAACCCAGTGGTACATACTTTGGACAATATTTTGAGCATGCAAAACCATGAGAGAATACATTTCTGTTGTTTTGAACCACAAAGTTTGTGATAATTTGTTACAGCAGCAACAAGAAACTAATACACAAGTCAATTATAGTTATGACATTATATTTTCTTGTTTATCATCAATGTCTAAACAAATGCGATTCATCCTATCTCTAGAAACGGCCAATAACGTGTTCAACAAATATTAATGCTGAAAATGCCTTGCCAGATCTTTCATCTCAAGTGGTTTCATTGACTGCCCATATGCTGAAAATTTTAAAATTTATATTTCTGTATTTCAGAACTCCCCTGCACTGCAAATTAGTGTTTTCAAATATCTCCTGTGCATTGACACCTATTTGTTCCACAGTCATAAAAATAAATGCTCAACATTGCTAAGCAACAGATAAAGGCAAATTAAAATTACAATGAGAAATAAATTTACACCAGTTGGAATAGTCATTATTAAAAAGACGAAAAATAACATGTCTCAGCCAGGTGTGTCTGCCTTGTCCCATCGCCTGTGAGTTTCAAATTGCTAAGCCTCCACTTAGTAAGGGCTATATGGAACGTAGGAAAGTATATGTACATGAAATATGTATAAGAAATAGAGGCTGAAGATGATATCATATATTTATGATGAATATTGACTACTAATTTGTTTCATTGATTGTTTGCCCATTTTGCGATAAACTCTTTTTAGCAACAATGAACCAAAAATATTTAATTCTAAAGAATAGGTGTTTAATAAAAAAATTCAGTAATAACAATTGACAATGAACATAAAACTTGCACAAAGTATTTCTTGATATTTCTCATCTAGCATATGTGGGGCCATATAAATATTACAAACCCCATAAAAGCTAGGTAATAAATCTTCAGAAAAAAAATATCAGCATGAGTTTAACGATTAGTACTTTTAAAAGGAAAACCATGTCAGTATTAATAGATGTTGGTTTAATTCATATAGTCATGGAAAACAGGTTTCACTGAAATGTGACTTTTCATTTAGAATAAATGACTACTCAAAATTATTTTCCTTCTTTTTCAATCTCAGGTTTTCTTGTGTGCATGAAAACAGTATAGGGACAACTGTTTATGGAGTAGGTCTATTTTCAAAAAAACTTTGCAAACAGTTAAATGATGTGTGGTTCAAATTAGTCTCAACAGTTATTTCAAATACAAAGTTTTATTAAGCACAATAGTAATTATATTTTCATATAACTCATGGACTCAAACTTTTAGAAATTAATTTTTCTATGGTAAAACATGGGAGAATTATTGAACATTATTCTGAATAGTTAGAATTTCAACCATGAAGAACGAAATGATATGCTTTTAGGGAAATAAAAATATAAATGCTTTATATTTTATTTTTTGCACTCTATCTGTTTTATGTTTTTCTGAATTTATGTTTCTAATGGCATTTGTTTAGACATTGATGACAAACAAGAAAATATAATGTCATTTCTATAATTGACTTGTGTATTAGTTTCCTGTTGCTTTTGTAACAAATTATCACAAACTTTGTGGTTCAAAACAACAAAAATGTATTTGCAGATCAAAAGTCACGATAGAGAATTAAGAAACGCATGAAATATAAATATATTTGGAATTAATTCCATTAAATCATAACAAGTTGTAATATTTTACCAGCCTAATAATATACCAAGCTGTATACTACAGCTTCTATACAGACACACAAACACATACACATTAAAATGAAGCTTTACACTTTCTCTCTTTGCTGCTTATCATCAGTTAAATTATAGAAATAGTTTAAACTTTACTAAACAACCTTGTAAGCCAATCTAAGTGTCCTACTATGGGATTGAAATGTGTTGTGAATGGTTTTTCTAAATTTGTTATTTATTTACTCATTTATTTAAATTTTTTTCTAGGCCTCTCATACCTAGTTCTTACTCAGTTACTTTTAAAAAACTTTTTTATGTTGGAAATCTAATAAAATTACCCAAAAATGTCAACATTGACACAGAAAATTGAAATTATTGAAATTAAAAACTGGAAATAGAATAGTATTCCATGGTGTATGTGTACCACGTTTTCTATGTCCAGCCTATCATTGATGGGCATTTTCATTTATTCCATGTATTTGTTATTGTGAATAGTGTTGCAATGAACATACACATGCATGTGTCTTTATAAAAGAATAATTTATACTTCTTTGAGTATATACTCGGTAATGGAATTGTTGGGTCAAATGGTATTTCTGTTTTTAGGTCTTTGGGGAATTGCTGCGCTGTCTTGCACAATGGTTGAACTAATGTACACTCCCACCAACTGTGTAAAAGTGTTCTTTTTTCCCCACAACCTCACCAGCATTTGCAATTTTCTGACTTTTTAATAATAGCCATTCTGACTGGTGTGAGATGGTATCTCATTGTTGTTTTGATTTGCATTTCGAGGGTAGAGGGAGAAAGGAGGGAGAAGATAAGGAAAACTTACTAATGGGTACTAGCCTTAATATACGGGTAATAAAATAATCTGTTTACAACAATCCTCCATGACACAAGCTTACCTATGTAAAAAACCTGTCCATCTACCCCTGAACTTAAAGGTTTAAAAAATATGACATTCATGTTTTATATTAATTGGAAATGTATGGAATACATAGACTAAATTCCGAGGAAGTTAAATGGAAAAAAAAAAAAAAAAAAAAAAGAATAACACTTTTCTCTATTGTAATGAACTGAATGCTTATGTTCCCCGGAATTTATAGGTTGAAAACCTAACCCCTAATGCAATGTTATGAAAAGATATAGGCCTTGGGGAAGTGTTTAGGTCATGAGGGTGAAGTCCTCATGAATAGTTAGTGTCCTTATAAAATAAACTTCAGAGAGCTCTCTAGCATTCTTTTTGTCGTGAGGATTCAATGAGTTGAGAGTCTGTAACCTCACCAGAGCCCAATTATGCTGGCACTCTGATCTCAGACTCCCAGCCTCTAGAACTGTGAAAAATACATTTCTATTGTTTTTAAGACACTGTCTATTTTTTTGTTATAGCAGACATGTACAGAATTGACTAAAACATCCACAGAAACAAACAAACAAAAATAGGAAATTTGATGATGAGAGTTCAGTGTACATAATTTATTTATGTATTTATTTACTCATTTATTTTTTAGAGCCAGGGTCTTCCTCTGTCACCCAGGCTACAGTGTAGGGGCACAATCATATCTCACTGTAACCTCAAACTTCTAAGGTCAGGTGATTCTCCCACCCTCCCCACCCAGCCTCTGTATTAGCAAGAACTCATAGGCATGTGCCACCATGCCCAGCTAATTTGTGGTTGTTTGTTGTTGTTGGAGAGATGGGGTGTCACTATGTTGCCCCGCTAGTCAAGAACTCCTGGCTCAAGCAATCCTCCCTACTCAGCCTCCCAAAGCATTGGGATTACAAGTGTGAGATACTGTGCTGGCCCATAATTTACTTTTCAAAATCTATAATTGATCTACAGAACAACTTGTCTTCTGAGAGAAAGTTCTGAAGGTGCTTTTTTAAGAAATTGAATAAATTAATATTTTTTACACAAATAGAATGAAATTGAACCCTTTGTTTTTGCAGCATCTAAATTTGTCAAGATTTATAAAAGAACCATAGGATCACCTTATTTTATGGGTGTTGTTACATAAAAGTATTTGTTGAAGAAAGTTATTCTGAATAAAAGCAAAAAGACAGTGCCAGTTAAAATGTGTAGACTTAAATTTTTCAATATTTCAATAAAAAATAGAATGAAGGATATAATTAATTTAGTAGAATTAACCCTGAGCTTACTGAAACCTTAGGAAAAATATATAAGAATTTTATCAATTAAAAATATATATTTTTGGCCTGTAGAACTGTAACAATAGAAACAATAGCATCAATAAACTATTTCAAATTTATTAGCCTTAAAGTGCAACTATGAAGAAAACTATGAGGAGCATCTGAACATACATTCTTTAGTGACTTGATTTTAGAGACAGATATGGCTAATTGCCAAAAACATATGAATATGAATCAAAAATAATCATTCCACCTAATTTTAAAAGTAATTTTTAATCTTTTGCTTCACTTTGGTATACACGGGTATACCTTTTTGTTACATAAATAATTTTATTTGTACAAAATAATATTTTTTAAATAGTTTTTTAATAAAAGATTGTTTATATGTTCAACAGCATAAAAATCAACAAAATCATTAATAAATAAATGTCAATATTACAAAGTTTTGATTATTTTATAATCTCCTTTCACTTTCATAAGTTTTCTGATTTGGACTAAAAAATTCATCCTATCCAAATCTGAAATCATAGAGCCATCTGGGGATCTTCCTTCTCCTTCCTTGTGCTGACTTCACATACACTTACTTACTATAGCCTACCAAGTTTTTCAGAATATTTTCTTCTTCATCTTTACCTCACTGGTTTAGTGTAGGCCTTCATCATATCTTGCAAAAATCTGTGGTAACCTCCTAGTTCAATCCCTGTCTCTTCTCTACAAACGCTCAACTCATTAGTCCTACTGCTATCACACAAATTTTCAAAAAGGAAAATCAGATTTTGTTATCCAAAGGTATCAATTTCCTCAATCAGGGGTGTTTTCTAACCATAGTCTAAATACCAAACACATTACATAAAATTGTGAAGTATTTTATTAATTAGTCTTTGCTTTTGTCTTCAACCATTTAGCTTGTTCTTCTTCATTCATCTCTGATCATATGTTCCTCCTCTTTGCCTTTGCACGTGATTTTTCTGCTCCCCAGAGTAAACACTTGCCTAAAGTACTTGGAAATTCTCTTGTTAGATTTCAAAACCTAGTTCAAGTGATATTCTTTTCTCTGTGAATATTTTCTTGTCCATATTGCAAAGATGAAATTATACTTCTCTTTGTCCCACACTATATATGATGTGTGCATGTGTAATTATATGTGTGTGTGTAGTGGTAGTAGTAGCTCTTATTACACTAGATTTTAATTATTGTTTTGAGTCTGCCTTGCCTTCTGGACTTTGAGACACTGAATGCTGACTTTTAGTTTTATCCATTGAAAATGGACAAATGCCTATTCCAAAGAGATACTCAGGAAAAAAAAAAAAAAAAATCTTTGCTTCCTCAGTAGCTGGAAGGAAGAATGAAGGACATATACACTGACTGTTCAAATTTATCTGTATTTCAGCATATTATGTGTTTGTTGAGGATGTATAAACACACACAAAACCAATGCAAAATTTACACAAAATAAAAAGGCAAAAACTGAACTGATAAAGAATGATAAAGAACTCACATGCTTTTTTTTTTTTTGTCAGATATGTGTGTTTTTTTCTTTTGTTTTGTCTCCTAGATTTGGAAGTTTGCCCTCAACAATGTTGATCACTGAATCTGACAGAAACCCCTGCATCTGGTGTATTTAGTTAGAAAATCTCTGGATTATTTAATAATCTAGTTTTTCATTGGATTGTCATCACAAATGGCATAAACTTTACTGTATATCAAAAACATTTTGTATATTTAAATTGCAATTTATTTTGTATTAGTGTTGTTATAATAACTAGCAAATTTAATTTCTCTGTCAATTTCTATAACTGATGCAACTATATTATCTAAAACCTAATTTGGGGGATGAAATTTTAATATAAAGCATCAATTTACTTGTAATTGTCCAAAACCTTTTGTCTTATTTCCAGTTGTTCATGAAATAGACTATAACCATCCAATACATTACACAATAAATTATTTTTCTTGAATTAAACATGTACACTTTCCAAACCTATACTTTCTGTGTCTTCTTCTGTTTGTTCAAGAAAGCTATTTTACAATTGTGTCAGGTACAAGTATAGATTTAAAAGAATCTTAATTATATTTGCTAATTGGTAGTATATTAATTCTTATTCTACCTTCTAACCTCATAAATAGTAGGTTCAGTTGTGTCTGTATGTCTGTGAGTGTGGGAGTTTTGGACTCATCCATGGCTGCATTAAATTTGATGATCATAAAAATGAAAATTGGTATTGGTGAAAATGACAATTATGGTGACAGACATAATTATCTGTTTTTTGATAAACAATATGATTTCATGGATATGTGTTATTAGATTCACATTATTGATCAAAGAACTAAATTTAAGAGCAGTGACTTGACCACATGCATTCTACATGGATGAGGATGGACATAAACAGGTCAAATTTAATGTTGTTTTCATTATGTATGACTATAATTCAGGAGTCTATTTGATTACATTTGATACTTACAAAATTAAAATTAGTAGACTGATATGGTACCTTTTTCAGGATAATTTGTTTATGATTTTCAAGTAATATCTTGAGTACAAACTGTTTTTTTAATGATAAGTAGAAAAATTTTGGCAAGGTGCGGTGGCTCATGCCTGTAATCCCAGCACTTTAGGAGGCTGAGGTCAGTGTTCGACACCAGCCTGGCCAAAGTGGCGAAATCCCATCTCTACTAAAAAGATAAGAATTAGCCAGGAATGGTGGTGTGAGCCTGTAATCCCAGCTACTCGGGAGGCTGAGGCAGGAGAATCACTTAAACCTGGGAGGAGGAGGTTGCAGTGAGCTGAGATCATACAACTGCACTCCAACCTGGGCAACAGAGTGAGACTCTGTCTCAAAAATCAATCAGTCAATCAATCAATCAACTAATCGATCAATAGGAAAATATTCCAGCACTTTCAAATAGCAGATTTTCTCACTCTAAAATATAACGTAGTCAATTGAGCACTATTCATAAAGAGGACAACAATATACATCCAGAGAAGGAGATTATACATATTACCAACTCTTCTAAATTTAGAAACACATGCTGCATTTCCAGGCACTTGGGCAAATTTGAGCAATTTGAGATTCTAAGAAATATGAAAGTAAAGTTTTTTTTGTTTGTTTTTTTTTTTTTTTTTTTTTTTTTATGAACAGCAACATCAACCATGAGACCAGCATTTAAACTGAGAGAGCAGAGATCCAGGAATTGTGAACATATGGAGGAAATTATTTACAACAGTAATTATCTTATTAGTTGTCTTGCAAAATGAACATTTAAAATTGAAATGTTCTTCACTAAAATCAGGCCAATCTGCTTCTATTAGAAAGAAAGAGATATGTAAAATAGTCAAGAGTATGAACATTGTTGAATATTAAGAATTTGTAGCCAAAACTATTCCTTAAATGCATATTCCCCATTTTCTTTCTAAATGAGTTATAAAATCACATATGAGTTTTCTTTCAAATAATTTGCTTGAGAAACACTTTGTGGTTGGTACAAGTGCCAGCCCACTATTACTGACATAAAAATAGAGAAATACTCTATCTAAACCCTGGGCTTCATTTTACTGCATAAAGAGTTAATAGTTTTTCAGTGGAGAAACCAGTATCAATCATATCACTAAATAATAGTTACCTACCTGCCAGGTAACTGTGATTTTTGGCATCGTAGGCATACAGTGATAGCTTGGCCAAATATTGTTTATATTACTGCCATTTAATTCCCAGAGGTACTCTTTGGCTTTCTAAATTGATCTGACATCTGTAGTTCTTCCAGGAATAAGGTTTAAAAATATAACAGTGATTCTGTGGATAGGTATATAGAAATATAGGAATCCAAGTATACATTTTTTTCCATTTGGGAATTATAATACATTCTCTAGCTATTGTAAACTTTTCAAATATACGTATTTGCTCTTGATGTAAAGCGAAGTATAGTCAAATGATAAAAGTTCAAAGCACTAGAGTGATATTGCTAAAATTTTATGTATCTGAAAATTAGATTTTTTAAAAAGCAGAGTTTAAAGTCTATTCCTTCACACTGTGTTAAATATAAATTTCATGGATTTATTACTCTCCATTTAATCTCCTTATTGCTCTCTTAATTTAACTTGAAACTTCCGGTTTTGCATCACTTTCCTAGACTAGAACCATAATATTCATGTTGATGTTATCCCCAGTCTTTTAGAGACTGTCTAACAAATGAGTTTTATAATTATTATCATTTTTTTGGACTGCATTATTTTCTATTAATAGTTTCTCAATATTACTCTTCTCCATCAGGAGCTACTCAAAAGTATCAATTTTGTCTTTTTTCTTTTTGCTATTGTTATTGTTTTATGGATTGTTGGACTTGGTTACTCATCTGCTGCATACCAAATTTTCTCTTTAGCATACTTTTGTGTCAATGTAGTTATTTCTAATTTACCCAAAACTCTCAAACATATATATGTGTGTGTGTGTGTGTGTGTGTCTTATTTTGGGGGGCTTTATTTTAAACAACTCTAAAAGAAAATTATAATATATGTTTTCCTCTTGTTACATTAATTCTCTTCTAAATTGAATACTGAGTGAATTTAAAACAGCATTTCTAAATGTTGTAATATATGTTGAAAGGCAGAAAAATTTTCAAGGACTAAATAACTTTATGAATCATTTGATTAAATGTCATTAAATAGGGATCTTTCCTGCAAAACCTTAAAGAATATTTTACAGGCTAATGAACTTAATAAATCTCTAATAGATCTTCCAAACTCATTTGCCCAAATAATTTTTTTCTTGTCCAAGAATCCTATAGATTACCATTTATCCAAAACCAGTTTAGGATGAATGTGGATTACATGTAAATCATTTCAATATTATATTGTACATAACCTCTCTCTCTCTCTCTCTCTCTCTCTCTCTCTCTCTCTCTCTCATATTATCCTCCCATTCCAAAAGAAATACCTAGTATGTTCCTATTATTCTTCTAGGGGATAGGAATAGAGTGATAAAAAAGAGTAGAAAAAGTCACTGCTCTTAATACAGTATATGTCTAAAGGAAATAAAAATAATATACATGTAAAATAAATTCAAGTAGAGATGAGTACGATGCCCCAAACACCATATAATACAGCAGATAAAATAGAGAGAACTGAGGTAATTATTTAGATCTCAGGGCAATTCTCTCTGAGATGTCACTTGAGCTCAGACCTCAATGAAAAGAGAAAGCCAGACATGTGACGATCAGAGTGCAGAGAATGCCAAGAAAAGAAGAAAGCAGGCACAAAACTCTAAGGATGGAAATAAGTTTAGTGCTTTCCAGGAATGTAGAGCATCAAGTGTGGTTAGAATAAAATCAGTGAGGAAAAAGAGATAGGCAGTGGAGAGGGAGGCAGTGACTAGATCATGGATAGACTAGTGTGGAGCTTTGATTTTATTCGAAGTGCAATGAGAAGCCATTGGAGGGTTTTGAGCAGAGGAATGACATGAATTTTAAAAGATCACATTGGCAGCTGTGTGAAGAATGGCTAATTAGGGGGAAAAAAGTTGAAACAGACAAACCATTAAATAGACTATTGCATTTTCCCAGAAAGGGAAGATTTCTTGGGCAAGAGTAGTAGCAAAGCAAATAAGAAGTATTTTGAAAAGAAATAACAGGATTTGCTGATGGATAGAATGTGGGTACTGTGAGGAAGAGAATAAACGATAATTCCTAGGCGAGATTAAACAACGGAGTCAATGTGACACTGATAATTAATATGAGAAAGACTGGAGGGGGAGGATGGAGAATAACACAAGGATGAGAAGATAATTATGCTTTGAGACCCAACAGGAGAAATGAAATAAACAACTAGTTAAATAAATGTGAAGCTAAGAAGAGACATAAAGCCTGGAGAGCGTTCACTAGAGATGATAGTATGAGTTGTGGGACTGGACAGGGTAATTAGAGAGACACAGTTGACAGAGAGAAAACGAAAATCCATGACCAAACCCTGGTAAATACATATATTTTGAAAATGTTAAGTTTATAAGTTTTACACTTATAAATTTATAAATTATAGATTATAAATTATATAGATTATATAAATTTATATAAATTATATAGATTATATAAATTATATAAATTATATAGTTTATATAAATTATATAGTTAAATTATATAACATACAAATTATATAAATATAACTTATATTTGTATAATTTATAAGTCATATCATATTAACTTATATTTGATATATTTATATATAATTTAAAATATAATATGTAAATATGATATAAATATGTTATATGTATATATTATATATTATGTAATATAAATAATATATAGAAATATGCTATAATATATTTCTATAAATGATTATAAATTATATAAATTTATAATTTATAAATTTATAGCAATTATAAATATGTAGCAATTTACAAATTATACATTTTTAAAAATTATTCTGTGCATTGAGCAATGAGCATATTTCAAGATGCTTCAGTATCCTCAGAATTTACAGACCACGGTTCTGGGGAAATCCAAGTATAAAGCTACTAGATTAGACCTAAATCATCAGATACTGGAATCATATTCTCAAACAATATAACTCTGCGAAGGTAAAAATCTGGAGCCATATCATTCAGAAGCAATAAAACTGTTACATTTTCTACCTCCTTATTTTCTCAAAAGAACTACAATTCAATTTTTGGTATCATATTAAGGCATAACGAGTTGATTTTCTGAGAGGATAATTGAAACATCATTAACACTTATTCAGACAGGGAAACTTTGAAAAGTGATTCAGGTCATTACTAAGCAAAACTTTACATTAGGAGCTCTATTAGAATAGACACTTCATTGCCATAGGATCTAGAGACTTCTTTTCAAATACTATCACTATTGCAATGTACGTAATATTTGATAAATTCCACCTGAAGACATGTTGCAGCAATTAAAACAACTGCACAGAAACCCAGTAAGTTTACGATAATAAAATTCATCTGCATAGAAATATCTATCATCTATTTTTCTATCACTTAGTATGCCCATATATCATCTATAATCAATTAGCCAGTTTATATGTTGTCCTCTAGATATAATCTACACTTTTTTTTATTTCTAGAAGCAAATGTATTTTCTTTTTTCATTTCTACAAGAAAATATCCTACTGATGTGATTACATTGTTCCCAAGACAACTGAAAAGCAAGATTAATGAAAGATTCTATTTAAATATCTGCTTAAATTAGGGTAGCTCTTGAGAAAACTGAAGATTGCATAATAAGAAAAAATAACATAAATATTTAGAGAGTTATTAAGAAATTAATTACTAGATGCATAACAGTATGTATTATGGTTATGGCTATAAATATATTCTATTAATATGTTTTTACTAGGAAATAACTAGTTGGTTGTGTGTCAGCAGTTCTCATTTTTTAAAATACACGTAATTACATTCTGACTTTAGTACACTATGGATGGTGATAGACTACACCACCCATAGCTGTGAGGATTTACAAGGGAAGGCTCTATTTCTAAAGCCAGGGAGTGCTTCTAAATTGTGGCAATCTCTTACTTCCAGCCTAAGTTTGCTTTAGATTAGGTAACCTCAGTTTTCACTATTCTTTTGAACATGATGTAACATAGTGGTAGTGAAGAATAGGCGAGTGGAGGAAAATAGTAATAAAACTAACACTGAACAGAAAAGGTCTGAATCATTGCAGCAGTCAAAGGGGAAGGAAATAAGCTATCACCAACAATTGGCTGGATTTGGTATGAAAGCATGGAACATTTGAAAATTAGCTGCTGTAATAAAATGGAAATTTCCTGTAGAGTTTTAAAAAGACATAAAGAAATGATTTTATAATTTCATCAACATTTTCAAATATACTTCTGTAGCATTTGCATATTTCCACTTTTGTCCTCTTTAATGAAATGCATAATTATTTATTATTAAATATTTCTGATAGCTCAATTATATTAAAAAGTACTGAAAAACTGTGTTATGTCATTCTTAGTTATGAGCCAAACATTAATGCTTGTGCTTATAATTTTAAAATATTCTACCTGTATTTACTTTAGCATTTATAAATCAAGTGAGGTTAACACATTTCAAAGACTTTATTAGCCATAGCATCATCCAAAGTTACTTGTGGTTGTGAAGAATAATAAGTAATACTCCTGACCACAAACAGCTGGAAATTTGGTTTGGAAAAAAAAATTAAAATTATATGGAAATGTAATCATTATATAATAAGAATTATATTACTGTTCAAATAAATATTTTTAAATGTCATTAATAAATAGCAAAACTGTAAATATGTGAAAGCCACAAATCTTGACATATTTCACTTATGTGGAAAGGTTTAGGTGGAAATGGAAATTAGGTTTAGGTGGAAATATGAAAGATATCTTTGTTTACCTCCAGAAATCTCAAAAGTTTTAATACTTTTGTTATCCATGTTTATGGCTTTCTTTAATTATGGGACATCATAGTGAAATACATAAGAAAGAGTAAATTCTGTTAAGAAAATGGTTTCAATAAATCCATTTTGAATTTAACTGATGGAAGCTTCAAATCGATTACATTCAACAACTATGCATTTTATGTCTACTATGTGCAAGACAAAATGCTAGATTTTTTTGATAATGTTTTAAATATATTTCCTTATTTTACTGATAGGATCAACCAAATATAGCCTATTCAAACCGTAAAAAATATAAGGCTGCCAGACTGACTTAATCCAGAAAGGTCACTGATTTGTTACTCCCTATGAAAATGTTCAGCCTACTTTGCATACCAAACAGCTCCAAATTGAAAAGACATATTAATTCCATAGAAACTGGGTCAAAATGTGAATATAATACAAACTGAAGTTCACCATCATTTTTTATGAAGACATATAGACAGAATGGCTGTACTTTACAAACTGGTACCTATTCTAAAGTGTAAGACATTTTATTGAAAAAAGAATAAAAGTATGAAAATATTTAAACTTACATAAAAAGAAACATAATCTCATGCTCCTAATTTTACACTCTAGCACACTAAAACATATATGAATAATTCTTTTAAACAATTGAAATACTTATGTGTATGTTGTTAAGAATATTTCTGTTTCTTATGAATGTTTGTCTGTAGTCTTGCCCTGTCCAAAGTGGTAGCAGCTTGATACATGTGGATATTGAGATTGGAAAAGTGACTCAACCAAATTGAAATGTGCTATAAGTTTAAATTATGCCAAAATTTCATAGACTTAGTACAAATCAAAGAATAAAATAATCTTTCATTGAGGTCATTTATATTGATTATATGTTGAAATAATAATATTCTCAATGTATTGCTTAAATAAAATAGATTATTAAAATTAACCTTACCTCACTTATTTCCATTTTCTCATGTGACTGCTAAAAATGTATAAATTATATATGTGGCTCACATTATATTGCATTTGAACAATGTTGGACTATATGGTATTCACTTGCTACTTTTAATGATCAAATAATATTCTTAGATGGTAATTAATGACAGTATTATTAACACTCTAATATTGCATATTCTGGAGGCTTCAATTAAGTTATTTCAACTCTGGAAAATACTACAATGAATACAAATATTTATAGGTTTCTATTTCTATCAAATTATTTTATGAGAATAAAGTGGTAGAAATGTATCAAGCCAAAGGTCATAGATATCCTTACAGATCTTGTTACATATAACTACACTGCATTTTGTGGAAAGGTTATATACATTTATAATGCCTACAGCCAAAAAATTAGTATACTAGGTTCACCAAAACCATTCTGGAGTTAGTTGTATAAAAAAAGAGAAAAAAATTCTCTCTTAGCGACTACAAAATTATCTCTCAAAGTTACTTTAGTTTACATTTTTAGTTTTTACAGATGATGAATGTATATTTTTGTATTTACTAATGCATATTCTGTAATTTTTCTCCTCTTAGCCTTTGCCCGTTTATTTGAATTTTTATAAGTTTCTTATAAATCTAAAGAAAATATGAGTACTTCAGTAAAAGAGCTGAGCATCTGTATTAGATCTGACAATTGTTGAATGCATACTTTTTTTCAATTCCTGTGCTAGTGTTAGTGACAGGAGACAGACAAATTCCTAGGCAGACAGTGACGGGTTCCTGGTGAAACCTGGCCTTCGAGTCAAGGACAGTTTAAAGCCTGAAAACTAAGCTGCCAGTTCTGGATAGAGTCCAAGACTGGAGTGAGAACTTCTATCCCCATCTTACCCACTCTCCTTTGATTAGTTTCTTCTGAATTATGTCTCTTAACCAATCAAATGGTGCTTTTTCCAAGACCACATATATTAATCCATTCTCATGCTGCTAATAAAGGTATACCTGAGACTGGGTAATTTGTAAAGAAAAAGAAGCTTAATAGACTCACAGTTCTCCATGGCTGGGGAGGCCTCACAATCATGGTGGAAGGTGAAGGAGGAGCAAAGACATGTCTTACATGATGGCAGGCAATAGAACATGTGCACAGGAATTGTCCTTCCATCAGATCTCATGAGACTTATTCACTATCACAAGAATAGCATGGGGAAACTCACCTCCATGATTCAATTACCTCCAACTGGCCCTTGCATGACATGTGGGGATTACGTGAACTATAATTCAAGATAAGATTTCAGTGGGTACACAGCCAAACCATATCACCACACATGGACAAATCAGCATGTACTCCCCCATTCAAAACCTATAATAACCCTGAACTCAGCCTCACAGATGACTGCCCACTTTTGCATTCCCTGTCATTACTGAGAACTTTCTTTCTGTCATTTGATAAAATTCTAGTCTGCCTTACTCTCTGGTGTCCTTGTACCTTATTCCTCTTGGTCGTGGGACAAGAACCCAGAACTCACTAAACTATGGGTGTGAAACAGCTGTAATACTCCTGCTTGCAGAGTTGCCGGCAGTGAGAATAAAAGAGCTGTAACACTCCCTTTCATTCGCTGAGCTACAGGAGCGAAGAAGCCACTTAGCACCACTCCCTCTTGCTCACTGAACTACTGGAATGGAAAAAGCCATAACACTAGTAATTTTAAAATATTTAAAAAATATTTATTTTGCATTTAATTTTCACCATATCCTTCAACATAGATATTGCAAATCCCACTGAAGAAACTGAAATATCAGTTTAAATAAATTTACAAAGAATCAACAATCTGTTAAGAGAAAAGGACTAGGCAGATTGTCTTCAAAGCCTTTATTCTTTCCGTTAAATAACTTGGTCCCTATATAATAAGTAATGACTTGTTTGTATCACACATGGTACATTTTCTGCTTTTTTCTGCCATTTAAATATACATTTGCTATGTAAAAAAATACAAATAGGCAAACCAACACAAACCCTCTATTGTGGCAGATTTTTTCTGAAACTTTTAATGTGGTAAAAGGGAGAAATTCTTGAAATATCAGAAAAACTGAGATTAAAAAGCTGGATTTGGGGAAATGACGATAAGAAAATAATGGGATTTACATTTGGATTTGGATAAAAGTCTATAATGTAGGCATTTGTGGAAAGATTTTACTGCATTCAGAAAATATTTGCTGAATATATAAAATAATCTAGCGGCCAAGGACATGAGGCAGAGTAACTTCCTACCCAAGTGACAAGTAATTATAAGAACAAAACAAATGTTGCCTAAGTATGTCACAGAAAAATTCAGTTAAAAGTGGCATCTAATCTCTATAGATGAGAAATAATTTATTTAGTAATCAAGGTGGTGAAGGATGTTCCAGGCAGAGGAAATGGCATGAACACATAGATATGAAAAGATTAGACATGTTTAAAAATGCTGAAAATCTAGGTTTTATTAATGTTTAGATGCCTGTTAATTGAGAGGAGATGTATTAGAATGAATCTTAATTATTATTTATTGAGGACATTTTCCCCAACACTATGATAAGTGTTTTTCACATATTTCTTCAATTCTCCTAATTTCTTTATGATCCCATTTACGAACAAGGTCCTATGCTTCAAAGACATAAATAACTTAAGTTCACACCCTTGCTAAATGGTTGTATCCAGTATCAAACCCAATCCTTACTGACTACAGCATCCTATTCTTTAATTAACACATTTTTAGTTGTGTGAGGAGGACCTTGTAGATGTTTTGATGTATTTTCTGGGGAAGGGACGGGTAACATTGAATTAAAATTAACTTTAAGACAAATATGATTAATGATGCTGCTTGTGGCCTGAAGACGGGAAGAAGCCAGTTAGAAGGCTACATGGGAGATCTGAGAAGAATCAATGAGTATCCCAAACAGAAGCTAGATTGCACAAAACTGGGAGATTTCTAATCTACATAAGAATTAGAGTAATAACACCTGGAGACTCCCTACTTTAAATAAGTGAAAAAGAGAGAGAAATTACGAAAGACTACTGTTGTTTAGCTTGAAAAATCAATTGCTGGCCATTATGCTGTTAGTGTGAGAAGGGAAGTAGGAAAGAAAAAGTGAGTGAAGACAGTGAATTTAAATGTTTAGTTTTGAATTACCAGATCCTAGAGAATATAAAGCTAAAGATATAGAAAAGTCAGTTGAACATATAGATCTAACACTGAAATGAAAGATTAGAGAGGAAAGTGTATGTTTCTTCATTGGCCTGAGGCTGTCATTTAAAACTACTGAAAGAGGGCTGGACGTGGTGGCTCACACCTGTAATCCCAGCACTTTGGGAGGCTGAGGCCAGGAGTTCAAGGCCAGCCTGACCAACATGGCAAAACCTCGTCTCTAATGAAAACACAAAAATTAGCCAGGCTTGGTGGCGCACACCTGTAATCCCTACTGGGGAGGGTGAGGCAGGAGAATCGCTTGAACTCAGGAGGCAGAGGTTGCAGTGAGCTGAGATCGTGCCACTGCACTCCAGCCTGGGTGACAGAAAAAGGCTCAATCTCAAAAACAAAAACAAAACAAAACAAACAAAACACTACTGAAAGAGAGAAGATTAAGCAATCAACTAGAATGTGACTGCAATAGAGATATGACAGGAGAGAAGACCTTAGAAATACCAAGTGAGGCTACAGTGGACCAGGAATGTGAAGATGCTACCTGAGACCAAAAAGGGATGGTAGGGGTGATGGGTATATAAGAAGAGAAGAAAGAAAAAAGGGACATCAAAAAGACATTACAGAAGAATCTTAAGAAGTAAAGAAAGGTCAAATGCCACAGAAAAATTAAGCAGATTGATGATGAAAAAGAGGCTATGGAATTTAATAATTAAGAGGTCTTGAATGACCTTAAGCAAAGCATATTGTGTCAACTGTCTGTGTGTGAGAAATTCAAATTTAAGTTGTGTTTCCACTTAAAATAGCAGTGACAATAACAATAGTAATCACTCTGAGAAAATTTCAGCCAGCTTTAAGGGGGTTAAAGAAGGCCTAAGTCTCAAAGCCAGGTCCTCTAACTTCAGACTCCACACTCTTTCATACTTATCATACTGTGCCTCTTTTGGTCAATGGAGCCCCAGTTATTTTGAACAGTGAGGGAGATGCTGATATTCAGCAGGACAAGCCTGATATTTGACATCTGGGATTTAATGAATCTTGGATCTGCCATGCACAAGCTATGTGACGTTGTGAGCTTTGTTCCCTCATCTGAACCACAGAGAGAATAATAATATCCTCTTGAGGGTGGCTGGGAAAATTTAATGAGGAAGCAAGTGAGAAATGTGATAAGCAACTGTCATTAAAATAAATGTGTTTTTCCCCTTTAGTTTCTGTAAAAGAAATACTTTATATCTATTTTTAAAAGATGACAGGTTATTAGTAGCAGTTGTTTTCGGTTAGCTAGGCAAGTGAAAAAATACTGCTCAAACATGAGGATTTTTTTTTTTTTAAATAAAAGGAATTGGGCCATGTTCATAGCCAGAAAAACAAACAAACAAACAAACAAACAAACAAAAACCAGTTTCTGTAATTGCCCTACATGTCACCATGAACAGGATTGTGTATTTCACATTTTAAATCTCAGTTTTTATAATATTATGTCTGAAATTTATAGCTGGTTCTGAAAATATATTCAATAATATTCTTAAAAGCCTGAATTTAGAAAGCTCTCAATGTACTCTCTCCACAGTAAGAGGTACATAAATATTTTGCAGGGAAATGCATGAACATTTTCGTATACTTGGAAATGATTACATTTTCATTTTCAACATCTTGTATAGAAAAAATAATTTCTTTAATAGTGATTTTATGGAAATACTTAGAATTTTTATTAATAGTGTTGCCTAGTAGAAACAGGAAGAAGTAAGGTTAGCTAGGTGTGGTGGTGCATACCTGTAATTCTAGCTACTTGAGAAGCTGAGGCAGGAGAATTGTTTGAACCCTGGAGGTGGAGGTTGCAGTGAGCCGAGATCGTGCCGTTGCACTCTCGCCTGGGCAACAGAGCAAGACTTTGTCTCAAACAACAACAAAAAAAGAATTACATTTCCTGTTTTGTTCCCAAATAGCTTTGTTACTTCTGACAAGCCACCAAGTTTTCTTTCAGAGGTTATCTCAGATGAAAAAAATAGCTAAAATTATTAAATATTATGTTCTAGGCATTATGATTCCCATGTATTAAATAACTTAATCCTCTCAAGAAATGTGTGCAGGAACATTTTGTGGATAAGAAAACAGATACATAAGAGATTTTCTTAATTCACATTGCTAATAAATGTTAAGTGAGGATTAAAACCAAGAAGTTCCAGTACCAGAGTTTATTATGCCTTTCAGCATTGCTGTCCTTCCCTCTGGGATTCCATAGAATTCTGGAGATAAAGCAACTACAGAATGCATCAGCTGCTCTTCTTATTTCAAACATGAAGACAGTGAGGTATAGAAATGTTATAAGATACATCACGTTAGATCACAGTTAGATCTGGACTTGTCACCCAGATCCCACAACTTTCTAGTGCTTGTTTTACTACATTACCTTGACCTCTCTCTTCTGGGCATAAAATCGCGATTTTATAAAACCAGTTTAATAGGTGTTAATCTTGTGACTGAAGCTGCTTAGTGGCATAAATGGGTGTACTTTGACATACATAGTAAAGTGTCATGGAATGGGTCTCAGATTTCCCAATACAAAATTGTTCTATATACTGAAAACCATCAAACGTTGTAAAAGAAATTAAAGAAAACACAAATAAAGGAAGACATAGCCTGTTTTCATGGGTTAGAATAATTAATATTGTTAAAAGTCCCTATTACCCAAAGCAATCTGCAGATTCAATGTACTCATTATCAAAATTTCAGTATCTTCTTTGACAGAACTAAAAATATCAATCTTAAAATGCTTATAAAACTACAAAAAAAAAAACCAAAAAAAAAACCTGACTAGCCAAAGCAATCTTGAACAAAAAGAACAAGACTGGAGGCATTACATACTCTGATTTAAAATCTCATTTAAAAATATATCTTAATTCTATTGTAATCAAAACACTATGGCACTGGCATTAAAAACAAACAAACAAAAAAAGATATATTAGCCAATGGATCAGGATGAGAAGCCCAGAAATAAACTCACACATTTACAGTCAGTTGACTTTTGACAAAGGAGCCAAGAACATACAATAGGGAAAGGCCAGTCTCTTCAATAAGTGGTGTCCAGAAAACTGGTATACACATGAAAAGAATGAAATTGGATCCTTGCATCACACCATACACAAAAAGTAAACTCAAAATGGATTAAAGACTTAAAATAAGACCTGAAATTGTAAAATTATTAGAGAAAAAGTTCCATAACATTGGTCTAGGCAATGAATTTTTTGATATGACCTCAAAAGCTCAGGTAGTGAAAGTAAAAATACACAAATAGGATGGCATCAAATTAAAAAGCTCCTGCACGGTAAAAAAAAAAAAAAAAAAAAAAAAAAAAAAAAAACCAGACTGAAGAGATAGCCCACAGAATGGGCAAAAATATTTGCCTATCATAAATCTGATAAGAGATTAATATCCAAAATATATAAAGAATTCAAACAACTCCATAACCAGAAAACAACCCACTTAAAGATGGGCAATGAACTTGAATAGACATTAATCAAAATAAGATGTACAAATAGCTAACAGGCTCATGAAAAAATGTTCAACGTCACTAATCATCAAGGAAATGCAAATTAAAAATACAGTGGTCTATTACCTCACAGCTGTTAGAGTAGCCATTATCTAAAAGATGAAAGATAAGTGTTGGCAACGATATGGAGAAAGCCATTGTACACTATTGAAGAAAATGTATATTAATATAGCCACTGTAGAAAATGGCATGGAGATTTCTCAAAAATTCTAAAAATAGAATTGAATATTATCTGGTAATCTCATTTCTGGTTATATATCCAAAAATAACATTGAAATGACTGTGCCAAATCACTATGCTCATGTTCATTGCAGCACTAGTCAAAATAGCCAAGTAATTAAATCAAACTTAGTTTTCATCAATGGATGAATGGAAAAAGAATATGTTGTATACACAATGGAAGGCTCTTCAGACTTATAAAATAAGGAAATTCTGTCATTTGAGGCAATGTAGATGAACCTGGTGGACATTAATGTAAACAAAATAAGCCAAGCATAGACAGACAAATACTACATGATCTCACTTATATGTAGAACCCAAAAAGTCAGACTCATAGAAGTAGAGGATGGAAGTTACCAGAGACTGAAGGATGGAGGAGGGAATGCGGAAATGTTGGTCAGAGAGTATAAAGTTTCAGCTGGGAGAAACAAGTTTTTGAAATCTATTGCACAGCAGGGTGATCATAGTTAATAATAATGTATTTTATATTTCAAAATTTATAAGAGTAAATTTCAAGTGTCTAACTACAACAAATGGTATGTAAATAAAGTGCTAGATATGTGAATTTGTTTGATTTAATCATTGTACACATATATCAAAACATCACCTTGTACCCCCAAAATATATACAATTATAATCCGTCAATTAAAAATAAAATTAATTTAAAAATTATTTCCATTATCTTGATAGTACTGTTCTTTTATGGGTTTCATCTGATTTTGAAAATTAGTAAGATCTTTTAATAAAAGGCTGTGGCAGAGACTATTTCCATGTGCTCTTCTAGTTACCCTTGTAATTAATGTTGATCACGTGACTGCCAATGTAAAGTAGACAGAAAAAATATTTTAAAAATTTCCTTTTCTAGCCATTTAAAACACCCTACTGACCCTACGGACCCTCTCACCTGTCATGTTGACTTTGACAACCATTTTCTTCTGAGGGCATGGAAGAAGAAAGATGGAAATAGCTTAAATCCTGGAGTCAGTGCTTAGAAGAAAGACACCCAACAGAGACACCTGTTGCCTCAATGAGAAATAAACATTTCAAGTATTAAGCCACTGGTATTTGGGCTTTATTGAGCAACATGGATACTGGGCTTTGTTGAGCAACACAGATATGGGATTACGAAATGAAATGAGACCATTTTCACCTATAGTAAAAACCAGCAATTTGTTTAGCAAATCAATGACAAGTAGTTAGGAAGTTGCTAAAAGAGGCTGGGGAAATGAAGATACACATTTTGCACTAGCCAAACCTTTAGTAATATCATCTGTGGTAACTTGAAAAGCAGTTCTTATTTTACTAAATTTCATTTAAAGTTAGACTCTTGAATTCTAAAATCTCTATCATTTTTATCATAGTAAGTTATGATGGAGTTTTCACTTGGATATACAACTAAATCCTGGAAAGTAGATGTTCATCTATAAAATGGCGATTATAAGATTTATTTCTCAATGTTGAGGAAGATAAGAAAAAATTTGAAGGCACTTTGCACTATTAATATTGAGGTTGTCTTGAACAACTTGAAAGTAGGGAAAAATTGAGAAGGAAGCTGTGTGAGAAAAATATATTTAATTCTACAAAGTATGATAACTCTAAAATATATTTGTTTCAATAATATGAAATTGGTTAATAGAACCAGTACATCTAATGATTCTTTCATTTTTTATCATTAGCAACTTACATAATTAACATGAAAATGTATAATTATTGATATGGTTTTGCTGTGTTCCCACCCAAATTTCATATTGAACTGTGGATGTCATGGGAGGGACCCAGTGGAAGGTAACTGAATCATGGGGATGGTTACTTCCATGCTGTTCTCATTATAGTGACTGAGTTCTCATGAGACCTGATTATTTTATAAGATGCTTTTCACCCCCTTCACTCTCCACTTCTCCTTGCTGCCACCATGTGAAGAAAGACGTATTTACTTCTCCTTCTGCCATGATTGCAAGTTTCCTGAGATCTGCTAGTCATGCTGAACTGTGTTCCAAACCTCTTTCCTTTATAAATTACCCAGTCTTGGGTATGTCCTTATAGCAATGTGAGAATGGACCAATACAATTGTTTATTCATTTTGTGTGTATATAAATAAACTACTACAAATTAGTGTTGGTTAAAAGCACAGATTTTGGAGTCTAAAATATCTGAGTTCAAATTAGTTTCTGATGAAATTTCACTCTGTAACTTAACCCCCCAAAGCTTCAATTATATCTAATTTAAATAATGAAATTACTTCATTCGTTGGTCAAGTAATAGAGAATTATATGTTAATTACTTAGTATATTTTCTGAATCATAGTGTTAAAACAGTGATAGCTATTTTGTTGTTGCATCGAACACTGTCGTAATTATTATCACCACTTTTATACATGCTCATATATCTTTCACCAAAGATATTAATAACTGATGAGCAATCTACAAACGGACTTACCAGGATCCTTAAATTTAAAACAATGGAGTTATCAGAAATTTTTATATTACACTGAAACATTTCCCCCAAAATAATAGAATGACCCCCTCTTTCAGTAGAATGGTTGGTTTTATTGAAAATGGTAGAGGATTTTAAGGTGGTTAAAACAAAATTATTTTAAAATCTAGTGAATTGGAAAGAAAAAGATCTGTTGCCTCATTCTTGTTATTTGCATGAATATGAAGTGTAAATAGCCTTTTTATTGGAAATGGTGAATATAAACATCACAACTACATAAAATAAAATCACCTTTAATATCTGATAAAGATTCACATAGTATTAGCCATCAGCAGTCTCTACATAATTCTCTATCTTCAATTAAGAGGTTAGATTTTAAAAAGATGAAACTCTTGTGCTATTCAGTGAGGTTACAGTTTAGTTCTTCGTTTAATCTTGACAGATTGTGTCCTATTATTCTGAATGAGTGTTCATTAATTTGAAGCAAGAAGTTGATCCACTTTTTAATTTTTTTTTTTTAAATAATGCAGGGGAAAACCATTTTGGCTCAATTTGTGATATCTTCTCCAGGATTTTTCATCTGGAGGGCTCCCCCAATTTTTAAATTGTATCATAATTTTATTTAAAAGTTTTATGGGAAATTTTCAAAGTGCCCAGAAACCTCATGAGTTAACAGAGTGTAATCTCAGGAAACCTGAGTAGCAATTGACAAGGAAATAATGTTGGGTAGGAAGCACTTTGCAACAGGCTATTATGGGTAGTGAGCTTCAATAATTTCATTGAAACTGGGTGCAGTGACTCACACCTGTAATCCTAGCACTGTGGAAGCCTGAGGTGAGTGGATCACTTGAGCCCAGGAGTTTGAAACCAGTGTGGGTACCATAATGAAACTCCATCTGTATAAAATGTACAAAAATTAGCAGGGCATGATGGCACACACCTGTGGTCCCAGCTACTTGGGAGGCTGACGTGGGAGGATTGCTTGAGGCCGGTAGGGTGAGGTCGCAGTGAGTCAAAATTGCATCCCTGCACTCTAGCCCAGGGAACACAGTGAGACTCTGTCTCTGAATAAATAACTAAATAAATGAAAATAATGTCTTTGATACTCAGAAGAACTTTTGAACTACCCTGAATACAAGCCCCTGATTCCATGACTGTTTATACTGGATTGTATCAAAATTTAAGAGGGAACATATATTTATACATGTATGTGAATAGTATTCTTTCTCTCTGTTTTTCTCAAAAACACATAAATTATCTACATTTTAAATTGAGAGATAATTGTGTGGAAAAAAGATTCCTCCCTAAATTAAATTTTAATTATAACAATGCATAATTAATCAGAGCAAAAATATGAAAACCACCTTAAAAAATCAAATGGATCTGAAGTCACAAGACCTGACTCTATCTTGACTGAATATATTAAGATGGGCAAAACACATGTTTTTAAGAAGAATTAGCTAGTTATAAAATAAATCTAAAATCATTGAGCACTTACTACATTCCAGGCAATATTTGAACTTTTCAAATATCTTTCACTGAATTATCAAACAAATCCTATTTCAAAAATATGCTTATTAATATATTAAAAGTAGGACATAGAGGAACATGAACTCGTCTATGATTATACAATTAGTAAGTCCTGGAACCAATTTAGAAAAAGTGTTAAGAAAAAGTAGTTTTGAAAAACTACTCAGGGCTCATCCTAGCACAGTTCAGAGTAATATTTTCCTATCCAATGGATTTGGACTGTTTTACTCCATAGGCAAAGCTATTCCTACTATGGAAATGGTAGATCAGTTATCTGAATCTACTACCATTAGACTTTTCTTTTTTTAACTAATGAAATCCATTTATTTGAAATCGATACTCACCAAGCAGTTTATAATTTGATTTTGCCATATCCAAATTAGGAACTCATTACGTTGAAATAAATGTGTCGATTTGATAGTTAAGTGTCTCTTTATAAATTTATAACATGCCATTTTAAATTTACACACCATTATTTCTAACAGACATATTTTAATCATAATGTAACAGAATACCAGACCAACAGTGGCTATAACTCTGGTTAACTTTCCCGGATAACAAGAGGATGGAAGGTAGCGATCTGCTGGTGTTGGTTTCACAGCTTATATAACAATAACAGGATCAGAGTCTATGAAATTAATTGAGCTTTCTTCTCTTGGTCACAAGATGGTTACCTCAGCTCAAGGCATCATGTGAGCATTTAAGGGAAGAATTAAGAGGAAGGGTCTATGTCTCTGATATCTGGATATGTTATCAGGGGAGAGAAAGCTTTTCCAGAAATTTCTCAGCAGATATTGGCCAAAATTGTATAACAGAGCTACTCCGACAAATATAAAGATTGAAACAGTGAATAACAGCAAGGCCAGCTTCTCCTAGCATCATGTGCACAACACATTTTTACCAATTTTGAAATTCTAAAAATGCAATTAAAAATTTCAGTGTCAACAGCCAATTGCCACCACGGTAGAAATGTTTGTCTTGTAATTATTCTAATATTCTATCAAATTCATTTCTTCATATCCAGGTATCTGTGGTCCCAGAATGTGGTTAAGAGTAAAACACACCAGAAATATGGGCAAGTCCACATTTGGTGAGCACCTTGATCAACTAAAATTCATTTACATAAACACCAGTGAGTCCCATGGGAAAGAGTGATGTGTTACAGCACATCATCAAAAATTCAGGAAAAAAGACCCTTAACCACCATAGCATAAATAGGTTGAGGAAGAAATTTCATCTGAGGCAGAAAATTCCTGGTACATGTTCCTAGACTTTAGATTTTGGTGGATACCAGGAAGAAGCAAAATTTTTGAGGGTAGAAGTGAGTAGTGACAAAATCTGTGATCCGATCATTCCCAGAAACAAGGGAGCTGTGATCAATCTAAAGAACCAATGACATGAAAAATCTCTGTGAATCAGGATCATTCCACTCTCCTCTTCATTCTAGTCCCAAACTGGGGTTTGCAATTTGCTGACAAATAATAGTTAATTTACTTGAATAAATCAACAGATAAATATAGCTAATGTATTCTCAAACCGAAAGTACAAATCTTCAAAGTACAGCTCAGTGGAGTGGCTTTGGAAACGTGGGGATCTTTGTCTTTCTGTAGTCCTGAGACATGCTCAGTGGAGGACAGTGAAAAAAAAGCCTTAAGTAATAAACGTATCTGGTTCTGGTCCAGCAACCTTGTGATGAACAGAGGGACACTCAGTGCAGATCCTCCTTCAAGGAAAAACGTGATGCTCCAGCTGTTGAAAGTGCTATTGGCAGAAGCCTACAGCTGTAGGTTGTTTGAGCTGAAGAATTTCTCTCAATTCACACTCTTCCTGGGGGTACATACAATGACTGTAAATGTTTTCATTTCAGTTCAACCTGGGACAGTTGTTACAGGTCCAAAGCTGGCGCTCTCCCTCTGCCTAATGTTTTTTTTTTTTTGTTTTGTTTTTGTTTTTTGTTTTTTTTTTTTTTTTTTTTTGAGACGGACTTTTGTTCTGTCACCCAGGCTGGAGTGCAGTGGCGCGATCTCGGCTCACTGCAAGCTCCGCCTCCCGGGTTCACGCCATTCTCCTGCCTCAGCCTCCGGAGTAGCTGGAACTGCAGTCGCTCACCGCCTTGCACAGCTAATATTTTGTGTTTTTAGTAGAGACGGAGTTTCATCGTGTTAGCCAGAATGGTCTCGATTTCCTGACCTCATGATCTGCCCGCCTCGGCCTCCTGAAGTGCTGGGATTACAGGTGTGAGCCACCTCTGCCTAATCTTACTTCATTTCCTTTTCTTCCACAGAGGCCAGTTCCAAGGCACTTACTAATAACTGTGTTGCACTGTAAATTTTGTCTCAGAGTTCTCTTCCTGTGAACCTAAATTGTGATACACCTCACTGAGGGACCCTTAATTTTTCTCATTTGAAAAATGGAAATAACAGCACCAGTCTCAGAGTTTGGGGTCTCATATTTTGTTTACAAATATAAGCAATAACTATTGCTCTGACGTTATTTTTCAATCATGTTTTGCTATTGCACCTGCAGCCTAATTAGGTGTAAGAGCATGTGGATAAATAAGCTACATACATAAAAATTAGTCTAATATCACATGAACAAATAGCTCAAAGTTTACATTGACATAGAGTAGATATCATTGTGGCATAATATCACATGTATTTGTTTTGCTTTAATAATTTCAAATGAATATTAACACTTCTGTTTATATATCTTGGCATTTATAATAAGAAATTTTGTCAAGATTATGCTATTATGATATAAATTACTATTAAATATTTCTTCCAGAAATATTTTTGTTGCAATATATTCTATTAAGCATTTTATTATAGGACCACTATTTACTTTATTGTAATTGATACTTCAGTTGTTTTAAAATTTTATATTACAATTGTTTATCTAAAATGACATCTGAGAACATACATTTTTTTAAACATCTTATGAGATAATTTTAGATGTTCATGATGTATAAAATATTTCTCTTTTTAGAGGAGACAGGTAGGTCTTTGTGATCATTTAAGAGAGAGTTACTTCAGTTTCTTTGACGGTAACTACAATTACACAATTTTTACTGCAATTCTTTTTATCAAATATTACAAGCAGTAGAAAAATTCAAAGGTAAATTCATTAGTGAGTTAATATAACGATAGACAAAAACTATCTTTTGTATATGTGAAACCTTATTTCCAAAGCTATGAAGACATATAAAGAAAATGGATGACACTATGTTAATACATTGCAGAATACACAATATAATCTGAAAGATGATATAGTTGAATAAACGAAAAGAAGACAGGATCAAATGAAAAACTATAGTCACTATAATAGCAAATCTTCAAACAAATATGGGTGTTAATTTTCTATAAAATTGCATGCGAAGCACTACAGGGAATACAAAGAGGAGTAAATTTACAATTTAGTATGCAAAGAAGAAAAGTGTACATCAATCGGGATATAGTAATGATAAGAAATAAAATATATGTTAAGTATACAAATTATTGATAAATGTTAGCCAAGATCAAGAGAGGGAGACATCATATGTATTTGGTTGAAGAATTAGGAATGGAGAAAATAGCTTTCATTAATTGTATCTACAATTTCAACATTGTTGATATCAATATTTAGAATGGAAGAGAGGCAGAATGGGGAAGGCATATCAAACAGAAAAACAGCCATTGCTGAATGAAGATCATATAAATGTCTTACATCCTAAATTTAAGAATATATCCTAATTCAACAAATATGTTCACATTGGCCTGATTTTACACATAGACATTTTATAACAAAAGAACATGAAACGTAAAAGAATTATTTTTAAACGAATATTCCCACTAGCTCCAACATCATTTAGGAGACATATTGCTAAAGGAGATGAGGAGAGGGAGGAAAAAGGTAGATTTCTAAACTGCAAAACAATAATTTATTAACATTCACTTTGTCTATTTCATCCTATTTAAGCCTATAATACTCCTTGTAAATTTGTGTGCTTGCAGCTTTGCAAGCTCAGTTTTTCCTCTGAGGCCTCAAATTCAAGTGAGAATACGATAGTCCTTCTAGAGGTTTTATTAACCTTGTCATCTACTAAACATTGAAATTCTTCCGAAATGTGACCCCTTTGGTTGACACAAAATGAATACCTGGATTATTTGTTTTCTTTTTTCTTATTTCTCATTATCCTTTCAATTCTATTTTTCCCACTGCCAGTCATCTTCTACCTAATAACTCCTTTCCTTGACATCTGTTATGCTCTTCAAGATCTACATAATAATCCAATCTGCATGGACATGACACAGAACTCCTGAATTAGGTACTTTCTCTACATTATGATAAACCCTTTACATTTTCTTCCTTTCAAGTTCACTAAACTTCCACTTGTTATTCCCAGTATCAACTCCTATTCCTCAATCCTGCCATTTCACATAGATCTTGAACCTCTAATTAGAATGGACTCACAAAAACTTGGTTTCCACCACGGCATCTATCACAATTTCACATTCCCCCAGAGTTTTATTTCCCTTTCCCTGTTTCCAGGCCAGGCTAGACTATGAATTCTTGGGGAATAAAGACTTAAATGCATAAAGCCAAATTCCCCTAAAATCAATCATGATATTAATATTTTACTGGGAGCTCACTACTGCAAAACATTATTTAATTCACATACTTTTTTTTTCATTTTTTTGCACACTCCCAAGAAAGCAATAACAATATTTATGTACTCTTTTGAAATCTCCAATTTATACATTATTTAATAATTTCCAGTGTGAACTTCCTCAGGTAAATTTCTACTGAACTCAGTAGATTACTTTTTTTCACATATATCTCTTGTTCTATCGTTTAGTCTCAGAGAAAAAAGTATCTCTTCTGAATTTCAATACTAACATTTATATTTTGAAAAGCTTGCCTTACTACTCTCTTCTTCCCTGCCAATGTCTGTCCCCCAAAACTGATGTTTACTCAAATGTTGAATATTCCACAGTAAATTCTATCAAATCAAAAATCGAATTCCCCTTGCCCTCCTTTCTTCTCAGGTACTTAACATAGTCAACTAAACTATGGTATTTTTCACTTGGTCTCACATCAGTTGTCTACTTGCACAGTATACATATTATGCTCCTGTTCCCCACCTTTTCTCAATCCTATCTGCCACGAGGACCAAAGAGGCAGGACTCATGACGTATCTTGACTTCAATATTGCAAATACTTCTGGATTAGTTTAATTGATCCCATTGTTATTTATCTTCCATATATTGTAGCCAAACTGTTCTTCCGAAAACAATGCAATATTACTTTCTTTGCTTCCATCAAAGCACTCTTTTGCCAAGTAGTCTCAATTCATTAGTCTGACCCTTAAGACTCTCCTTAACTAGTCGACTGTATTTTTACAATTTTACGCTATTCCTCAAAATAGATTTTATACTTCATCGAAACAGAAATGATCCTCACATTATTATGGTGGACTTTTTTTTTTTTTTTTGGCCCCATTTTAGCTCTTTATCACCTTTTGAACATATTTCATGTTTCAGAAGGAAATCCAGCTTTATGATTCCAGCTTCCATTGCTGTCAGGAAGGGCACAGGCAATGTAAACCCAGTTCCCTAGTCAGATATACTGACTTAAAAGGTCAGAAAAGAAAGATAGGTAAAGAAAGACACAAAGGCCGGGCACAGTGGCTCACGCCTATAATCCCAGCACTTTGGGAGGCCGAGGCGAGTGGATCATCTGAGGTCAGGAGTTCAAGAATAGCCTGGCCAATATGGTGAAACCCCATCTCTACTAAAAATACAAAAATTAGCAGGGCATGGTGTTGGGTGCCTGTAATTCCAGGCACTCAGGAAACTGAGGCAGCAGAGTCGCTTGAACCCAGGAGGTGGAGGTTGCAGTCAGCTGAGATTGCGCCACTGCACTCCAGCCTGGGCGACAGAGCGAGACAACATTCAAAGGCAAAAATTTGAACTTTTTTCCACAAAATTCTCAATTTAGTGTTCTGTGCCAATTACTTTTTATTTTAGAACCTCTTCCTCTTAATCTTCTCAATCTGGCTATTCACCCACAACCATATGAACGTATACTTTAAATATGACTTGGACTTCCTATGGAGTAATCAAATGTGCACTTTTAGATTTTAGGTCCTGTAAATTTTGCTGCAGAATTAATTACCTCAGACCAACTCTTTATTCTTAAATATGATCCTTTTTTGGTCTAAAATTTCATATTCTTAAACTTCCTTTCACCTGACTAGTCATTACCTGTCTGTCCCTTTGCATTCTCTCCTCACTAACCCTCCAAATATGGATATTTCCTGAAGATCAAAGAAAAAATGATCCTCATCTCTACTAAAAAATACAAAAAGAAAAAAAAGAAAGAAAAAAAAATTAGCCGGGTGTGGTGGTGGGTGCCTTTAGTCCCAGTTACTCGGGAGACTTGCGGCAGAAGAATGACATGACCTGGGAGGTGGAGCTTGCAAGCCTGCAGTGAGCCGAGATCACGCCGCTGCACTCCAGCTTGGGTGACAGAGTGAGACTCCGTCCCAAAATGAAAATGGAAAAAAAAAAAAAAAAAAAGAAAAGAAAAAATGATGCTCTTTCTCTGTATTTCTTCTCTTGTTTTGATCCTCAATAATGGCTATATACTAATGATGCTAAAATATATTTATCTCTGCCTTCTTTTGTAAGTTTTTGTTATATATCTCCAACCTTTTCGAGAATATTGACACTGAATATCTCACCATAGTCCTAAATTTTCTACAGCTAGAACTTAAAAAAGCCTTCTATCTCGACTTTCTGTTTTCTGTTAATAATACTATTATTCTTCCTATAGCACTACTTCAGAATATCTATCCTTTGGGATACTCTGTATAAGGCAGAGTCGTAACCAAATTGGAACATAAACTTTGTTAAATGGTTACATCGTTCAATGTCCAAGTAACTGAACAGCAAGTGAATAGACTACTAAACATTATCTTCTCAGTCAGAATTACTAAGGATAGAGTGATAAGAAAATTTAGCATCAGACATGACATCTCATCAATTAGTGAGTACAATAATTATATCCATGGCTAAATGAGAGAGAAAGGTCCATGTAAATTTACATTACCTCTGTTTAAAATTTCTTTTAATATTATAAAACACAATTAAAATAAAGCTTCAAGCAATAAAAACGTCCCTTTATCAAATTTTTGACATATCCAAGGTGCATAAGGCCTTGGACTCTAGCTTCCGTGATCCTCACAATGTAAAATTTATAACTTGTTTTAAAATTGCTTTCAGTAGGAGCATATAGATGAATTCAATAATAGCTTTGTTCATTTTATGATTATAATAACTTTTATAAAATACTTTGATTTGAGATTTGTGTTGTTGTGTAGCACAAACTGTACAGTATTGTATAAAAATATCTATTTTGGGTTTCTGTTACTGACATTCAAAATTCAACATAAGAGGAGGCAGAACAGATAAAAATGAAGAAGAATAAGAAAAGGTTCTCTGAATCGTTTGGGGGAGACATGAAGCCTATAGGGAGATAAATGGGGGATGTTTGACATTTAACAAAGAAGGTAGAACTTGAACAACATTTATAGAAAAGTGGAGGCTCTAACCAAAGGATTAGTTTAGAAAGAGGAAGATATAAGCATATTTAGAAATAAAGGGATGAAGATAAATTGCCATTGCTACCAATAGAGAAAATAATTATAGCACTGAACCTCAAAGGATGTGGCATAGAATACTTTTTGGAATATATATATAGTCTCTTCTTCAAAAAGAGGAAAAGCCTCACAATCATAAAAAGAAGTATAAGTTATATTCAGAATCACCTACTTACTAAGGCAGGATAGACACTTATTCATTTCAGAAAGAAATGGGTCAAAATTATCAGTACAAACATATTGTAGCATGTGAGTTTATTACATTTCTGACTCCAGTGACATAAATTATAGGAATTACAAATTTCTAAGAATGTATTAAAATATGTATGCGATATTGGCAATCTATGATATTTGCCTTACTGATTACATAGAACGTTTAGGACAGTAAAAGCAGAACAAGATAAAAACTAGCAATGCATAAGAAAGAAATTATAAGACTATCTCATATTTTCCTGCATTCTAATTACGTAAATATCCACTAATCAATAGAAACATAAATAATCTTTTATCAGGTAAAATGGTGACCCATGTCCATTTCTCTTATACCTATTAATGGGGTCAGGGCACAATCTTAAGAATATTGGAATCAGTCTCAACTTTTACTATTGAAAATAGAAAGAATAGGCTGGGCATGGTGGCATACACTTGTAATCCCAGCTACTTGGGAGGGCAAGGAGGGATAATTGCTGGAGCCCAGGAGTTTGAGGCACAGGGACCTGTGATTGTGCCACTGCAACTCCAGCCTGGGTGGTGACAGAGTACAACCCTGTCTCAAAAATAAAGAAAGAAAGAAGGAAAGAAAGAAAGAAAGAAAGAAAGAAAGAAAGAAAGAAAGAAAGAAAGAAAGAAAGAAAGAATAAAAAAGATAAAAAGAAAAAGAAACAAATAGATTACATATAATGTAGAATACTTTAAAAATGAGAACTTTATTGTAATAAAATTAGCAATTCAAAATGCAGTGCTATTCATACTAAGATTTTGTCTCCATGATGGAAGACTTCTGTGTAAAATGTAAAAACAAAACAAAAAAAATCAATGAGTAGTCATTGTAGTGGCCATGGCCACTACTACATGGCCATGGCCATTAACTATTGAAATAGTTCAATGCTTAGGCTGAGCGTGGTGGCTCACACCTGTAATCCCAGCACTGTTGGAGGCCGAGGTGGGTGGATCACAAGGTCAGGAGATCAACACCATCCTGGCTAACACCGTGAAACTTCATCTTTACTAAAAATACAAAAAATTATCTGGGCATGGTTGCACACTCCAGCTACGCAGGAGGCTGAGGCAGGAGAATCGCTTGAACCCAGGAGGCAGAGGTTGCAGTGAGCCTAGATCATGCCATTGCACTCCAGGCTGGGTGACACAGTGAGACTCCATCTTGAAAAATAAATAAATATATGAAACAGTTCCATGTTTAACTGAAAATATACAGTTCATGCAAATTAACTACACCAATGTCTTTCATTTTTATAACAAAAAATCTTCTCTCCTGCAAGCTGTATGATTGATTCACAGCTTCTGCCAAACAGCAGTGGGTTCACAGCCTCAGGTCCTTTTCCTGAGTTACCTTATCTCTTACATTGGAGTGTGTATTCTTTGTTTTATCTGAGGTTATATTTTCAAGTTAAGAGTTTTCCTTTCGAAAACACATGGCAAGATGCCAGACAAGTAACTCAAGTGGTTTTTGGATGGCTGGAGTAATTTTAGTGTTTTGAAGTTTCTGAGTTTTCTATATGGGCTTCTCTGATTTTTATAATAAAACAATTTCACTAAAATGTGATAATATTTCTTAAAATTAGGAGGTAGCATCGTTCATTGAGTCAAAGAATGAAATCCTGAACTTATTTAATGAAATTAGTACAAAATACACCAAATAAATAAATACAATGTATATACCTATAATGGCATTTAAATATTCATCTTTTCAAACTATTTTCTGACCCAACATAGATTAACTCCCATATAAAATTATGGGCATGAAGACAATATGGCGATCATAAGATTGCTTGGGATCTTCAATGACCAAAATCTTTCTGTCTTTTTCTTTGAATTCTGATTCAAAGATCACTCAGGAATAACTTGACAATTTTTCAGTGGTATAAGGTTTCAGGAGGATTCTATACTTTGACGCTGTAGTAAAACATCAGCTATGCAAGTGCTCTTAGCTGGGATGCTGTTAGGATGACATGTTGACCTTATCATCCAGAATCATAAGAGTTCCCAACTCTGGCATCCATTAACTGATGGAAGTCTCATTGTGGCTACAGAAGCAATTGATTAGACTGTCTCATCTCCCTTTAGCTCTGAAATCTTGAAAATATATCTGACCTGTTCAGCTAGGCCTCTGTCCCCAGTGCCCTTTCTGATCTTAGCTAGAAAGAATTTAAGATGTTTGGTTCAACTTTATGAAAATTACTGTGAAATAACCCTCACTATTGGTCATTTATTTCTTGAGAAATGACTGTGTGCCAGAAACTGCTAGGTGCTAGAGGTACAGACATCACTAAGACAAGAATAAGTACAGCATGCTCTGAAAGCATATAGCTAGGGCTCTTGCCCCAGGTTGAGAGGTCAGGGGAGAATTCATCACTAAGGCAGTGCCATATGAGATGGGATGAAAATAATAAGAGAGACTCACTAGGCACAGGGATAGAAGGAAGACAGGAATCTAGCGCCGCCATCCCCCCACCAGCGCCCAAAAAAAGCACTACGTGAAATAACCCTAAGGCAGGAAGAAAAAGAACCCATTCCAAAAATAAGAAGCAGGTGAGGGGACAAATCAGCCCCCAGAGATAACACTCTATTAGAAATTAGAAAGCACTTTAGGGATATAAGCATAGTATAGACATATTTATGCCAATTATTTTTAAAAGATAACTCTGGCTAAAATGTGATAATTTCATTAGATAAAACAAAAGAAGGAGAAGGACCAAAGATGAGGCCACTGTGGTATTCCTGAAGAGATCTCTGCCATTGGGAGACAGATATAAAGAAACTACTATTAAATAGGTCTTCCAGACTGGATCAGTTAGACCTGACGGCCAAAAGACAGGGGCTAAGGGTAAGAGAGTTATCAAGAATGGCTGGGTTTCTCACCTAGATTTTTCCTTAGTTTATTTGCTAGCTTTTAAGCCTAGGTATAAGCTGCATTAAGTGCTATTTTGGTAATTTTCCCCACACGCCAATCTTTTAGAAGTCAGATGACAGATATCCTCAGGCTGACTGCTTGAATGCTAACTTAGACCTTCAGTCGTTGCCTGTTGGTGGATTTTCAATTGCCTGCCTATTTTAACTTATTTTCAATTTTCTGACATTGAGTGACTGCCTCAACTACTGCATTTATTCTTTTTTCTACCCTCTGTACTTTAGATTCTGTTTGTTTATTTTATACTGCTTCATTAAAAGAAATACCTTTTAAAAATACCTACAATAAAATAAAAAAATAAGAACTAAAGTAAAATCCAAAAACTGAGTGAAAGCTGCGCCAGATTTGTGCAGATCAATAGAGTGTGAAGCTATTTTCATAAAAAGAGTTGCAAGTTTTAAATATTACATTGTGGTGGACAAAGCAAAAAATAAAATATGATTTATTGCCCAGTTCACATTATCTACAAAAGGAAATATGTCAATTATTGGAGGAAAGCTGTAGATTTCTTGGCACTTAGGAATGACCCATTTCTCTCAAAAAAGAGAGCCTAAAGGATGTTCTGATACAGCTCAACATCCCTGCACTAAATATAAAGCTGACTTTCATATACTGCTTCTTTCTCTTAGTCCTTTTCCACATTGTTATAAAGAACTACCTGTGAGTGGGTAATTTATAAAGAAAAGAGGTTAACTTTACTCACAGTTCCATAGGCTGCACAGGAAGCATGGCTAGGAGGCCTCAGGAACCTCACCGTCACGGTGGAAGATGAAGGGGAAACAAGGCACATCTTACAGGGTGGCAGGAAAGACAGAGAGAGAGAGAGAGAGAGAGAGTGGGAAACCGCCAAACACCTTTAAACCATCAGTTCTCATGAGAACTCACTCTTTACCATGAGGACGGCATGGAGGAAACCACCCCCATGATCCAATCACCTTCTACCAGGTCCCTCTACATGTGGGGATGACAATTCGAGATGACATTTGGATGAAGACACAAAGCCAAACAATATCATTTTTAAAGTATTTGTTAACATATTAGTATGAAGAGGTAGTGCAGAGTTATTCTAAAAATAATTCTCAGTGCTATCCAAATATATTATTTGATCCAGGAATAAGTTCTAGTTTATAGAAAACATATCTGCATTGAAATGGAGAAAGCTGAATAAAAGGGAGGAACATTTCACTTGGGAAGAATCTAATAAAGTGGGATAGATTTCTTACTATAAGCAATCTTCGCCTTCAAGACTCTAACATGCTCACCTAAGGGAGCATTATCTCTGGTATGCACTACCCAATTCTTGGAGTATTGTGTATACTTCAGATATGCTAGAGAGAAAAAAAAATTGAGAAACACTGATACTGGGATATGGGTATAGGCTATGTCTCAAACACCCCTTTTTCCAACACACACACTCACACGTATGCAGACACACACACAAAATCTCTCACTCAGATGGAATTTCGATAAAAATTAGATGAAAGGTCGTTCAAGGTCATATATGTGAAATAGCATTAGTGATGTGATTAAGAGCACTGTCCCTAGACAGAGGTTGTCTAGACGTAATCTTGGGCAAATTACCAAATCTCCCTATAAACCAGTTTTCTCATCATGAAAAGAAAAAGTTAAATGTATAAAATACTTAGAAAATTAGCTGGCATGTAATATGTACTATTCATTGTGTGTTGATGTTGTTCTAGTTTTTTTTCTTTTTTTTTTTTTTTTTTTTTTTTTGAGATGGAGGCTCACTCCATCATCCAGCCTGGGATGCAGTGGCACAGTCTTGGCTCACTGCAACTTCCACCTCCTGTGTTCAAGTAGTTCTTCTGCCTCTGCCTCCTGAGTAGCTGGGACTACAGGTGCATGCCACCACTCCCAGCTAATTTTTATATTTTTAGTAGATATGGGGTTTCACCATATTGCCCAGGCTGGTCTTGAACTCCTGACCTCGTGATCCGCCTGCCTCGGCCGCCCAAAGTGCTAGGATTACAGGCGTGAGCCACTGCGCCCAGCCTCATTGTTTGTTTTTAAAACTACAAGAAACCTGGTGGGTAGTGTGGCTCATAACTATAATCCCAGTGCTTTGGGAGGCTGAGACAGGAGGATCACTTGAGGCCAGGAGTTTGACACAAGCCTGGGCAACATAGTGAAACTCTGTCTCTACAAAAATGAAAATAAAAATAAATTAGCCGGGCATTGGTGGTATGCTCCTGTAGTCCTAGCTACTTGGAAAGCTGAGGTGGGAAGATCCCCAGAACCCAGGAGTTTGAGCTATGATGATATCACTGCACCCTATCCTGGGTGACTCTAAAAATAAATAAATAGATAACATTTTTTAAAATTACAAGAAACCCTTTGTAAGAATTTGAAGGGCCATTTTTTTTCTATACTGTTCATTATTATTATTTTTTTAATTCAGCATACATTTATTACATATCTACTGTGTCAGGTCCCATAGTAGGATACATTAAGGTAACTGTGAGTATGATAGATTTTCAGCTGCCAACACCTAAGCTCCCTAAATATGTTGATGAAAAAAACTATTTAACCTTTAAATATTTTTTTCTCTCTCTCTCATTTGCTTTCTTCTTTTTCTTTCTCTTCATTTTAAAAACTTTTTTCATAACTCTTCAGATAAATACGCTACATAAGACATAGTTTAGAAAACTTCCCTAGCCATATTGCTTGAATATACACAACTTTGCAGATTAACTGAAGATATAAAAATGCTAACTGTAGTGAGTGAAAATTTAGGAGCCACATCTAAGAGCCCACCTTTATGTAGAGGTTGACTTTTAAATACTGAGTTAGTGTCTCCAGATATGGACTTAATCCTAGAGCACATAGCTAAGTCTGTTCATTCATGAAGGAAGTTTCACCTAGTCTATAGTTTGCCCCCATATTACTCTGCCTCATCCTGAAGGAGAATAACATACAACCACTGATAACTTCCGTGGATCCAACAACTATGTATGTGTGTCACAGGGCAAATCTCCAAATCGGGATTCAGCCAGGCAGGCCATTCAGGTTCTTAGCTTCATGCAAGAAGGAATTCAAGAGCAAACAGGCAGAACAAAATGAAAGCAAGTTTGTTAAGAAGTAAAGGAATAGAAGGGTGGCTTCTCCATGAGCACAACAGCCTCAAGGGCTGCTGGTTGGCTATTGTTTTGGTTATTTATTGATCATGTGCTAAACGAGGGGTGGATTATTTATGAGTTTTTCTGGGAAAGGGGTGGAGAGTTCCCGGAACTATGGGATCATCTCGTTTTTAGACCAATGTAAGGTAAACTTCCTGGAGTTGCCATGGCATTTGTAAACTGCTATGGCTACTGTCGAAAGTGTCTTTAATATGCTAATGTATTCTAATTAGTGTATAATACACAGTGAAGATACCAGAAGTTGCTTCCATTGCCATTTTGGTGTTTCTTTGCTCCACACTTTGTTTAACCAGCAGGGTTTTTGTTTGTTTGTTTGTTTGTTTCTTTGAGACTGAGTCTCGCTCTGTCACCCAGGCTGGAGTGCAGTGGCGCGGTCTCAGCTCACTGCCAGCTCCGCCTCCCGGGTTCATGCCATTCTCCTGCCTCAGCCTCCCTAGTAACTGGGACTACCAGGTGCCCGCCGCCACACCCGGCTAATTTTTTGTGTTTTTAGTAGAGACTGGGTTTCACCGTGTTAGCCAGGATGGTCTCCATCTCCTGACCTCGTGATCTGCCTGCCTCGGCCTCCCAAAGTGCTGGGATTACAGGCGTGAGCCACTGCACCCTGCCAATCAGCACGGTTTTTGTGACCTGTGACTTGTGAAATAAGTCTGCAGAGTTCCTATTTCAAGTGTATATTCCTGGTAACATTTGAACGTGACCAAAACTAATACTCCGTTTCAATTAACACAAGTCATACACTTAAGTATTCAGAGATTGAAATCAAGGTATGTTATTCAAATGGTCTTATATTGGCATGCATATTCATTAAGCTCTTAAATTAAAATTATATACCATGAATATATGCATATCTGTTATGCATATCCTGAATGCATATTAGGAAGCTAAGATTTAAATATTGTATTTGGATTTTTGGGGGCAGAAAAGCAAATTGTGAACTAACTTTTTTCCTAAAATTGTTTGTGACATTGTTTTCTCCGCTAAAGAAATGAAAATCCAAAAACACTCTGAGACTACATGTCATCATTATTTTTCTTAATCGAAAATATTCATTTTTATGTGAGAATTAAATTGTTAGTACCT
The DNA here is from genome assembly GCF_049350105.2 of Macaca mulatta. Taxonomy (NCBI): domain Eukaryota; kingdom Metazoa; phylum Chordata; class Mammalia; order Primates; family Cercopithecidae; genus Macaca; species Macaca mulatta. The sequence goes on along the minus strand of NC_133407.1, from coordinate 76,688,569 downwards.
CTTAGGAAAACATTTTTACACACTGAGTATATGAAAAATTTTAGGATACGTAGGTAAACCCTTTAATGGGTTTGAAGAAAACATTCAGTTTATCAAAGGAAAATATTCAAGAAGTTAAAATTAAATTTAAAAAATTAAAAAAACATAAAACTTTCTAAGATACTTATTCTGAAAGACAGCTTAGTAACAAATACTTTACAAAGTCATCTTTCAATTTTACTCTAAAGTATTTATTAAAATATATTCTTAACATATTAAAGAAACATTGTTGGAATACAATCAGTACCTCATGTAGTTCAATATTTAGAAGTGCTTACAGATCTCCATTTACTTATATCTTTAATACTAATGTAGATGGCAACATGGTAGCTATATGTTTAAACTAATAGGTATCTGATTATAATAACAAAAAATAGAACTTTAGTATAATTTCAGAAGTCAGATATTTTTGAAGAAAGGCAAATTTCATATCAGAGACATGCATATGATTTCCCAACTCAGAAGCAGTCTGCCACAGAGGTAAGAGTTGTTTCTGGACTTGCACAGACTGCTGTGAGTTGCAAATCCTTGATCTCAGTTTTGGGACAAGTTGCATAACTTGCTCCTGCATAAAGTACCTAAAAGGTTCAATAATCATTTTGGGGAAACTGACTAAACAATGAACAAACCTAAGAATCAGTTTTCTCATTTTCTCAAGGTACTTGGTAAAGCAGGTAAACATAAAGGTAAATAGTATGGTTGTTTATAATTGTTATTTACATTATTATTGTTTATTAGATATTAAGATTATGGCTTCACATTATTATTTGATGTTATAAATATTTGATGCTATCATAAATATTCGATGCTATCATAAATATTAATTAGAAGTCATAATCTTCATATCTAACAAACAATAATAATATAAATAACAGTTATAAATAACCACAACTCTTGCCAGGTCTTCCAATTGGTTGAGCAATGAAAATAGCTTAACCAAAATTTCTCCCTTTAACACTCATATAAATGCTAAAATAGTGCATTTTAAAAATAAAATAAAATATCAGAGACAGAATTTGAACTCTTTGAAGAATAAGTTTAAAATAACTTGTTCAAATTCTCCTAGAATATTTTAACACTGGTATTCTATTAAAACCTGCTTACTATAAAACTAATGTCAATGAGATCTACATTCATAATATTTATAAACAAATCAGTATTATTTTTAATTATTAGCATTAAAAAACAAAAGAAATTATAAGCAAAATAAACATTCACAAAAAATGTAAAGAAGGAATATGAAAACTCTAATTTCTAATAAATACCTTTAATTACGGTATTAATTATGATACATATACTATGTTTTTCCAGAGTGACATTTTAAAATTAAACTGACTGTATTTTATTTATGTTTTACCTGTAAAAGTATAGTAACACTGTAATGCCAGATAGAGAGAGAGAGAGAGAGAGAGAGAGAGAGAGAGATGATAGATAATAGATAAAATAGCACTTTGAACACTTCTTGGTTTCAAATTTGCAGAAAATATTGTAGGATGTTTTTCTTTTTTCAAAACTTTATTTTCCTAACAATAAGTACAAAATGTCCACCTTATTATATTCTCTGACATTTTGAGACTTCCAAAATAAATCTGTTATTTTAATTTAAAAATGTTCTAAATGTTACAAAATATTGTTCACATATATGCAATTACCTGTGTTTTCACATTTGTTCAAACAGATTTGTATTAATTTGTAAATTGTTTTTAGCAAACTAAAGATACTCCTCAATTTTTTTGATTTTCTAAATTAGCAATTGTCTCCTGGCAAACTGTAAACTGTTTCAAGCATGTCACTTTCTGCTCAGTTACAGAGATATCTTTGTAAAGAGCATAATTTCTTAGAATGTGGAGATTAACACATGTGAGAGTCACTCAGATAGTTATTATTTTATTTAAATGTAACTTCTCCATAGTTACATCATAATGTAGCCTCCATTCATCTGCTTAATAGTCTTAATATAATGTAATCTCAAGGTAACCGCTAACCTAAGAGCAACCTCTGCTGGCAAACAGAGGTTGAGCTGCCAGCAGTTTTACAGTGGTTTTACAATGCTTTTTCACCATGCCAGATTAACAAGTATATTTTGGAGAGGATTTTAACATTTTAATTTTATACAGCAGTGTGAAAAATTGTATAGTTTCAATTTAAAATTTAAAATGAAGGTAACCATAAGTGTTTTTAATGTTAAGCAAATATCAAAAATTCTATGTTAAAAGCTTGATTTTCAATTCTCAGCATTGGAGTTTGAGGGTCACATATAAATGGGGATAAGATCTCAGATTTCACAGAACTCTTCAGAATATTGAATAAGAAAATGTTATATCAAAAAGTTTACTATAAAATACAAAGTACTATATAAAAAGTACATTCTAAATTTTAAAGATGATTTCAATATAATGAACAAAATAGACATGATTAATACATTTTTTCTAGGTAAATATAATTGTAAATGAGAGGTCATATAGAAGGGACAGGAAAATACTTTTTTTTTAGAAGCATATAGATGAAATGTTACCTAGATACAACTTTCAAACATTACATCTATTAAATATACACTCACTCTTCCTGTGTTTATGTTACTAAAGCACACAGAGTTGAACCATAAAATGTGAGTTGCATACTAGTCCATAATCACTCAGTAAATATACGTAATTGCCTTGTCTTTTGGGTTAGGTGCTACGGAGGAATTTCATGTAAAGGCATACACATCTACCATGATAAAATTAGATCCACAAAAATAACACACTTGAACAATACTGAATAACTCAGATCCACAAACACTGTGTGATCATTTAACTATATAGCCTATACCCATTTGACTGCTGTATTTATTTTGTATAGAATAATCCCTCTACACTTCATCAGGACTTCTTCATATGGTCTAGAAAGCAGGTAATATTTTATGTCCAGTAGTTTTTCAGTACAGAGCCACTTATATAACAGAACACTCTATAATCTGACTCATACTTTCCAAATGTATTTCCTGCATGAATTTGTCATTCACGTTTATCTAGTCTACCAATTATTTGGACAAACCTTAGCATTTTCTTCTTAATAGTAATAGTAGCTAACATGAAAGCCTAGTGCAATAGTTCTCAAAGTGTGGTCAAGATTCCTGGAAGTACTGAAACACATCCATGGGGTTTGTGAGGTCAACACTATTTTTGTAACGCTAAAATGTAGTTTCCAATTTTCATAGTGTTGACTTTTGCACTCAATGTGCAAAAACAGTGATGGAGAAAACTGGTGGTCGCTGGGCACAAATCAAGGAAGTTGTACCATACTGTACTATTAGTCACTGTATACTTCACCATCACACACTCATAGTTAAAAAAAAAAAAAAAAAAAAAAGCCAGATTCAAATTCACATAAGGATGGCCATGAAGCATTAAACATTGTACTAAATAACATCTGTTGAGTATGTCCTTTTTACTTTTCTATGTGATCAGATGGTAAGTGTGTATAAGTGCTTCTGCTGCCCACTAAAGTATAATGATCATCATGAGAAGCAGCAGTTACTTAATTATGTGATTTTAGAGTTGAACTAGTTGCTTTTGCTTTTTACATGGAAAATCATTTTTACTTGAAAGAACAATTGACGGACTAACTACAATTATTCAGGGGATATTTGGCAGAAATGCTTTTAAAAATGAACAAAGTAAGCTTACACTTCAAAGAAAACAACTGACAGTGTTGTTAATAAAATTCAAGATTTCAGGCAAAAATAAGTATAGAAAACTTGCATCTGTCATCATAAGCTTAAGATCTTTCTAATAATTCATGACTTCCCTAAGGCAGTTGTTGGTGACAATAAATGTGATTTTCTGATGTTGCACAATAAAATGTGTTTAACATTTGAAGATTGGGATAAATCAATTAATCAGCATTTTTCAAATAATCCTTATGTGATGATATAAAGTTACGCATCAGTAAGGATGCATTCAAAGAATATGATACATCACTGGATTTCAAGAGTTCAAAAAGTTCATTGACATGATTTCAGATTTTACCTTGCAGTTAAACATTAAGAAACTATCATATGCCAAGTTTTGGTGTAGCATCAAAAGAGAATAGCCAGAATTACATAAAAAGCTTTTGAAAATATCCATTCCTTTTCCAACTACGTATCTGTGTGAGGCCAGATTTTCTTTATATAGGTCTGCAAAAACAGCATTTCGTACCAGATTGCATGCAGAAGCAGATAGCATAATTTAGCTCTGTTTTATGAAGTCAAAGAGTACAGAGACCTGCAAAAATGTAAAACAATGCTATTTTCACCAATTAATATTTTTGTTTGTGAAACATAATCCCTTTTTCCTAAAAAAAAAATTACTTAGTTTAGCTTGAAATGAGTTTGTTATTGTAAATTTAAATTAATAAAGAAATATTTTTAAATTATTATATTGTAAGTATTGATAACTATAATCTACATAAATCCTTCAGGGTGTACAATAATTTTTAAGTTATAAATGCTACCTAAAACCCCCAATTTTAGAACTATTGGTCTAATATGTGCTAGATATTAGTCTAATAAGTCTGCAGATACTGTTTAATTCTCAAAGCAACCTTGTGAATGAATAATACTATTTTTATGCTCTATAGATAACATGGAGGCATAGTAATTTGTCAGAGGTCTTATAGCTAAAACGGAGTAAAGACAGGATCTGAATGCTAGTTCCCATGCTTTTTAACACTTCCTGACTCCATGGTTTTCGTAATGTTTCCCATAAAAGGCCTACCTTATGGTCTAAGTACTCCATTGAACAACACTGTACCACAAATTGTAAAGTAATAAAACAGAACGCCTGAATTTGACTCCCAAGTTTACTCTGAAATTCCTTGAGGATCAGTAGCTTAAAAATGAGGAAATTAATGATGTTCTTGTGGCATGGTTCTTGCAACAAGGAAATTAAATAATACATATAAAATGTTTGCATTAACTGTATAGCATGCAAAAATTATTATTAATGCCTTTGCTTTATGTACCATTTGCAGGCATTCCTCTCCACAGTCTTCTTAACTATCACTTTCCTCTCTGTTTCTTCTCTTTCTAAAGAATTACAGCACTTTTTTAGTGCACTCATTTACAACTCACTTTTCTTTTATGTGTGTCTCTGACTCTCTACTTAAATTACAGGCTCTGCTGGGCAGGGAACCTCTTATATCTAAGTGCATCCTCAGTTCCTTACCTCCAGCCCAATCTCCAGTAAGTTCCCAACAGACATTTTCATATGAATTCTCAATCTATTGCTTAGGTTTAGGATTAGCACACACCAGGTCTTACTGATCTGGCCTAGCTTTTATTCAAGGAAGAAAGTCAGTGAGGATCTTCTGAGTTAAATAAAAGCCAAAGGTGAGTGATTTTAGAAAGGTGTCTATCTATCTGGATAAATTAAGGAAGACAAAATAAAGCCACAGTAAAAAGAAATGTGTTTATGAGTTATGCTTATAATGATATATCATGAAAACCTATCAATATGTACATTTTCCTGTTTTGACTCTTAGGCCCTTATTTATAGAGGCTGTAATTATTTTATGCATTGCCTTTGAGGTATGCAAACCTTGATGATCTGTCACCCAGACTGGAGTGCAGTGGCACAATCTTGGCTCACTGCAACATCCACCTCCTGGTTTCAAGTAATTCTCCTGCTTCAGCTTCTTGAGTAGCTGGGATTACAGGAGCCAGCTACCACGCCCAGCTAATTTTTGTATTTTTATTAGAAATGAGTTTTCACCATGTTGGCCAGGTTGGTCTTGACCTCCTGACCTCAGGTGATCCACCTGCCAAAAGTGTTGAGATTACAGGCATGAGCCACCGGGCCCGGCCACCCTTCCAATAAATTAAAAATGTTATTTCGATGTATTTGAAATAATCACCTTTTTTTCCTTACTTCACATTCTTTCACAAATCTTTACCTTTAAGTATCATCAGACCTCTTTCACTGGAACATTTAATTGTTCATCTTCAGTTCACTGATGCATCAGAGCGTCATTTCTGATAAAATAGCAGTTCACTTACTGTATCAAAATAAAATTATTGTGCAGTAATTTAACAACATAGCTCTTCCTTTTATGAGCTCTGAAAATATCTCATTAAGAGTTTCACAAATTACCACAATAACTTATGCTGACATGCTCATTTATTCTAATTTATGAATAAATCTGGTTGACAAGCCTGAGGAAATATTGCAGGGAATTCCTGGCCTCTGATATATGTCAGGCATCATTAAAGAATCTTAAAATGGGGATTATTTGAGCACAACCACTTGACTATAAAAGCAAAATATTAGATTCCATCAACGTTTCCACCAAAAAATGTACTTGTCATCTGACACTTGTCCACGTTACAATGTGAAGATGTTCTTACTTCCCACTCATCAAGAATCACAGTGATCTCCTCCATCTGCCAAATGCTTCATAACAAAAAACAGTCCTGTATTGTGGCATTTTTCTGTCTTTAGAATAGTATTATGTGATTTGTTTTACTTTTTAATTATGATAGGCCACTCTCAATGATTATCTTTTTAGAAAAGAAAAAATTAAATATAGAAAATTATTTGGAGATTGAGTCCAACACATTTTATAAAAAATAAGTAGAAATTAATATTGTTGTGAAAGTGAATAATAGACAAAAAGTTGTACTTCAATTTTTTAATTGCCTAAGCAAATGAAGGTGAATGTTTAAAATATAATATGGGGTATATATTTTTATTGAATTAAATATCTATGAAAGGAATATTAATTAAATACTTAACAAAAACTAATAAAAAGCTAATAAAATAATTTGCCTTTTAAGAGATTATGGTCCAATACATGTTGACTACATTGAAATTATTATTCACATATTAATTGGGTGATTAATATTCACAAATCACCCAAATTGTTTCCACATTTTAGTAGATCTCTTCCTTTTAAAATGTATTTTTATTTTCTCCTATATAAATTTGTTTCAGAATTACAAAAGAGCAGTGTGCATGATTAGCATGTCTACAGTAACATTCTCTATTTTTTTCCAGCTTCAAACACGTTTTATATATTTATGGTGTAAAAAAGATTGTCTCTGATGTGGATCCTATGTTATACTATGCTATGTAATATACAAAAGTGCTTTGGCCATTTTTAGATTCAAGTATTTAAAACTTATGAATCAAAATCTATTATTCAGTTTCTTTGTCTGTCCAGTGGCCTTCATTACATAGTTAAACTATTAAATATAACATATTATAAACATTAAAATAATATTGAAAATATATTATTTTTTCAGACAGGGTCTCATTCTTTCTTACTGAAGAACTTCTGTTAACAACATAGTTAAGTACGGTTCTTAAGTATCCCTCCTATCTCATCTCTGACTATGCTCATCTATCTTTACCATATTCTTGTCACACTGTACCTCTTTCCAGTTCTCCAAATAGTAAGCTCATTCCTACTGCTTGTACCTCAGCATATGCTGTTTCCTCTATCTGAAACTCTCTTCTCCCAGATCTTCAGAGGTAAAGCTTTCTCGTCATTCAGGTCTCAGCTTAAGAGTCATATCCTCAGATATGCTTTTGCTGAACATCTTCCTAGATATAGACCAAATATGAAATCTCTTTTTATTACATTTTTCTGTTTTCTATCACAACCTGGAATAAACTTATTTTTCCACTTATTTTTTTTAATCTCCTTCTCTCCCAAAAAAAAAAAAAGAAAAGCAACAACATGAAAACATGACCTTTGTTTCCTTCATCAGAGTTACATCACTCAATATAGTACCTGACCTCTGGAATGTCTTCATTATTGGATAAATGAATGAATTAATAAATAAATGATTATATAATCCGGATATCTAAAAAAATTCTAGAACAAAAGGCAGATAACAAAACAAAACATATTTTAAAACATGTTAAATGCTGTAAAAAATATTTTCTAACGGCCATATAAACATTGAGAAGGAAACAATTTTCTGCAAGTGGAAACTTGGAGAAGCCTCACAAACGCATTAAATACATGAGTTGCACCTTATTACTAGGAAGATTGTATAATTTTTCAGTCATACCAAGATGCATCTAAAAGCAATAGGAGGAAAACAAACATAAACTGGAAAATAACAATTTGGGGTGGGGGCAGTGTGGAAGAGAGCAGAGAAGTTGAAAAGGAGATAATTTCGGCACAGCAGAGCATAATACAATTTATAAAATGTGAACAAAGAAATATAGATTTTATCCTAGAGGCAGTAGGTTCTATTAAAACATGCGAATGGCAAGGTGACATTTAGAGTTTTAAGATGGAGCGTAAACATTTAATGTTTTGTAAAACTTCCCTAAGTTCCCATAAGCAAGAGTGGAAAGAATGTAACAGAGTAGGAAAGCAGGGAAAGACTTGAGGAATGAGATGTTAAGCATGTGCTTGTGAAGTTACCTTTCTTCACAAGAAAACTGGCCGCACAGGTCATCTGGTCTTCCCCTACATTCAAGGGTCTGCAGACTGCATGCAAATACAAATGGGTTAAAACAAAGACTTGAAAAATTCTAAGGGATGCAGGGAGTAAAGGAGAGAGAATACAAAAAGAAAGTCTTCAGGTTCAAATGAGATAATACCTAAGACAACGTTTTTAAAAGAAATAGCAAAGGAAAAATTATTCTGAAAAGACAGAGAACACGTAGAAAGCCAGACTGCTCTAACTTGTTTTAGAACCTCTGGTGACAGATTGATGCATGCACTGATACATAAATACTCAATATGGTTTTATAGAACTATGAGTGTATATAATTTCTTTGCCTTTATCCAGAATGAAAGAAGACAACAAAGAAAATAAGCAAAAGCAAATGTAAATTCTCTATATTTTTAGTTCCATCAATGCAACATATGCAAATCTGACTTGTGAACTTGTGAATATAATGTTCTATTTTAAACATATTTTACCAAAAATTTTACTGGAATTGGTGAAGAAGAGTCATTAACAAAGAATATTTTCTTGTTAAGATTCAGGATAATTAAGCCATATAAGGGTAAAACAAAAATAAATAATGATCATGTTGGACCCTGTGCATTAGCTGGGGAAGCAGGACTCTTTATTATTGTCTTTCACACTCCTAAGGAATGGTAGCCTCTTTACAAGCAGAGTATAAAGTGATCCTCTCTCCTTCTTTTAAAATGCAGAGCTGTTCTGTTCTGCTCAAACAAGTTTTGCAATAATGGCTTTACCAGTGAAAGTGAGGCATAATTCATCTAATTGAAACTTGGAATGCTATAGATAGGCAGAAAGTAATTACCTATGATACAAACTGGCCAGGTTCCTGGGAATAACATCCATATCTTTATGAGAAATGCTATGAAATTATTCGAGACCATGAACATCAGGCCATCCATTTACATCTTATCTGCACTTCTCAGAGTTCTACAGGATGCATAAACAGGAGTAGAGTAAATACGAACAGCAAGGTAATCCTCCCATTATATTAAGCACCATTGAAATCCTACTGTGTCTAGTTTCACACTCCAGAACTTAAGAAGAAGGAAGTGAGCTCAGAACAGAATAAAAGAAATAAATGAAAGGTTAAAAAATAGGCAAATTCTAAGAAGGGTTAAAAGAACTTATATCATTTAGACTTGAGAAGGACTCTTGAAAGGGACATTATTAATAGTCTTCAATGAAGAGTTGTTCCACAGATTGTGGTGACCAGCTATTTCCCATTTTCATTGAAAACATAACAGAGAAAAATGAATTTTAATTGTTAAAACAGGGAGGGAAGAAAGAAGCTTTTGATAATGGAAAAGGCTGTTCAACACTAAGTGGGTTCCAAAGGATTTCAGAATATTGCAGTTATGGAAATCTTTTAAAAATAGACTTAACTACATGAGGTTTGCTGGTCAAGAGAAGGACAAGATGACCTATTAAGATGATTTCCATGACTGCAATTCAAAGACTCTATTACAAAGGAGGGCAGGATATCCATTAATCACTAAATAATAACTTCTCTTTTTGAAGTCATTTATTTAATTTGATTGTATAAAGGTTTTCATTATGTGAGAATGAGGGAAACAGTGCATTCTTCATTTCTATTTCACGAAACATACCCATGTAAAAGGTCATTTTATGTTGTCCTTCTCTTGACCTCAAGGCCTCATATATTTAAAAGTCTGTTTTTAAAAGTTTTCCACAATTGTAAACTTTTAAAATCCCTTAAACCCATTGAGTGTTGAACACTCTTATCCATTATCAAAAGCTTTGATTTCATGTGAAATGAAATCTCCAACATTATTTAGCAGAAATAAGCAAGGGAAAACTTTACATAGCTACTAACTTAACCCACCTCCAGCAGTGTGGGAAAGTTTTGGACTGAAAATATAGAGTAAGGCTTCTCAACTTTAGCCTGCATATAAATCACTAAAAGTTGTGTTAAAAATGCAGATCCAGGCTGGGCTTGGTGGCTCACGCCTGTAATCCCAGGACTTTGAGAGGCCGAGGCGGGCGGATCACGAGGTCAGGAGATGGAGACCATCCTGGCTAACATGGTGAAACCCCGTCTCCGCTAAAAATACAAAAAATTAGCCAGGCGTGGTGGCAGGCGCCTGTAGTCCCAGGTACTCGGGAGGCTGAGGCAGGAGAATGGCGTGAGCCCAGGAGGCGGAGCTTGCAGTGAGTCGAGATAGCGCCACTTTACTCCAGCCTGGGCGACAGAGCAAAACTCCTTCCCCCCATCCAAAATATTAATAATAATAATAATAATAATAAATAATTCACATTCATGGATCAAGCCCTAAGAGATTCTGATTCAGTTGGTCTGAAGTAGATCCAATAATCTGTATTTTCAGCAACATGCCACAGTGCAGATTAAGGACAATAATATCAGAAACAATGATCTAGAAACTTTAGTTCTGGGCCACATGTATATTTACTCAATATTTTTGTTCTAATACATCATATAGATAGGTAGATAGACATAATTAAACTATTCTATGAATATGAAGTCATAAAATCATCACAGAAAAATTGTTTATAAACAAAATTGTTCCTAAACCTCTTTTAAATCACTCCTAAAATACAGTAGAATATTGTGGCATATGAAAACTTGTATAGTGATGTAAAGACAACGGATGGCTTAAGAATTATTTTGATATACCAAAGTACTAAAAGCAATTTTTTAAAAAAGCATTAGAATTCTGAGATTGCATCAAGCTTAAAAGCTTCTGCATCCCACAAGAAACAATTAGCAGAGTGAAAAGACAACCTATGACTTGTGGAATGAGAGAAAATATTTGAAAACCATACATGTGGCTAGGTGCCGTGGCTCAGGCCTGTAATCCCAGGACTTAGGAAGCTGAGGTGGGCAGATCACTTGAGCTCACTAGTTCAAGACCAGCCTGAGCAATATGGCGAAATCCCCTTCTCTACAAAAAAATACAAAAATTAGCTGGGCGTGGTGGCATGCACCTGAAGTCCCAGCTGCTGGAGAGACTGAGATGACAGGATGACTTGAGCCTGGGAGGCAGAAGTTGTAGTGAACCCAGGTGGCGCCTCTGGACTCCAGACTAAGTGACAGAGACAGAACCTTCCCAAAATAAATAAATAAATAGAAAAGAAAAGAAAACCATACATCTGTTAAGAGGTTTGCTATAGTCTGAATGCTTGCATCACCTTCAAATTCATATGTTGAAACTTCATCCCCAGTTCGATGGTATTAAGACTTGGGGCCTTTGAAAATTGATTAGGTCATGAGGACTCCGCCATCATGAATGAGATCAGTGCCCTTATGAAAGAGGTACTAGGGAGCTTGATTGTCCCTTTGCCTTTCCACTGCATGAGCATACAACTAAAAGCCGCCATGTATGAGGAATGAACCTACACCAGACACTGAATCTGCTGGTGTCTTGCTCTTAAACTTTCCAGCCACAAAAACTTCAGAAATACATTCCCATTTACAAATTACCTAGTCTAATGTATTTTGTTATGGCGGCCTAAACTAAGACAGTGTTAATATCTTGCATACACTGTAAGGAATTCAAACAACTCAATAGCAAAAAAAAAAAAAAAAAAACCCCACATATTTTTTAAATGGGAAAACAGTTTCAATAAACATTTATCAAAAGAAAACATAGAAATGACCAATAGATATATGCAAACATGTTCGACATCACTAATTATCAAGGCAATGCACATCAAAAGCACAAGAAGATATCATCTCACACCTGTTAGGATGGCTATTCTCAAAAGATAAAAGATAAGCGTTGGTAAGGATGTATAGAAAAGTGAACATTTGTACACTGTTGATAGAAATGTAAATAGATACAGCTGTTACACAAAACAGTATGGAAGTTCCTCAAAAACTTAAAAAGAGAATTACCATGTATCTAGCAATTCCACTTCTGGGTATATTTTCAAAGGAAATAAAGTCAGTGTATTGAAGAGATCTCTACACTCTCACTTTCATTGTGGCATTATTCACAATAGTCAAGATATGGAAACAATTTAAGTGTCTATTGACAATATATAGATGGATAAAGAAAATGTGTGTGTGTGTGTGTGTGTACAAATATGTATATATACACACATTCACACAAATTTTCTTCATTCATATGTTGTGTATGTGCATATGTATGCAAATATATACAGAGAGAGAGAGAAAGAGTGAGTAATGCACTATACACATATTACCACATAATGATGTTTTGGTCACCAGTGAACCACATGTATGACAGTGGTCCCACAAAATTTTAATACCATACTTTTACTATACCTTTTATATATTTAGATATGTTTATATGCACAAATACTTACACTTGTGTTACAATTGCCCACAGTATGCAGCACAGTAACATGCTGTACAAGTTTGTAGCATAGGAGCAATGGGCTATACCGTATACCCTAGATATGTAGTAAGCTATATCATCTAGGATGTGTAGGTACACTCTGATGTGCACATAAGGATGAAATCACCAAATGATGCATTTCTCAGAATGTACCCCTATTTCTAACTTATATGTACATATATACTATGTATAAACAGGCCACAGATATGTACACACATCACACACATGTGCATACATTACACATATGCATGTATATCACCTATATTACTATATGTACATACAATACATATATATTAAAAATATATTACACACATATAATGGAATATTTTTCAGCCTTAAAAAAGAAGGAAATCCTACCATTTGCGACAGTATAGATGAAACTGGAGAGCATTATGCTACGTGAAAAAGGTCACACATAAGAAGATGAATGCTACATGATCTCACTTACATATGAAATATAAAAAAAGCTAAACACATAAAAGTAGAGAGTAGAATGGTGGTAGCAAGAAGCTAGGAATGGAAAGAAATGGGGAGATATTGGTCAAAGGATACAAAGTTTAAGTTATGCAAGATGAATAAGCTCTAGTGATCTAATGTACACCATGGTGACTATAATAAACAATACTTTATTGTATATTTTAAATGTGCTAATCTTCTTAAGTATCTTACCACACACACAAAATAATGGTAACTGAGAGATGATGGATATATTAACTAGCTTAATTCTTGGAAGAAAGTTACACATATATAAAATATCATGTTGTACATTTTAAATATATATTATTTTTATTTGTCAATTATATTTCAACAAAACCAGGAGTAAAAAAGGATTAGTATTCACACTATACTGCCATTAAATGAATTTGTAAATTTCTAACTATGAAAGTGGAATTGGTGGATAATTCTAAAATGACTATACTTGCCAACAGAGTTTAATATTAATCCTATGTAACTGATCATGTTCATAGTTTCAAATATGTTTATATTAAATGCAATAATAATGTGGTAACACCTGAAACAGGGTCTGTTGCTTTGAAGATGCTCAATATGTTTTTTTCTAAATTTGAAAACAAAACCTAATTATAATGACTAACAGTTTCTATTTTGTTTTGTTTTGTAAATGCTGTGGATAACTTGATGACTAGGTTCAAAATTCTCCATCATTGCCTTCTCATCAAAATCTCATGTCACCGAGCATCCCTTTAATGCAGTCAAGGACTGGTCTTATAATGTATTAGGCTCTCATTACAGAGTTAGATTATAAAAGCAACTATTGATGAATTAGATACTTATTTGATGTGATTTGCCTGTAATGACATTTGACCATTTTCCACTCTGGGTCTCAGTGTTCTCAATTAGAGGGTTTGAACTATATGGACTCAAAATTTTGTTGTCAGCTTTAAATTTCTATGATTTGACACAACTTTTATGCTCAAAATTTTGTTGCCAGCTTTAAATTTCTATGATTTGACACAATTTTTATATTTTTTTATGTTTTCTCCCAAGTTACAAACACCAGGTGACTACTTCCGGTGCCCAATCAGACAATTCGTTTTTTTCATTCTGAACCACACTTCAAAAGGCAGTATGGAAAAGTGGTTAAGGTCATAGTTATTAAAATAATTAATACCTGGATATTCAAACTGACAATACAATTTGTTAACTCTATGATTTTGTGAGTAGTTATTCAGTCTTCTCAAAGTTATTTTTCTCAATTTAAAGGGGTAAAATATTGTCTCCTTCTCACAGGTGTTGAAAAAATCAACCATTATAAAGAATTTATGATGCCTGTATTATAGTAAACACTCACTGATTGACAGATGTTAGTTTAATTATTTTATCTTAAAATTGTCATTGCTGCCTCTCCTGAAACTGACTTCTTCATAATTTTTGTTTATATGAGAATCAAAAACATCTCAGAACAAAATCATGAATATCTCTGTAAAATTTGAATGCCAGCAATTCATTAGTTAGGATCCTGTTTATGCTTGTTAACAATAAAGACTGTTGGATTAAATGGAAGTCTTTCTACTATTAAGAGAAATTACACTTGTATTTTCCAAATATTTGAATTGCATACACCACATTTTTCCCATAGAAAGCAGGTTTTTAAAAAGCATTCATGTTTGTATCTCTTTTAAAGTAATTTTAAGTAAGAAATAAATTTGCTAATAGCCTGATCATGACCTTTTGTTAGCCCTATTCTAATAAAATAGATTTGATTATTTACATTAATAGTAACAAAATTATATTACATGAATTATGAAAAAATTCAAACATAAAAACAATGCAAGCCAGTGGTATTATATTTTTCATCTTAGGTTCATCAATTAATAACTTTTTAAATATAAAATTTATTACAAAAAACTTCCCCCAAGAGTGTAGCACAAAATATTCTTGTAAGTTAGTTAAAAGTTTAAAGATTGCTTTTCTAGCAAAAAAAAATTTTAAAAATCAAAATTATATGATGGAAATTTCTGTTCCAATATCCACAGATTCACTATTAGTTACAGAAATAATACATCAAATTAAAGACTCGTCAACAATAAATCTTAAAAACCTGTAAATTTTGTCTATGACTTTTAAAATTTTTACGTTTTGTGGTTAAATAGTAGATTCATATATTTATGGGGATACATAAGATATTTTGGCACAGGCATAAAAGACATAATTACTACATCATGAAAATTTGGGCATCCATCCCCTCTAGCATTTATCTTTGTGTAACAAGCAACTCATTTATATTATTTTAGTCATATCATCTGTCAATCCCACTGCTTGGTATATATACCCAAAAGAAAGGGAACGAGTATATCAAAGAGATATCTGCACTCCCACGTTTGCTGAAGCACCGTTTACAACAGCCAAGATTTAGAAGCAACTTAAGTGTCCCATTAATCGATGAATGGATAAAGAATATGTTGTACTTATACACAATTGAATACTATAAAAAAGAATGAGATTCTGTCATTTGCAATGACATGGATGGAAGTGGAGGTCATTATGTTAAGTCAAGGAACTCGTAACTTTTAAGCATAAGTCAGCAACTAGCATAACTTTCTTTCTAAAGGCATTTACATTAAAAAAAAGTTTAGATAAAGATTAACCTCAATTTTTTTCTTTGCAAAATATAGCCATTTCTAATAGGGAGACGCATAATAGGAAATTCTCAACTTACCTTTCCCTCACCACTCCAGTTCAGGTTTAGAAATGTCCTTATAAGCAGGTATCTACAATTGATGATTTAGAAGAAATAATCAACTAAGTCCCAAAATTTGGAAGCCTTGAACTACAAGAGATTTTAATGGTCTGGAGAATTTATGGTTTCTTAGGTTAGTAACTTCATGCCAAAACTATTTCAAATATAAAGGGAAACAAATTCCTTTGCTTATTATAATAAACTACCCACACAATTTACACTTATTCATCTCTTTAATTATATACAAAAATATATGTATATGGTATGTGTTTTATATATATGTATATTCTTCCTCTATTTTGTGCCAACTGCTTGAAAATGTATACTACAAATATCTGTTTTAATTTCTTAAAACAGATTTTTATCATCCTTCTTACATTTTCTGTTAATGTAGATTTAAATTATTATTACTAACTCTAATAATATGAATGCATTATATTGATAGTGCTAATAGAATATAGACATGAAAATAGTATTCTCATTATATTCATGAATATAATGTATATCATTTTCTAACATTTGAAGAGTATCATTTAATATCTCCTTTTTTTTCTTTTTTGATATGGAGTCTTACTCTGTCACCAGGCTGGAGTGCAATGGTGCAAACTCAGCTCACTGCAACCTCCACCTCTCCAGTTGAAGTGATTCCCCTGTCTCAGCTTCCTGAGTAGCTAGGACTACAGGTGCGCACCACCACACCCAGCTAATTTTTTGTATTTTGGTAGAGATGGGGTTTACCACGTTGGCCAGGACGGTCTCGATCTCCTGACCTCATGATCCACCTGCCTTGGCCTCCCAAAGTGCTGGGATTACAGGTGTGAGCCACCATGCCCGGCCAATATATACATTTTAATTAAAGAGATTTATGAGTGTATATGGATTATATCAGAACATTTATGTTTTCATTCTATTGTCTAAATTTTGTCTGTGACATTATTTTGGTGGGTTACAATTCTTTGTATAACATATTAATATCTCAATTATAAAACACCTTATGACCCTTTGTGCAACTCAGCCTATTTCTTCACAGAAAAAATATAGAAATAGAGGAAAACTTTATATTTTTGTCAATCCAGAAATGTCAGATGTGAAACTGGATCCCTAACTTTTCCTTGAAGAGGAAATTCTGCTTCTGGGAAGACATGGTTCAGGGATAAATAAGGATATCCCTGTTCTAGAAGGCAGGCTGTTAGCCGTTAGATACAAAGGATCCCACAAGAATGAAGGAGATAATTAAAGGGGGAAAAATTGATCTGTCATCAGGCTAAAGTAATGCTTCAGACCACCTGCTATTTAGATCCCACATTTATGCTCTGAGATTTAGCAGCCCTGAGTAGTATCTCTTTGTAGAGTTTATGTAACTGAGGGAGGAGACTTACTATCAGAAAACAGAAATGTAGGAATGCCTCAGAGCAGAAAAGATTCTGCCTTCAGCACATACACAAAATGGGAAGATAGCATTTAAATTAATACAGTCTTTGCTGTAGCAAGTTTTTCTTTTTCTCCATTCACAGGCTTCTATTTACCTGTATTTCCTCCCTTTGGCAATTTAGAATTTTTGTTCTTTTGTACAGAAATAAAACAATAAAAATAAAAACAAACTAGGATTCATGAAGTATTCATCCCTTGGAAATAAATGAGCATCACCTTATTGTACGCCTCCTAATGAATTCATCAACTTAGCTTACATTTCTACTGAAAATTGCAATACATCAACTTGAAAAATGCCCTTTATTTATGAAGTAAACTGTGTACATTACACACAGATTTAAAAAGGGAAGCAATTCCACAACCTCAAATTCAATGAAATTAGAGATCCCACCATATCTTGGTAGTCTGGAAGCAAATTGCAACCTATTTTGCAGAAGCTTTATGTTGGAATACAATAATAGCAAAGTGCTGGATCTTACCTTCAGGCCAACTTCAACATAGCATTTTAAAAATCATACTAAAAACGACAATAACCTGAATAAATAGAATATGTTTTCTTTGTAACATCTCAAAGTGTTTCTCCTAAATTATCTCATTTATTCTCATGACATATTTCTATAGGGAGAGGAAATTAGTTTTGTATAATTGTAGTCTACAATTGACCAAACAACTTTCAGAAGATCTGTGACATTCTGGCACTGAAAGCGATAGCCAACTGGCTGCATGCTTGGTAGGCCAACAATAGCTGGGCTCTCTAATAGACACCTTTCAGTTTGGAGAAGAGTTGGTTTATAGGGAAAGTAGAGTACGTGATTGCCTAATACAATGTGTTTGAGGAATGCTTAGAATACGTTATATTATATATTACATATAATAATATTTTAACATGCACTCTGGTTTGATATAGGGTGCTTTCATATATCAAGATTAATATATGAACATTTATATAAGTAATATGTAAACATTTATATTATATTATTGGTATTAATATATGAAAGCACTGCCTATCAAAATATAATAAATGGGAAAGAGGTCAAGCAAGATGGCCAAATAGAAGGCTCCACAGATCACCCTCCTGGAAAGGACACAAATTTTACCACTATCTCCACATATCCAAAGCACATTTATAAGAACCAAAAATTAGATGAGCGCACACAGTACCTGATTTTAACTTCATATCGCTGAAAGAGGCACTGAAATTGTGTAGAAAAGGCAGTCCCGAATTGTCAATGGCCTTCCATCTGCCAACCTCCTGCTAATATCCCAGCAGTGACCACATGGTGTGCAGAGAGAATCTGTGAACTTGGCAGAGGGAGGGCGCAGCAATTGTGAGACATTGCATTGAACTCAGTGCTGCCTGGCAGAAAGCAAAATGAGGCTGAACTCAGCTGATGGCACCCAATGGAGTGGGTACTTAAACCATCCCTAGTAAGAGGAGCATCGCCCATCTAAGCAATTGGAAGTTCCAGCAAGCATTGCCACTGAGGGCTGAAGTGCTCTGGCAGCTCTAAATAAATTTGAGAGACAATCTAAGCCACAAGAACTGCAACTTCCAGATGAGTCCTAGTGCTGAACTGGGCTCAGACCCAGTGCACTTGGGGTGCATGCAGTCTACTGAGACACTAGCTGGGGCAACTAAGGGAAGGTTCATGCCACCTCTTCCCCAACCCCAGGTTGAATAGCTTGTGGCTCCAAAAAAGATTCCTTCCTTCCACTTGAGGAGAGGAGAGGGAAGAGTTAACAAGAGTTTCTCTTGCATTTTGGATACCAGCTAAGCCACAACAGCATAGGGCACCAGAGTAATGAGGCCCCTTTCCAGACCTTGGCTCCTGGAAGACATTTCTAGACAACCTTGATGGGAACCAGACACCAGGGAACCAGCTACCTTAAAGGAAAGGGCCAATTCCAAGCAGGACACATCATCAACTGACTAAAGGACCTTTGGGCCCTGAATAGTGAGCAGTAATACCCAGGTAGCAACACCAAAGGTCTTGGGTGAGCCTCTGAGATTTGCTGATTTCAGGTGGGACTCAGCACATTCCCATATGTGGTGGTTAAAGGAAGAGACTCTGCTTGAGAAAAGTTGAAGGAGAAGTAAAGGGGACTTTGTCTTCCATGTTAAGTACCAGCTCAGCCACAAGGGAGTAGAGAACCAAGCGAGCTCCTGAGGTCCCTAATTCTAGGCCTTGCCTCTTGGGTGGCATTTCTAGACCTGCCCTGGGAAAGAAGGGAGTCCACTACTCTGAAGTGTGAGTCCCAGGTCAGGCAGCATTCACTGCAAGCTGACTAAAGAGTCTTTGGGCTCTAAGGAACATTGGTGGAAGCCTTGGAGTACCTCCCATGTCCCTATGCTCATGATGGCCATGGAGTGAAGCTCCTGTTCCTGTTGAAAGGGGAAGAAAAAGTGAGAAGAACCTCAGCTTGTGGTTTGAGTGCCAACTCAGCCATAGTAGAACACCAGGGAGACATCTAAGATGTTTGACTTCAGTTCCTGACCCCCAGGTAGCACCTCCGGACCCATCCAGAACCTGGGTGAACTCACCACCCGAGAGAGAGAAAAAAAAAACAATCCTGGCTGGCTTCACCACCTGATGATTGTAGAGTCTCAGGGATTTGAACAAACACAGGTGGTAGTCAGGTAGTGGTTATAGTGAGCCTTGGGTGAGACCCAGTGCATAAGGCCTTAGCTGACATGATACCAGTTGTGGTGGTCACAGGAATGTTTGTGTCACCCCCCCCACCCCCGCCAGCTTCAGATGGGTCAGAACAGAGGAAGAGACTCTATTCGTTTGGGGGAAAAAAGAGTGGAACTAAGAATCTCTGCCTAGTAATCTATGGAATTCTTCTGGACCTTATGCAAGACCATCAAGTTGGTACCTCTAGGAGTACACAAGAACCATAGTGTTACTGGGCTTGGGGTGCCCCCATAATGCAGATGCAGCTTAGATCTCAACACTCAAGTCTTTTCAAATGAGTTATTGGCCTTAAAGAAGAGGTAAAAAAAGAGATAGGAGTAGAAAGATTACTTCAAGGGAAAATAACAGAGAACTTCCCAAACCTAAAGAAAATATCAATATCCAAGTACAAGAAGGTCATAGAACACAAAGCAGATTTAACCCAAAGAAAATTACATCAAGGCATTTAGTAATCGAACTCCCAAAGGTCAAGGATAAAGAAAGGATTCTAAAAGCAGCATGAGAAAAGAAACAACATGCAATGGAGCTTCAATATAACAGATACCGACTTTTCAGCAGAAACCTTACAGGCTAGGAGCGAGTAGTATGACATATTTAAAGTGCTGAAGGAAAAAATCTTTTATCCTATGTATTAGTCCGTTCTTGTATTGCTGTAAAGAACGACCTGAGACCGAGTAATTTATAATATAAAGAGGTTTAATTGACTCACAGTTCTGCAGGCTGTACAAGAAGCATGGCTGGGGAGGCCTCGGGAAATTTACAATTATGGCAGAAGGTGAAGGGGAAGCAAGCACATCTTACATGGCCAGAGAATGACGAAGAGGGTGAGCGGGGAGATGCTACACACTTTTAAACAACCAAATCTTGTGAGAAGTCACTCATTATTACAAGAACAGCAAGAGAGAAGTCCACCCCATGATACAATCACCTCCTACCAGGCCCCTCCTCCAACACTGGGGATTACAATTCAACATAAGATTTGGGTGGGGGCACACATATCACCCTAGAATACTATATTCAGTGAAAATATCCATCAAACATGATTGTTCCTACAATAAAGACATTTGCAGACAAACAAAACCTGAGGAATTTTATCAACATCAGAGCTGTCCTACAAGAAATGCTAAAGATAGTACTTTAATAAGGAAAATAAATGTTAGTGAGGAATAAATCATGTGAAGGTTCAAAACTCACTGGTAATAGTAAGTACACAGAGAAACACAGTATATTGTAATTTGGTAGCTGTATGTGTAAACTACTCTGAATAAAAAGATCAAAGAATGAACCATTCAAAACTAATAGCTACAACATTTGAAGACATAGTACAATAAGATATAAATAGAAACAACAAAAAGTTAAAAAGCAGGGGAACAGAGTTAAGGTGTAGAGTTTTTATTAATTTTCTTTTTGTTGGTTTATTTATGAAACAATGTTATCACCTTGAAATAATGAGTTATAAGATAGCATTTGCAAGTCTCATGGTAAACTCGAGTCAAAAAACATGCAACCAATACACACAAAAATTAATAAAAAGCAAGAAATTAAATTATACCACCAGAGGAACTCACCATTACTAAAAGGAAGACACAATGGAAAGAGGAGAGGACTACAAAACAACTAGAAAACAACAAGAAAGCAGGAGTAAGTCCTTATTTATCAATAATAACATTGAATGTAAGTGGACTAAACTTTTAATCAAAAGATATAGTGACTGAATGGACAAATAAATAAGACCCAATGATCTGTTCCTTATAAGAAATACATTTCAACTGAAAGGACTCACAGAAACTGAAAATAAAGAGTTGGAAAAAGTTATTCTATGCCAAGGGAAACCAAAAAAGAGCAGGAATAGCTATACTTACATTAGACAGAATAGATTTCAAGACAAAAACTATAAGAAGAGGCAAAGTACATCACTATATAATGATAAAGTTGTCAATTCAGCAAGAGGATATAACAGTTGTAAATATGGGATCAGGTGTGATGGCTCATGCCTTCAATTCTAGCACTTTGGGAGGTCGAGTTGGGCAAATCGCTTGAGCTCAGGAGTTTAAGACCAGCCTAGGAAACATGGTAAAACCACATCTCTATAAAATATACAACAATTAGCTGGGTGTGGTGATACATGCCTCTGGTCTCAGATATTTGGGGCAGAAGGATCGCTTGAGCCCAGGTGGTACAGGTTGTAGTGAGTGGTGATTGTGCCACAGCACTCCAGCCTGGGTGTCAGAGTAAGACACTGTCTCAATAAATAAATACATAAATAAATAAATAAACAAACAATTGTAAATATATATGCTTCCAACATTGGAGCACTCAGATATATAAATCATATATTATTACAGCTAAAGAGATACCTCAGTACAAAAATAACTGGCGACTTCAACACTCCACTTTCAGCATTGGACAAATCTCAACAAACACTGTACTTAATCTGCACTATAGACCAAATGGACCTAAAATTTATTTACAAAACATTTAACTCAATAGCTACAGAATAAAAATTCTTTTCCCCAGCACATGGATCATTCTCGAGGATAGACCATATGACCACATGTTAGGTCACAAAACTAGTCTTAAAACATTCAAAAAATTGAAATAATATAGAGCATCTTCTCTGACCACAATGGAGTAAAACTAGAAATCAATTAAAAGAGGAATTTTGGGAACTATACAATCACATGGAAATTAATATGCTCCTAAATGACCAGTGGGTCAATGAAGAAACTAAGAGGAAAATGGAAAAATTTCTTAAAACCAATCATAATGGAAAAAAAACAAAAACAAAAAACATACCAAAACCTATGGGATACAGTGAAAGCAGTACTAACAGGGAAGTTTATAGCTATAAGTGCTCATATCAAGAAAGAAGAAAAACTTCAAATAAACCATCTGATGATACATCTTAAAGAACAAGAAAAACAAAAGCAAACCCAACACAAAAGTAGTAGAAAAAAATGGAATAATAAAGATCAGAGCAGAAATAAACAAATAAATCTGAAATGAAGAAAACAATACAAAACAAAATTTTGGTTTTTCTAAAAGATAAACAAAATCTACAAACCTTAAGGCAAACTACAAACAAAGGAAAGAAGGTCCAAATAAATAAAATCAGAGATGCAAAAAGGAGACATTACAACAATACCACAGAAATTCATGTGATCATTAGTGGATACTATGAGCAACTGTATGCCAATAAATTGGAAAATCGAGAATAAATGGATATATTCCTAGATGTATCCAATCTATGAAGATTGGACCCTGAAACATTTAAAGAACAACTAATACAATCATACTCAAATTATTCTGAAAAACAGGAGGAGATAATACTTTATTCTGTGATGGCTGGTATTACTGTGATACTGAAACCAGACACACATGCACACCACACACATCTAAAACAGAGAGCTATAGGCCAATATAACTGATGAGTATTGATGCAAAACTCTCTACAAAATTCAAGAAGATCAAGTTCAACAATACATTAAATGATCATTCATCATGACCAAGCGGGATTTATTTGAGGCATTCAAGGATGGTTGAACATATGCAAATCAATTAATGTGATACACCATATCAACAGAATGAAGAACAAAAATCATATGAAAATTTCAATTGATGCTGAAAATGCATTTGATAAAATTCAACATCCTTTCATGATAAAAACCCTCAAAACATGAATATAGAAGGAACATATCTCAACATAATAAAAGCCATACAAGACAGACTCATGGCTATTATCATACTGAATGGAGAAAAACTTAAAGCCTTTTCTCTAAGATGGTGAACGCTATGAGGATACCTGCTTTCACCACTTTTATTCAGAATAGTACTGGAAGTGCTAGCTAGAGCAATCAGACGCAAAACAGATATAAAGGTCAAAATTGGAAAGAAAGGAGTCATATTATCTTTGTTTGCAGATGATATGATCTTATATTTGGAAAAGCCTAAAGACTCCATCAAAAAACTATTAGAACTGATTAAAAAATTAAAATCCATAGCATATCTTTATGCCAACAGCAAGCAATCTGAAAAAGAAATTAAGAACATAATTTCACTTACAATGGCTGCAAATAAAATAAAATGCCTAGGAATTAAACAAAGAGGTGAAAGATCTCTACCATGAAAACTATAAAAAATGATGTAAAAAATTAAAGACACAAAAAATTGAAAGATATTTTATGTTCATGGTTTCAAAGAATCAATATTGGTAAACTGTTTCTACTACCCAAAGCAATCTACTGATTTAATGCAATCCCTATAAAAATACTGATGCCATTTTTAACAGAAATAGGGAAAAAAGAAAACTATCATAAAATGTATATGGAACCATAAATACCCAGAAAAGTCAAAGCTATTAAAAGCAAAAAGAACAAAACTGGAGAAATCACATCACCTGACTTCCAATTATAGTACTGAATGATAGTAACCAAAACAGCGTGGTGCTGGCATAGAAACTGATGCATGGTTAGTAGAACAGAATAGAGAACACAGAGATATATCTATACATCTACAGGATACTCATTTTTTATCGAAGTCCCAAGAACAAACATTGGGGAAATGACTGTCTCTTCAATAAATGGTGCTGGGAAAACTTGATATCTATATGCAAAATAATGAAACTCGACCCTTATCTCGCATCATATACAAAAGCCAAATAGAAATGGAATAAATACTGCAATCTAAGATCTCAAAATATGAAACTACTAAAAGAAAACCTTGAGGAAATTTTTCAGCACATTGGACTTGGTAAAGATGTTTTGAGGAACACCCTACAAGCACAGGCAATCAAAGAAAACATGGAAAAATGGGATCACATCAAGTTATAAACTTCTGCACCGCAAAAGAAACAATCAACAAAGTGAAGAGGCACCCACAGAATGGGAGAAAATATTTCCAAACCACCCATCAGACAAGAGATTAATTAACAGAATACATAAGTAGCTCGAACAACACTATAGGAAAAAAAAATCAATAATCTAATTTAAAAATGGGCAAAAGACCTGACTAGATATTTCTCAAAAGAAGACATACAAATGGCCAATAGGTATATGAAAATATGCTTTATATTACTAAACATCATAGAAATGCAAATCAAAACTACAATGATATATCATCTCACCCCAGTTAAAATGGCTTTTATCCAAAGGTGAGGCAATAACAAATGCTGGAGAGGATGTGGAAAAAAGGGAACCCATGTACATTGTTGGTAGGAATGTAAATTAGTTAGCCATTATGAAGAACAGTTTGGAGGTTCCTCAAAAAACTGAAAATAGAGCTACCAAACAATGCAGCAATCCCACTTCTAGGTATATATGCAAAAAAAAGGAAATCAGTATATCAAAGAGATATCTGCACTTACTTGTTTGTTGCTGCACTATTCACAGCGGTTAAGATTTGGAAGCAACCTAAGTGTCCATCAACAGATAAATGGATAAAGAAATGTGGTACATATACACAATGGTATATTATTAAGCCATAAAAGGAATGAGATCCTGTCATTTGCAACAACATAGACGGAACTGAAGGTCATTATATTAAGTGAAATAAGCCAAGCACAGAAAGACAGACTTGGCATGTTCTCACTTATTTGTGGATGCTAAAAATTAAAATAATTGAACTCATGGAGATAGAGAGTAGAAGGATGGTTACCAGAGGCTGCAAAGTGTAGTGGGGGTTTTGGGGAAATTGAGGATAGTTAATAGTTACAAAAGGTATTTAGAAAGAATGAACAAGACTAAGTATTTGCCAGCACAACAGAGTGACTACAGTCAAAAATAATTTAATTGTACATTTAAAAATAACTAAGAGAGTAATTGGATTGTTTGTAACACTAAGGATAAATGCTTGAGATAATGGATATCCCATTTATTCTGATGTGATTATTACACATTCCATATTCATATCAAAATAGCTCATGCAACCCATAAATGTATATATCTACTATGCACTCACAACAATTTTTAAAGTGCAATATATGGCAAAATTCTAATTATTAATAGCATTAAACTAATATTATCAATGCTAATCCATGAACACACCCACTATCAAAGCACAATATGTTCTAATATATAAAATTTCACTGTTGGGATTTATGCAACAAAGTCTTACATACACTGTGTTACATTTAGTATTTCAGATATCACAGGTACTGCCTTACAAGTTATATGTTCATTTATAAATAATTATAAAGATCTCAGCATGATAACTTTATCAATAATTTTATTAATTATTAGTTTTCAATAGAAGAGAAAGACACCAATGTTTTGGATAGGGCAGAAAAAATTAAGATTTTCCTAAGATTTTCATAATTAAGCTGCCATTTATTCTAATATTGTAATAGGTCTGAACAAAGAGAACAAAAGACATTTAGGCAAAGGTGGGTCTTTGGAATTCAAGAGAAGTGGCAAGAAGGCATAGCAGAGAGTACAGTAAGGAAGGAACTTTTATCAAAAGAAAAGTTAATGAAAACATACTATAATAATTTTCAGTATTTTTGCATATCTTTAGAGCTATAAATGAGACTTCTGTAACTCTGAGTTTTGTAGGTTGTTCAGGCCTTATGCTTTGGTACTTAACTTATATCTAGAATTGCTCTCTGGTGAGCATGTGGAACCAAACACATGAGTAAATTCAAGAATATCTAAGCAATTTTGACTTACATTCCGGTCCAAAACAATGTCCATGTATTTTGGAAGTTTGCCAGAACAGAGTGACATCTCCGGACAATGTAGACTGTGGTAGCTATGTGGTAGCCACCATTCAAGAGAAATTAGTTATGTAAACCAAGTTCACTATCATTAGGGATATCACAACTACTACAAGATTATTTTATGTATAGCAGAAAAGATATTCAAATAGTCTTTGCTTTATTTAAACTCTATGGACTAAATAAGTGAAGGGCCAAAATACCCAAAACCACATCCATCTTTCCACTTAGTACAAGAAAAAAATGTCATATTGCCATGAAAATTTACAAATGAAGACACTTATCTAGGAAAAATAAAAAACTTATCTCCTGTCCACCAGAAGCTAGTTAATTTTTTATCTCACTCAATACAATCTGATTTTTTCTGTTTGTTTTCTATGACTATTGCACGATAGAACATTTCTTCACATGCCGTCGTCTTCCTCACACTAAATTCTCCTTAATATGTTTTCTCTTTCTCCACTCTTCATATATATATACACACACACACACACACACACACACACATATATATATATATAGCCAAAGGAAACAAGCATAAATTAAGCCAGAAATCTCTTTAGGACTGCTCTCCAGAGACAAACTTTTTTTCTGCCTAAAGTCTTTAGTAAAATGATATACTTTAATTTTCAATATAGTCTTACTTCCAATCTCATAGTTATGTCCTACATTTTTATTTATCCCTGGGCTTGCATTCTGGCCCATCTCCTTGTTAGTAATCTCACTGAGAGAAAAGTATTTAGATACCTGAATATAATTTAACACACATAATGGAATAGGGATAAAAACCCAAAACCTGCTTCTTACAATAAATTATAAAAATAAGAATAAATTATTAAAAATGAAAATACCTAAATTAGTGCCTAACAAAGGAGGTGCTAAGTGAATGGTGGCTTTCTCTGTTTTAGTTCAAGGGGAAAATAGCATGTGCTTTGAAAAATCAAGGTAATAAGACAGACAGTGTTTTAAGTTTAAAATGAGAATAATAATATTTAAATACCTGCTCTATCATTTAATAGCTATTGACCTCAAACAAGTCATTTAAAATCCCTGGATCTCGGTATTTTTCCATGTAAAACAAGGATAATACCTTTTTGTTTTCATTATGATATTGTTGTAAGAAAAAATTAAATGAGAGTATTTTAAAATATACAGCTTTATTATTGTTGCCTTATCATCTATTAATTAATCTACTAGGCATTTCTGAGGCTACAAACAGATAAAATAATAGAGCATTGGTCTCTGTTTTCAAGGCTCTTAAAAGAAAGCATCAAAAAAAGATTTATTTGTGAGAAAAATGAGATAATCCAATGAGGTTAAACTGAGACTGTTAAAAAAATGTATAAACTCTTGATCTCAGAGTAACAGTCAGCTAGGGTCATCTTTTCTGGCATATAAAATCTATTATAAAAGTGTATTAATAGCACAAAATCATAAACTCTCTGTAGCCTTTGAAAACGACTTTCTCAAAAAAGAAATGCTCTGCTTATATACATCTGTACTTCTTGTGGAAAGGCTGTTTTTCCCTCAGTTACATAAAAATCTAGAAGTTATCTTTTTCGCTTTGATATCTGCCTGTCAGTTTCTGGGACTCACTGTGCTGGAACACTATCTCAGACCATCAACAAATACTACATTTCCAGATCTTTAGCATTTATTGTTCCTGACATCTCTTGAGGCCACTGCCTGTACCTGCTTTCAGCCTCTGTGAATTAAACTGCCCAAACTTTCATTAGGAGTCAAACCAGAGGAAGTGGCATTCTGTAGATATCATGAGGTCCCCATCTATCTAAACATCTGTGCTGAATTTTTTTTTTGCCACAGGGTCTTGCATTGATCATTAGCTGGGATAAATCCCAAAATACTGTGTTTTCTAATGAGAACCAGAACATGGCTTTGAACCCAGAGTAGATGAGATAACAGAAATGTTGCATAATTACAATATATCTGCAGAATAAATTCATCTATGTTCATTTTTGGAAAGAAGACTATTCTTGTTTCTTTTATCATTTTCTTGTGCAGTGTGCAGCTTTATGAATGATAAAGCCAAAGATCATTTATTTCTATAATATAAATACATCATCTTATTTCAACAAAGATATCTTCTGGCTTACATATATACCATTGAAATTATATTATAATATATACATAAATCATGATTTGTTATATTATTACATACTTGCATTAGGTTTATTGGCAAATTTCCTTTAAGTATTTTTGTAATATATTTATCTATTCAAATTACATGGTAGGATTCTTAGAATCATACACTTAGAAATCATGTGGACCATTCCCTATTATTTTACAGAAGAAAGTGAAGCTTATAATGGAGTGAATTACCCAAGATTACTCTTCTAGTTAGTAAAAACTTATTTTCTCATATTCAGTCAATAGATTTTTACTGCAAAATGCTGCCTGTCTCAGGAGAGGGATCATTTTTTAATTATTTCTTGAGGTTATTTTTTCTGTTCCCTATATTCTTCACCCTCTATCATGTCAGTAAGAAAAATAAGCATATTTTTGTTGTATATAGTCAAGATGTGGTTAAAAGAATGGTTTAAATACTGGAAGGAAATTAAAAATGTGAGGTTAATAGGCAAAAATTCACATATAATTTTAATAAAAATCTGTTGAAGACAGACATGAGAAACTACATTTTGTATCAATGTTTATTCATAAATAGTAATCTATTTGCAACCTTCAATAACAATGTTTACTAAGCAAGTACCCTTATAAATGCTTTGATAATTTCACCTAGTATCAAGATAATTCTATTGCTTAGGTTTTATTTTTATCATTCTTTTAAAATTTTTATTTTTAACTATTGTGGTACATAATAGTTGTATATACTTATGGGGTACATGTGATGTTTTGATACAGAGATACAATGTATTATGATCAAATCAGGGTAATTGGGGTATCTGTCATCTCAATCATTTGTCATTTCTTTGTGTTAGGAACATTCCAATCCCACTCTTTTAGTTATTTTAAGATGTACAAAAAAATATTGTTAACTATAGTCACCCTATTGTGCTACTGAATATGAAATCTTAATCATTCTATCTTACTGTATTTTTAAGCCCGTTAACCATCCCCACTTTATCCTTCTCTCCCCACTACTCTTCCTGGTATGTGGTAAACATCACTGCATTCTATAGCTCTATGAGCTCAATATTTTTTTTTTTTTTTTTTTTTTTTTTTTTTTTTAGCTCTCACATATAAGTGAGAACATCCAGTATTTGTCTTTCTGTGGCTGGCTTATTATACTTAACATAATGACCTCCAGTTTCATCCATGTTGTTGCAAATGACAGGTTCTGAGTCATTTTATGGCTGAATGATATTCCATTATATTTATGTACCATATTTTCTTTGTTCATTCATCTGTTGATGGACACAGGTTGCTTCCATATATTGGCTTTATGAATAGTGCTGGAATAAACATGGGAGCTCAGATATCTCTTGGATATACCGTTTCCTTTCTTTTGAAATTATACCCAGCACTGGGATTACTGGATCATATGTAGTTTTATCTTTAGTTTTTGAAGAATCTCCTTACTGTTCCCCATAGTGGCTGTAGTAATTTACGTTCTCACCAATAGTGTATGAAGGTTTCCCTTTCTGCACACCCTCACCAGCATTCAATATTGCCATCTTTTGGTTAAAAGCCTAGCAGGGGTAAGATGGTATCTCATTATAGGTTTGATTTGCATTCATCTGATAATTAGTAGTGTTGAACATTTTTTCATATACCCTTTGGCCATTTGTATGTCTTCTTTTCAGAAATGTCTATTCAGATCTTTTTCCCATTTTTAAAATTTATTTTTTATTTTTAATTGTGGTAGGTGCGTAGTAGTTATATATATGGGGCACAGGAGATGTTTTGATACAGTCTTGCAATATGAAATAAGCACATCATGGAGAATGGGGTATCTATCTCCTCAAGCCTTTATCCTTTGAGTTATGAACAATCAAATTATACTCTAAGTTATTTAAAAATGTACAATTAAGTTATTGTACACTGTTGATGGGAATGTAAATTAGTAAAATCACTATAGAGAACAGTTTGGAGGTTCTTTGAAAAATTAAAAATTGAGCTACTATATGATGCAGCAATTCCACTGCTGGGTAGATGCCGAAAACAAACAAACAAAAAAAAGGAAATATGTATATCCAAAAGTTGTCTGCACTCCTATGTTTGTCGCAATACTGTTTATGATAGATGAGATTTGGAAGCAATCTAAGTGTCCATCAACAGATGAATGAATGAATAAATTGTGGTAAATTATTTTTTAGTTTTAATTTTTATAGATTTAGGGATACAAATGTAACATTGTTAAATGGATATATTGATTAGCGGCTTTTAGTTTACCCATCACCTCAATAGTGTTCATTATACCCAATAGCTAATTTTTCATCCTTCATCTCCCCTTCCATTATCCTGTGTTTTGGAGTTTCCAATGTCTATTATTCCATTCTGTAAGTCTATAAGTACCCATTGTTAAGTTTTCACTTATAAGTGAGGACATGTTGTATTTGACTTTCTGTTTCTGCATGATTTCATTTAGGATAATGGCCTCCAGTTCCACCAATGTCAGTGCAAAAGACATAATTTAAATTTTTATAACTGAGTAGTATTCTGTGGTATCTAAGTGTGTGTGTGTATATATATATATGTATATATATATATGTGTGTGCAATTATTGCCATTACTTTTAATGGCAAAAGCTGCAATTTATTGCTATTATGCTCCAACTACGTTTGTACCAGCCTATACTAACTTACATTACAATCAGCAGTTTCTGAGGGTTCCCCTTTCTCCATATCTTTGTCAGGGTTTGTTTTTACCTTTCTTTTGAATAAAAGCATTTTAACTGGGGTAAGATAATATCTCACTGTAGTTTTGATTTGCATTTCTCTTCTTATTAGTGATATTGAACATTTTTTCATGTCCCTGTTGGCCATATATGTGTCTTCTTTGTTATTTGATTTTTTTATGTAATGAAAGATAGGGGCCCAGTTTCATTCCTCCACATACAGATATACAGTTTCTTCAGCAGTATTTATTTAAAAAAACAACAAAAAAACTGTCCTTTCCCTGATGTACATTTTTGGCACCTTTGTCAAAAATGAATTCCCTGTAAATGTAAGGATTTGTTTCTAGGTTCTCTTCTCTGTTCCACTAGTTTATGTGCCTTTTTCTACATCAGTACATGCTGTTTTTGTTACTATAGTTTAATAGTATAGTTTGAAGTCAGGTAATGTGATTCCTCCAGCTTTCTTCTTATAGCCCAAGATGGCTTTGACTATATTCTGGGTCTTTTGGGGTTCTGTATACATTTTAAAATTATTTTTATATTTATATGAAGAATTGACATTGAGATTTTAAGCGGTATTGCTTTGAATTTGTAGATTGCTTTATTTAACATGCACAGTTTAACAATATTGATTCATCTAGGCCTATCTTTTCATTTTTTGTGTGTCTTCTTCCATTTCTTGCATCAATGTTTCCATTTTTATTATAGGGATCTTTAACTTCTTTGGTTAATTTTTAGGTTTTTTATTTTATTTTTAGCTGTTGTAAATGAACTTACTTGCTGGGTTTCTTTTTCAGATTGTTTGCTGTTGCCATACAGAAATGGTACTGATTTTTGTATGCTGATCTTGTTTACTGCATACAATTTTACCAAATTTATCAGTTCTAATGGTTTTTTTGGTAGAATCTAGCTTTTTCCAAATAAAAGATTATATTGTCTACAAAGATAATTTTATTTCTTCCTTTTTAATTTGGGTTTCTTTTATTTCTTTCTCTTGTCTGATTACGATGGCTATGACTTCCAGAACTATGTTATTGATAAATAAAAGTGGCGAAAGTGTGATATCCTCATCTTTTTCCATATCTTACAGGATCTTCAGATTATTCCCCTGTTTATTATGACACTAGCTGTGGGTTTGTCATACATAGTTTTTATTGTGCTGAGATGTGTTTTTTCTATATCCAGTTTTTTTGAGATTTTTTTTATCATGAAGGGTTGTTGAATTTTTAGTATGCTTTTTGGCAGAAATTGAAATGATCACATTGTTTTTGTCTTTCATTCTGTTGATGTAACATATCACATTTACTGATTGTGTATGTTGAACCATCCTTGCATCCTTGGGATGAATACTACTTGGTCATGATGAAGGACCTATTTGATGTGTTGCTGAATTCAAACTGTTAGTGTTTCATTGAGAATTTTAGCATCAATATTCATCAGATATATTAATCTTTAGTTTTCTACTGTGTTGTGTCTTTTCTGGTTTTAGTATCAGGGTAATATTAGTCTCACAGAATACATTTGTAAGTATTGCCTCCTCCTCAATGTTTTTGAATAGTCTGTGTAGGATTAGTGTTAGTTCTTCTTTAAATATTTGGCAGAATTCAGCGGTGAAGCCATCAAGTCCTGGGTTTTTCTTAGAGGGGAGACTTTTTAATTATTATTATTGCTTCAATCTCATTACCTGTTTTTGTTCTGTTTCAATTTTGAATTTCTCTGTGGTTTAATCTTGGTAGGTTGTATGTGTTTAGTAACTTATTTCTTTTATTGAGGCTTTCCAGTTTATTAACATATAGTTACTCATAGTAGTCTCTAATGATCCCTTGAATTTCTGTGTTATCAAATGAAATGTCCCTTTACTCACCACAGATTTGAGTTATTTGGATCTTTTTTTTTTTTTTCTTAGTCTGGTAAAAGTTTCTCAATAATTTTGTTTATCTTTCCAAAAAAACGACTTTTCATTTCATTGACTTTTTTGTATTTTTAGTCTTCATTTTGTTTATTTCTGCTCTGATCTTTATTATTTCTTTTCTTCTCAACTAATTTTGGATTTAGGTTCTCTTTCTTTCTGAGTTCTTTAAGATGCATCATTAGGTTATCTGAAGCTTTTATTAATTTTACTTTTCTGATGTATAATAGATGTTTATCACTATGAACTTCCCTGTTAGTACTGCTTCTGCATTTCCATTTTCATTTGATTTAAAAGTTTTTTGAATTTTCTTCTTAATTTTTCATTGACCTTATTGTTGTTCAGGACCATATTGTTTAATTTCCATGTGTTTTGTACTTTCCAAAGTACCTCTTGCTATTAATTTCTAGTTTTATTCTGTTGTGGTCAAAAATATATTTGATATAATTTTCTTTAATTTTAATTTTTGAGACTTGTTCTGTGGCATAACATATAGTCTATCCTTGAAAATGTTCCCTGTGCTGAGGAGAAAAATTTATATTCTACAACTGTTATTTCTTTTTGCAGAAGAGGAAAATGAGTTGCTATATAACTTCACAATTAAAATGTATATGGCATTTTAATAGTATAAATATTTATTTTAATGAATTTTACATGTTTAAAATATTTAAGATATGTAGCACATGTATATCATATGTCCTGTAATTGCACGTTTGTCTTAATATGACTCTGTATTCATGTGATCCCTATTTTTCTATATTCTAAGATCTTTGATGGAAATACGGAGGTATCTCAGAGGGTACCTAAGTAAAAGTTAGTCACATAATTAGCCTGCAATAAATATTAAAACAAAGAATAAATAATTAAATAACAAGGATTGGCTATAAATGGGGTAAAGAACAGTATTGCAATGGCTGATCAGTTTTCCTCCTTATAGAACTATTGTTCTCCCTAAAAACTTCCAGCTCCAATTTTTTTTATTTTTATTTTTTTTATTTACCTGTAACTCATCTTTAGTAAGCTTGGAAACAATCAATTTACAGAATTTTCATTTCAACTCCCCCACAAAAGATGAATTATTTTTGTGTTTCTCTTACTGCTTGTATTTTACCTCATTAAGAAATTGAAGACAGTCTGATTAGCTTTTATCTAAATTTACTATCACCTAACTACCTCAGAGACCAATGGTTTAAATGAGATTGGAAAATTTTCTGATAATGAAATTATCAGAAAATATTTCCAATAAATTACCATATCTCATTTACCTTTACAATTCCATAATCTGTCACAAACTTGGCTTACTTATCTACAAAAGCAGACTGATAATCTGTCATCCATATTTAGGAAAGACTATTTTCTTTAACTTTCTCACTGAAGTAATTACTTAGAAAATAATATTCTCCATCTGATCTTATGAAGGCACAGACATGAGAGTTTAGCTGAGGCAGAACCTAAGGACTTGAAAGCGTGTCTCTCTCATAACAGAAGGAACATACAGTATTGATGGTACCTCCAAAATCTTAAGATATATACATTAGGGAAAAAGCATGGAATGAGAAGCATTATTCATTTCTTATCTCAAAATGAAGAATATTATCTTGCTTATATTGTTAGTCTTTTACCTCCATAGAAAGCATCTGCTTTAACTTGCATTAGCACAGCAGGATGTAAGCAGACCTGGTAAGTTCTAGAGACTTGAATTCAAATTATTTCTTTATCTGGGGTACAAAATTAATTTTTCAGATCTCTAACGTGGGCACACTTAAAACATTTCAATACTATATTCTGTTAATAGAGTTGTCAACATTTGAAGAAAAATTGAGAACTCAAGAAATTATCATCGTTTTCTAGAGTTAATTAAATACAGTTTCTACTAACATTCATTTCCAGTTCTCACCAACCCTGAGTCTATGATTAGCAGAGATATGTCATAGCAGAATTGTATTCCTAACTCATACAGTGAAGGAACCACCAGTCTCCACTACAATACTATATTGTTTCTGTTTTCAGGTAAGACCATCTTAACTTCCATTTCTTTAGCAATGGATTTACTTTCTGCTTTGCTGACACTGCTGGATAAGAAAAAGCCACAGATATTAATAGCAGTGCAAACAATTGTCTGTATAATTTGGTTATTAAAATTGCTATGTTAAAGTAAAGATACTATAAAATAAATATTCTCTTTTACAAAACAAAATTCTTTTTACAAAAATACAAAATCACTGTGTTTTAATCCTCTTAAAACATCTTTCTTTAATAACGGTGCTTATGTTAAATTCACTGAAATTAAGCACATTTCATTAAAATTATATTGAGGCATTCTTGAAAGACACAGCACCACAGGCAATCCTAGGATGCCCTAGTGTCAGATTCTGTGAGTCAGTCTGCCACATATTTAACACTATAGAAATACGAGGTTGGTAAATGGAACTTTCATGAGTCAATAGCATAACCTTCCAATTATGTTCAAAAATACACGGAAATACATACGTAAAAGCAAAATTCTTCAAATCGCATTAATTTTAAAGTTTTTTTTTAAGTGTGCAGAAACAATTTCATTTTTACAAAGTGATTCAAAGGTACAGAAGACTGTAATATAAGCCAGCTGCCCTACCCTTGCTTCCATCTGTCAACTCTTTTCATAACTCAAAGTTCTGATGTAAACTGAAAGCAAGCATCAGACACAAATAAATGAACCGTTTTTCCTGTGTATTTTCTGTCATATCACACTGCGGTGTTTTGACTGCCACACAGATTGATGTAGCAGGTAAAATAATAAGGTACTGAGAGAGAGCACTACAAGAGAACTGAACACAATTGAAGCATACATGGTAGCAACACTTGTCTCTAGCAGAACTACTCCAATGTTGTATTTTCTGTTTGCATAATACAAATATAATGGTTCTTGTAACTTTTTGTTTTCTTTTTGGAGTGCTATAATACTTCATGTTATGTTGCTTCTCTCCATGTTCTATCGTACATTCCATATAGATAGTAGTACTTATATTTAGTGTAGACTTTTATAAAGTCTTCTTTATGTATTCCTCATTACAGTTTTCCTAAGTCTGTGGAGGCTACATCTAATAAATATCCAAAACTATCCCTAATTGTGAATTTTTAAAACTTGTGGGATTCTAAAACAATCCCAACTGTAAAAATATGTGCTATTAACTATGATTGTTGTACAATAAATTTGAAATATGGATTCTGATATATCCAAATAAACATATGTACAACTTCATCAATACCATATTAGAGGATACATTCTAGAATTTCATTAATTGAATAGAATCACCTAGAGAAACTTAAGATTTTTCTAGTCCTCAGTTAAGAAATGAACTAATACTTATATGATATTTATCTATCAACCAAAATTAAAATTCCCTAGAATAAAAAAATCATGTGAGAATGCATATATTTATTCTGAAACATACATATGTGAAAGCAGAATTTAATCAATACTCTGGAGTATTGAGTTTAGTTCTCAAATTTAAATTGGTGAACTATGAGCTTTGCAGATATTTCCTAGGGAACAATTTCCAATTACCTTGGGTTACAATGGATATGTGAATGGATACCTGGTGATTTTCTAGATTTCTTTGTTGTTTAGTTTTGAAATCACCCAGGGAATTGCTTAAGCCAACAATATAACCTTCAAGGGAAAAAATAGGTAGTATATGTCCAGTGTGCGTAGATTGAGGCAAGTTTCAAAAGAAGATGATGATGATGCTTTAATTTAAATATGGTGCTGAAGTATTATACGCAAACTTACATCTATAATGCCATCCAAGTAAACAATAATAGATAAGTTAATGTTTAAAAATGAATAACTGCAGGGGATATCCATACATCTATCTATCTACTCTAGCAGATCAGATATCAGCTTGTGCAGGGAATGGCTTTCTTCTACCTATTCTAAAAATTGCATATTCAAAAATATTATTAGTATATATATTTCTGATTTCAGGCCCTGTTTTTATTAATCTTTACAATCTACCTGGGAAACCAATTAATCCACATTCACTTTGGATGAATGAACTTAGATTTTTTTTTTTTTTTTTTTTTTTTTTCTGAGATAGAGTTTCACTCTATTGCTCAGGCTGGAGTACAGTGGTGTGATCTCGGCTCACTGCAACCTCTGTCTCCTGGCTTCAAGCAATTCTCCTGCCTCATCCTCCTGAGTAGCTGGGACTACAATCCCGTGCCTACATGCTTGGCTAATTTTTGTATTTTTAGTAGAGATGGGGTCTCACCATGTTGACCAGGCTTGTCTGAAACCACTGACCTCAAGTAATCCACCCACCTCTGCCTCCCAAAGTACTGGGATTACAGGCATGAGACACCACGCTCAGTCCACTAACTTAGATTTTACTTTTTTTAAATATGGTATATAATAGTTGTAAAAAATGTATGAAATAATGTGGTATTTTGATAAAAGCATACCATATGTAATGATCAAATCTTGGTAATTGTGATATCCTACATTCCAAGCATTTATTACTGCTTTGTGTTAAAGACATTTCAACTATATTCTTTTTGTTATTTTGAAATACACAATAAATCATTGTTGACTCTATGGTTCTATTGTGCTACCAAACACTAGATCTTATTCCTTCCATCTAGTTATTAACTATTCCCTTTTTATTCCTCCAAGCCCCCAGATACCAATTATGGAAGACTATATTAGCAGCAGTTATTTCTGTGGAAACAAAAGCATTGGTGAGCTAATATCCCTCTACTGGAACATTCACTAAATACTTGAGTCAGTCAGTGTTTTTACCAAAAAAAAGGTATAACACTCGAAAACCAGTAGGTAATTATTTCAAGCCATTTCTGCATTCCTATTTGCTTGGTTGTAGTCGCCCTATGCTTGCTGTAAGATTTTTGTTTTCACAATTTATTATGTAATTTGGTTTGAATATTCTAGACCATTGTTTTCAAAAGTGTTCTTCTAAGATATCTAGGAAATTTTACTACCTGATTTTATGAGGGATTGGCTTCTCGAGATAATTATTCATTTAACAAAAGCTTGATAAGAATCAACAAATAAACCAGGCTTACAAAGATAAAGTAGTTGCCAGTGAAAATTTATCAATAATTTCTCAGACTAGTGGAGGAAGATTGGCATATAAGCAAATGAATTACAATATGGGTGATACTTACTGTGACCAAGGTACAAATTTAAGGCTTCAGAATATCTATCTCTGCCTGTGAGTTAGAAAAAGCCTCCCAGGAGATATGGCATTTAAGAAAAGGCTCGAAAGTTGACTTTTCATAGTAAAGAAGGGGGAAGCAACTCTGAAAAGAAAAAAAAAATAATAAGCATGGCAAAAGGCAAAGTCTAAGAAAAAAAGTATTGTGTTTGCAAATTGCTGAAAAATGTGTTAATAATTGACATTTATAGGAGACAAGACAAAGGGTAAGACAGAATACAATAACTGGAGAGAAGTAAAAATCAAACATACTGGGTAGAGGCCTATTTGTCAGGCTAATGAATTCCGATTGCTCTTGAAGGCAAAGGTAAGCTAATGGGGAGTGTCAATTACCATTTTAAAAAGCAATAGAGAAGACTAATAAGGGGAGCTAACTGAAGACTAGGTACACCAAAGGGTAAGCAGTTAGAAAAGCTGCAGTGAGAGATTATGAGTTTAACTCTGGCAGTGGCACTGCAGGTGGAGAGAAGCCAGGCCCAAATGACTGTCTCAGGGTGACAGCTCAGTCAAGAACAGGGTAAGAACATTATCGGCTTTTGTGTGTGGGTTCCTGTGTCCAAAAATCTTTCAAGATCCACCTGGTATGCGCAATATGTTTATAAAGCACTATTATTTAGACAATATAAAATTTCCGTTTGCCTATACTCTCCTGCAAACATTATTCTAATTTCTGCATTTTCTTCTGGGTATGCTACAGAACTAGCAGCTCTTACAGCTGACAACTTCAATCTACCATGTTTAGAAAAACCTCAGTTAATCATGAGATCTTTTTTCTTAGCTATATTACCTTGGACATCTGTAGGAGATACTCTTCCTTCTTTCAAATGAGTTCTAGACTAGGTCCCTTTATCATATTGCTTTTCAGTATAAATTTCAACGAGGATGAAACAGTTAGGGTTCCCTAATTTAGTTCCTAACTTGTTAGGAGTCCTTAAGTTCCTAAGGAGAGAAGGTAGCAGAAATCCAGATTTGTATGCAAATTTTCCCAAATAAAAAATCTGAGTGCCAAATGGTTTATAGGCAACTAGTTTTCAGCAGTACCAGACTCACAGCTGTTAGTAATGTTACATATTTAGTGAAGTAATTGACCTAGTATATAAATATTCAGGGTTTTTGAGGGTAATTGTCATTGCAAACACCCTGTGAAGTTGATAGCCAATGTGAGTTCTTGGCAAGTTTGATGCACAGACCAGACCAAACAGATGTTATCAGAATAGAAAAAAAAAATTATGTAATCACTTTCCTTTTTTTGGTGAGATGCAAAAGAACCCATGCAGAAGCTTATTTATCCGGTCAACACATTTTAACTGAGAGCCTCATCTTTACATTTACCAAGCTAAAATTTTGAACAAGATAGACATGGCCCATAACTCACTTGGGTATTACTTTACAATAGGGGTAACAGAGACAAAATAAACAAACCACTAATTAAAATTATTGCAACTTGTGAAATGGCTGTAAAGTGAAAGAGAAAGATCAATTAGATCACATTCCAGCGTAGAGAACAGTGAGTTGAGGGAGGCAGACAGCAACATCTCAGGTGAACCTACTCTCCGCCTGTCAGACACTTCATTTCCCACATGATATTAAGCTCATTCAGAAGAAAGCTAATCTTATTCATTCATTCGAAAAATATTTATTGATTCTTATTGATCATTAAATTCTGAAAATTGGGAAAACTGACACCAATTGCTCTCAAATACTAAGTAGGTCCTCTAGTATTTATGCTAATTCCACTAATTCCTCCTTTTTGATGCAGTACATTTATGGAAATGGAACAATTACACTTTCTTAACCCCTTTTCCATTTGCCCCAAGAATACTCACTAGTGGTGCTTGCAGCTGCAGCATTTACCCCAAGATAACTTTGTCACACAATATCTCACTTTTATTATTATTTGTGCAGCATTCTAGTATATCAACTTTGGAAACAAAAGACATCATTCTATTTATAGCATTCTGGTTTTGGTAATGGGATTTACATTTACAAAATATAGTAATTCTCAATCGCTCTAAATGTCATATCCTAGAAAATGTAGCATTCCTATGCATGATGTTAATATCATTCTGTAGCAGTCGTTGGTTGGAGATTCACTTGATGAATCCTATTTTTCCAAAATAGACAATTGTGATGATTTAGACGATTCTGATGTTAGTTTTGTTTGGAAGTAACTCCAAGAACAGTTTGTATATTTTATTTTCAAACTGAACACCAGTCAGATTTGCTTCAGCCTCAAAGAGCATGTTTATGTAAAGTTAAATGAGCACTGGCAGTGAGCTGCACATTTTCTTACTAACCAGGGAAAGGGTTAACGGTTTCTTTTGTTGTTGTTGTAATGGTTATAAAAGGAAAACAAAGAAAGAATACAAACACTCACTGTGATGGTTAATTTTATGCATCAACTTGACTGAGCTAAAGGATGCCCAGATAGCTGGTAAAACATTACTTCTGAGTATATCTTCAAGAGTGTTTCTGGAAGAGATTAGCATTTGAATCAGTAGGCAGAGTAAAGATTGCTTTCATCAACATGGATGAACATCATAAAATCTGTTGAGGGTCCAAACAGAAAAAAAGGGAGAAGGTCAAATTTGCTTACTGTTTGCATTGAGCTATCCACCTTCACCTGCCCTTGCACATTATTGTTCCTGGTTTATGGGTCTTTGGATTCAGGCAAGGACTTACACCATTACTTATGCACCCTTATGCTTTCACGTCTTTGACTCAGACCAGAATTTACACCATCAGTTACCCTCTGGTTATCAGGCTTTTAGACTTGCATTTGAGACTGAATTGCACCCCCAGCATTCCTGATTTTCCAAATTGCAGGCACTGTATCATGGGACTTCTCAATCTTCATAATCACTTGAGTCAATTCCCATAATCTCTCTCTCTCTCTCTCTCTCTCCCCCTGCCCCCCCTCCCCCTTTCTGGAAAACTTTGACAAAAACACTGACTTAAGTGCAACAACACCAGTAAATACATAATTTGAGAGCAGATTGAACAACAAAATAAAGCATAAAACATTGCTTCCACCTTACTTAAAAAGAGGTAACAAATTCATTGTTGTGAGAGAGTAACTTAATGCATCCAAAATTAGACAGTCTCCTTATTTAAACGTACTCCAGTTTTAGTAAAGTTAAAAATAAAATCAAATTTCAAAGTAAAACTAAGTTAAGTAAAAGTATTTTTCAAAAGTACTGAGTTGATTTTAAGATGTGGTTATAAGAATAACATTTTGTAGCATTATGCAAAGTAGACGCATGTGATTACTGTCAAGAACCAAAGAGGAAGAACAATCTACCAGAATAAAGAAAGTACAATATTACTGAGTCCATTCATATTGATAACCTTTTTTGTATGCAGAAATTTATTAATTCACTGAAACAACAGAGTCAACATCTTCTTTTTGATATGTATTACTTATTAAAAGTAATACCACTGTTTATCCTCCTGTTCTTACAAATACAAGTTTTTCTGAAGTAAATCAATGTTCTATTTTCCTCTACTAAGATTAAGAATAATGGAGTTTAAAAATTATGGTTAAACACTTCCTTTTTCAGTTTACATAGTTTCCCACCTACTCTGAAGTCCTTCAAGTATCTAAGTGGATAACTCTCTACAAACAATTACCAAAGTGAAAATTAGAAGGCCAGAAATTAAATTGAATGTACTAAGATATGTTTCATAAATATTTCAAAAGAATAATTCATGAAAAATAAAACAATGAATCCTAAGAAAGGTAACGAATACATGTTTTTAACATTCACTCAAAAATCGGAAGAAAAGAGTTGGACTGAAAAAATCTCTGAGCCTACTTGGTCAAAATATTGGGAAAATAAAATAAATAAGAAATAAGAAATAAATAAATAAGAAATAGGACAGTCTTTGTTAATGGATTTAGCTTCTGTGGCAATGAAGCAGCAAGAAATGAAGAAACAAGGAAAATAAAAAAATAATTTAAAAAAAAATGTTAAAAAATGATTATCAGTGCCCCGTATCTTGGTTTAATTAAACAATGAGAAATATAACTTTATTACTTGAAAATTGTAACATTTATATGACATAAGTATTTTATAACCAAGAATAAAAAGGATATTGTAGAGTAACTTTCTATAAAGAAATAAATTCTAAACCATTTTGTGATAAGTGATTAGTTTGTTATGAACCCAGAGTCTTACAACCACTAAGAACAAAATATGGAGAACTAGAAAATGTCACAGAGTGGCTAGAAGTGTGACTATCTGAACTTCACTGAAGAAAAGATAGATATCATTGAAGGAAAGATAAATACCTATACTTCCTTCAGAAAGATGTCGGCCATGGGATAGATTTTGATTCTAACTGCCATACTATAAAGGAGGTAGCAATAACAGTTAGTTTAGGGAGATGATACTCTGATACTTTCTGTCAGAGAGGCCTTGGTTTAAGTTTCAAACTCTCACACTCAAAGCTTTGTAACTTTTCCTAAGTCATCTGAATTTTGTCCTTAGTTTCATGATCTGTAAACAAAGCTATTAATACACATTGTATAGGTTTTATGAAGATTAAATGTAATAATATAGGTAAAGACAAAGGTCTTAGCACAGTATCATATGTCAGTTGGCATTCAACGAATATTAGTTATTATTCTTGCAAGGGTTTTAGTATGGTGTCAGTCCTGCATAATCAGTGTTCAGATACAGTACTTTAGTCTAACAGCACATTAATAATTTATACTAAGAAAAACAATGGGACAACGAGTTCTAACAAGAATGTGTTGCTTAAAGCAAAATGGCTAGATAAAAAGGCCAAGAAAAAATTCAATGTCAACAGCAACAAAAGCTGTTTATATGTTAATCACAGGCTTCAAATTGGGCCTGGGGGTATGCCAAAGGGCGATAGGTGAGTGTCAGGTCAGCAACATTAACATCAAGTGCCTAGATCCCTGCTCTTTTAGGCAAGACTGTGCTAAAATAAGGAATAGTAGACTGTGTGTCATAAGTATATGCTTTATGAGAATATATTCTATAGTCAATAATAACTTACTTGTACATTTTAAAATAAAAGAGTGTAATTGGATTGTTTGTAACTCAAAGAATAAATGCTTGAGTTGATGGATTCCCCATTCTCCATGATGTGCTTATTTGACATTGCAAGATTGTATCAAAACATCTCATGTACCCCATACATATATACCCACAAAAATTAAAAATAAGAAAAAATTGTTAATAAAGAATATATTCTGGAAATGTAGTTGATTCCAGAGTTTTAGGTAAAACAGAAACACAAAGAGTGCAGTAATGTAAATAAAGATGAGATCTCAAAAATTGTGTAGCTTTTCCTGTGTGTTTCAGGACATGCAGGTTATGCCCTCCTAAAAAGCAAACAAAAGCTCACTTAGATTTCCTGAAAAATCCTTCTATCTCTGACTCCTCAATTTCTGTATCTATAAGGCTGTTACTGCCTAGATAAGGATTACCAAAACTGATATACTAGCATCAAGCTGTACTGGAGTCACAAATTTTCCCAAACGTGGCCTTCAGAAACTGTCAGATGAATGTCAAAATACTGGCTTGAGAATCAGTATCTAGAAGGCCTTGTGGAAAGTGACCCTGGTTCCTAGCGTAATATCTTCAAGAAGCTCCTGGATAAATCAGTATATTTGGACTTGGGTAAAATAACTTTATGACCCACTATTCACTAGCTAAATGTGCCAGTTATATTTCAGATTTTTGTGTGGAGTATCCAGGTCCACTAAGAAAGAAATCTCAACTGGAGTGCAGATGGAAAGATGGACAGAAATTATATACTTTTATTGTCAATTTAATAGAGATTTAAATTTACAATTAAAGTTGTAAATGCTATGAATTTTCTATGACTCACAAGAAAAAATGAATAATGTTGGTAGACTGATTCGTTGAAGGGCTTTGTATTTTAAGGATGCCGATCACCTAT
Organism: Macaca mulatta; assembly: GCF_049350105.2. Classification (NCBI taxonomy): domain Eukaryota; kingdom Metazoa; phylum Chordata; class Mammalia; order Primates; family Cercopithecidae; genus Macaca; species Macaca mulatta. The sequence goes on along the minus strand of NC_133407.1, from coordinate 76,643,831 downwards.
CTATTATAAGTTTTAAAAAACATTTTCTAATTTCTGTGCTTTATCTCTTCATGTTTGTGGAAGTTACGGTTTTCTTTTGTCAATCATAAGCTTTAAATTTCATTAAATTTAAATTTAAATTCTTATCTTTTAGAGTTCTAACATTGCTATCTTATTTTTTGGAAGGATTTATTTTTTGAAATTCTTCTATATTTTATAGTAGCTTTAAATTCCTACATCTTTTTTCGTTTCCTTCCTTCCTTCCTTCCTTCCTTCCTTCCTTCCTTCCTTCCTTCCTTCCTTCCTTCCTTCCCCCTCCCTCCTCCCTCCCCCTCCCTCTCCCTTTCTTTCTTTCCTTCCTTCCTTCCTTTCTTTCTTTCTCTTTCTTTCTTTCTTTCTTTCTTTCTTTCTTTCTTTCTTTCTTTCTTTCTTTCTTTCTTTCTTTCTTTCCTTTGTTCCTTCCTTCTTTCCTTTATTTCTTTCTTTCCTTCTTCTTTCTCTTTCTTTGTTTCATTGTCTTTTCTTTCTTTCTTTCCTTCTCTCACTCTTTCTTTCTCCTCTCCCTGCCCTCCCCTCCCTTCCTCCCTCCCTTCCTCCCTCCCTCCCTCCCTCCCTTCCTTCCTCCCTTCCTTCCTTCCTTCCTTCCTTCCTTCCTTCCTTCCTTCCTTCCTTCCTTCCTTCCTTCCTTCCTTCCTTCCTTCCTTCCTTCATCTTGCTCTATCATCCAGGCTGGTGCATGTAGTGACACGATCATAGCACACTCTAACCTCCAGCATCTGGAATTAGGCAACCTTCCTGCTTGACACCTGAGTAGATAGAACTAGAGATGTGTACCACCACAAGTGTCTCACTTTTTTATTTATCAAATTTTTGCTTAGAGACAAGGTCTCACCATGTTGCCCAAGCTGAATATTGTTATGTGTTTGAATGCATCTAGCAATTCATTCGGGGTATGATTTGAGACAATTTCCAAAAAACTTTTTCCCCCAAATGTATAGATATTTTCCCCAACACCTTTATTAAATATTCCATCTTTTTCTTTTCAGTTCATGAATCATCATATGTTATATTCAGCAATACAATATATAAGATTTTGGATTCTTTCCTTTACCTATTTGTCTGTCTGCAGTGTTGCATTGGTATCTGTTTCAGCTACTGTAATTTTCAAGAATTTTTGATGTTTGGTCTTAAAGTATTACTCTTCTCCACAACAATACTTTTTTTTTTTTCAAAAGTTTAACATATAAATCTTCCAAATAAATGAACTTTAAACGTAGCATGTAAACCCACTCCCATACCAATTCCTTTTGGAATTTGAGTTCTTCAGTTTCTTTGACTAATTGATGAAAATGAAGAAGTTAAATTCCTCACAGGAAGTGATAACTATCATGGGCTAGGTTCTCTGGGAAAGAGACTTGGAGACAGAGACAGCATGCACAAAGTTTATTAGGAAGATCTCTTTGAAAAAGAAGCTAAATGAAAGCTGTAGTGGTCAGAGGAAGAAGATGAGGTACTGCAGATCTAGTGACAGCCTCAGCCAACAGACAGAAAACTCTGGACTTGGAATGTCAAGTCAGTTTTGTCCTGCAATGGGCTGAAAAGATTAAGTTACTTCATCAGTTGGTCACTGAGTATAAGGGACTAGGAGAAGGACATAGTTTTGGGCAAAGAGGCTTTTTTTCACCTAAGGCAACTTCTAAAGTGGGTGACAACTTAAGGTGGTCTTTCCACAGCATTTGTGGCAGCTATGGCAATGACACTTAAAGAAGAATATAGATGATACATCATAGAGTTCACTATTCCACTTCATAGTATTGACTACACCACTTTAAACTACACGACTTCACAGTATTGCCTCTTTTCATTCAGATATTAGTATCTATTGATTCTGGTCTTTAATTTGACTGAAAGTAACAAATCATAATTTTCTTTAAAAAGGTCTTGTATATTTGGATAAAATTTAAGAATTCCAGTTTTTATTGCTATGGGAATATTCTTTTTTTAAACCTTATTTTTTTTTTCCCACTAGACAGAGAAAGTTGTTGATTTCTTCATACAAATCCAACAATTTTCTTTCACTCATTCTTCTATTTCTCTTTCTGTCGTTGTAGTTGCTGAATGCTTGATTCACATATTTTTAGTCTCTTCTTCTATAATGAAAATACTGAAAAACGTTTTATCTAGAACCCTGCTCAGACTTTACTTTATATGTTTTGATTAGCTCTATTCTTAAAATATTTTTTATTTTAAATATCCTGTAACTTTAGCTTTGCTTTCTCTTTAATTCAAGCTTACTTTGGAAGTTAAAAAATACTTAAATGGTTTTGTATTTTTCTAAGTATTTTATGTATCTATTGCATTTGAAGTTTATATCACATGAATTCTAATCTTAGGAAAATTTTTAGTTAACTTATCATAGTTGCCACAAAAATTAAAAAAAAAATGATGTGGGTTACACTCTTTGTTCAATTTTCTAGATGGCTTTTTTTTTTTACTCTCTTACTTTAGGTGTGTGTTTGTTTTATTTTAGTAATTACACTTTTAATTTATAACTTTTTAATGTCTCTGATTGCTTTTTTATAGCAGTTTTCTTATTTTACAAATATGACTCTAACATCTTAAAATATTTTTAAAAATATTTGATTTCATTCATTGACACTTTTAAAATCTAACTTCATTTCTCTGTTAATTTTAGTAAATCTGTTCCTGCTGAATTTTAGTGACTTATTGAGAAAATAAATGAAAAAAAAAAAACATATAGAATGAAAACAAAAGATGAAAAACTAAATACAGAAATGACTATCCTTATACTGAACAGGAAAAATTGAAAGCATTCTTCTTGAGAACTAGAACGAGACAAGGATGCCCACTCTCACCACTTCTATCCAACATAGTAATGAAATTACTAGCCAGAGCAATCAGACAGGAGAAATAAAAGGCATCCAAATAGGAAAAGAAATCAAACTGTCTCTCTCCGTGGCTGATCTAATTCTAAACCTAGAAAACCCTAAATATTCTGCCAAAAAGCTCCTGGAACTGATAAATGACTTCAGTAAAGTTTCAGGATACAAAATAAATGTACAGCAATCAGTAGTATTTCTATATGCCAATAATGTTCAAGCTGAGGGCTAAATTAAGAATGCAATCCCATTTACAGTAGCCACAAAAAACACTGGAACTGCATCTAACCAAGGAAGTTAAAGATATCTACAAGGAAATCTACAAAACACTGCTAAAATAAACCACTAATAACACAAAAAAATAGAAAACATTCCATGCTCATGGATTTGAAGAATCAATGTCATTAAAATGGCCACAATGCCTAAAGTAATCTCCAGATTCAAGACTATTCTTACCAAACTACCAATGTCATTTTTCACAGAATTGAAAAAAACTATTCTAAAATTCCTGTGGAACCCAACAAAGGTCCATATTGCCAAAGCAATCCTATGTAAAAATAACAAAGCCAGAGGCATCACGTTACCTGACTTCAAACTATACTATAAGGCTACAGTAAACAAAACAGCATGGTACTGGTACAAAAACAGATGTATAGACCAATAGAACAGAATAGAGAACAAGAGAACCCAGAAATAATGCCACAAATCTATAGCCTTCTAATATACAACAAAGCCAACAAAAACAAGCAATGGAGAAAAGAATCCATATTTAATTAATGGGGCTTTCACCCTATATGAAAATAAACCCAGGATGGGTTAAAGATTTAAATATAAGACCTCAAACCACAATAATCCTAGAAGAAAATCCAGAAAACATCATTCTGGACTTTGAGCTTGGGAGAGAATTCATGGTTAAGTTGTCAAAAGGAATTTCAAGATAAATAAATATTGGCAAGTGGGAACTAATTAAAGATATTCTGCACAGAAACAGAAACTATCAACAAACAGACAACACAGAGAAGGGGAGAAAATATTTGTAAACCACATATCCAACAAATGTACAATATTCATAGTCTATAAGCAACTTATGCAATTGAACAAGCATAAAACAAATGTCCTTATTTAAAAATAAGTAAAAGACATGAACAGATGCTTCTCAAAAGATGACATATCAGCAGTCAACAATTGAAAAAATGGTCATTACCACTGATCATTAGAGAAATGCAGATCAAGACCACAATGAAATATTATCTCACACCAATCAGACTATTTTTTGACTATTATTAAAAAGTCAATAAAACAACAGATGTCTGTGAGATTGCAGAGAAAAAGGACTGCTTTTACACTGTTGGTGGGAATGTAAATTAGTTCAGCCATTGTGGAAGACAGTGTGGCAATCTCTCAAAGACTTAAAGACAGAAATACCATTTGATCCAGCATTCCCATTACTGGTTTATACCTAAAGGAATATAAATTGCTCTATTATAAAAACACATGCACATCTATGTTCATTGCAGCACTATTCACAATAGCAAAGACATGAAATCAACTTGGTTCCCATCATGTGGACTGGATAAAGAAAATATGGCACATATATACCATGGAATACCACACAGCCATAAAAATGAATGAAATCATGTCCTTTGCAGCAACATGGATGCCACTGGAGGCCATTACTAAGTGAATTAATGTGAAAACAGAAAGCAAAATACCCCATATGCTCACTTATAAGTGGGAACTATACACTGGATATTCATGAACATAAACATGCCAACAATAGACACTAGTGACTACTAGAGGAGGGAGGTAGCAGCTTTCTTGTTTTACAAATAGGACTCTAACATCCTCAAAATATGATAACTTTTTCTATTTCATCCATTAACTCTTCTGAAAACCTTATTTCTCTTTTAATTTTAGTAAATTTGTTGGAGGAATGCAGGGGCTGAAAAACTAACTGTTGGATACTATGCTCACTACCTGGGTGACAGGACCATTTGTACCCAAACCTTGGCATCACATAATATACTCAGCTAAAAAAATATGCACATGAACTCTCCTGAAACAAAAGTAAAAGTTTAAAAAATTAATTAATGGAAAATATAATCAGTATCAGTTAAAAACAAAAGGAAAAAAGAAATGGTTATATTTTTATAAACTACATGTTTTCATAAAAATCCTTTCCAGAGGGGAAAAAAAAAAGAATTGTGGTAATATTTAGGACAACTCTCAATATACTTTATTTCTTATAAGTATTACTATCATACCTTGAATATATGAGGATTTTATTTGTAATACTGGTTGATTTAGATCATAGAATGCTTTGATGGTTTTCTATGTTTCAGGTGAGAGAGGTTTAGATAAATTTATAGGGAATTTTTTGGTACTTTCCTTATAGTAAGTCCTTTTATAGCAACATTGCTTGTTTGCTTGAAACTGGCACCAGAGATCACAAGGACCTAGACATTTGAAACCAGTTCCTCATTTTAAAAAATGCTGGAAGGGTTTCATGCATTTGTTATGACCTCTGTATTGCTAGTTTCATGTAAATAGCCTCATCTAATCTAATATCAAGATTGGGGGTTAAAGTATCTGTTAGGAGAAAATTGAGTGTATTTCAATATAAAAGACATGAGTTTGTTGCAAAGAGAAAAGTTTCTGATTCCAAAGCCAAAAGGTGAAAGAGAGGTGATGTTTCCAAATCTCTACCAGGTGAGAAGACAAATAAAAATGTATAAATAGACACTTGAAACTTTAGGAAAATAAATCTTATGTGACTTTTTTAAAAAGGCCAAAGCAGGAATAAAAGACCATGACCACTAAAGCAGAAACTACCCATGTATTAATGACAAGACTACAATAATGAGGTATTGATGATCAACCTTAGCATACATGCCTAGATTGTAAACCCTAGACCATATTTATGTTCATTTATGCATAGAAGAAATATGCAGTGTAAAAACATAATATGACCTTTAATTGGTGTAATGGTTAATAAGTGAGTCCAGAAAGACTTCATCAGCAATAGAAAGGGTAATTTTTTCCATCTTTAAAAGGTTGAATAATTTTGTCTTATATGGTAAGTTATGTAACATATGGATTTTACAAATATAACTGTTTAAAAAACAACATAAATAAATAAAAACAATACAAACTAATTCTTTAATAATAGAATTAGACTTTGTGCTAGGAAATAAGGAGACAAATGAATAAGACCAGATCCTTTAATTCTGAAATTTGTGGCATTCACTTTTTTTTTTTTATGATTTTTATATTCGGTCTTTTACTAGATTGTGTTATTTACATCCTCTGCTAAGCTACAAAATCGTCTGGTCAGAGTCCATACTGTTGTAGCTATTACTGTTTTTACCATTCTACCTTATGTGGAATGTTGTATATACTGACTATTTTGTAAATATTTATAAATGAATAAATGTATGTATAAATGGATGAATGAACAACTAAAATTTTTTAACATAATAGTTATGTGTAATATATACTGAAGACTATATTTATCTGATACAAAGATGACTACAAACCTTAACAGTTCATTATTTGAAGGAGAGAAATAATTATAATTAATTTTAAATGAATCAATACATGTGGACCCATTTATCAAACTCATTCAAGAAGTTGTTTTAAATGTTGCATAAGATTACTTTATCCAAACATGATCACTACCCACAAGACACTGAGGACAAACAGTACAAAACTCTGAAAAATCAAATTAACCAATCAATTTTTGTAAAACAGCTTAAATGTGTTAAACTACATACTCTAACTCAGCTATGGGGAAGAAATTTAACTGTAGGTCTTAGTATTTGAAGAGTCAAACAAACTATTTTAACTGTAAAAGTGAAGGGTTCTAGAATTATTACTCAGGAAAATAGATCATTATGATGAAATGGGAAGTCATTATTCTGTGATATGTTATTTCAGTCAGCATTAGCTTTCAAGAACCGGTCAGGAATGGCAGTGAATAGAATTAGGCAGAGTACTCAAGTCTCAGCCAAATGAATTGGGAAAAGAAGGGAAAACTCACTCATTCATTCATTATTTTAATCACTAGATAAGTATATAATGAATACTACATGCCAAGTTCTCCGCTATATGATGAATTTTAAAATATAGTCCTAGCCTTCTAGCCTCCATGGAGTTTACAGTCTAGTTATTCGAAGAATTAGAAATAGATGAAACAAAAGGATGATGCAATAGCATTATTGTTAGATAATGGAGAAATTGGAAGGAAACATTTAACTAGTCCAACAATTGCCAATTTTCTACTATTGTGAATGTACAATAGTCTGCATAAAGTCTAGGTTTGGGACTTCAAGTTGAAAAAACATAGAAACTTAACATATGTTCTTTAAAATGAAGAGAATCGTTCTATATGAAAGAATGTAACTCTATATAAAAGTCATTTGTATAATTAAATTAAAATACTGTTTTTTAATGAATGACAGAATTTGCCAGATTATAAGAAAATGGTGATTCTAATTATGGCACTATTAGATGGGTCCCTATTGCAACAATTAGAATTTGACTTTTTGAGTATGCCAGGGTAAACTGCCTTACTGAATTAATACCCTGGAACTAATATTGGAAAGTATCATCAGTATATTTTGTTAATAATACCAAGGAATATTACATTATATATTCCATATTGGAATCACATTTTTAGGTATTGCAAAAGTCATTGTGTGCAAAGTACACTTTTTAAAACTTAAATTGCACAATATTTTTATTCAAATATGTTCTGCTAGGCACTCAGAAGTATAGGTCTCAGAAGAAACTTTTATTTCATTCCAGTTCCTTTATACATATTCAGCACATTTTCCAAATATCTCATGAATTGCCCCTAAATTTCTGGTATTTTTCTCATTTACTTTCTCTGTTATTGCTAATTACTCAATACTATTCATTCCATAACCAATGTTTAGGACCATTCCTTGGCTCCCAAACTTCCTCTAGCTACTATTTACAGCTGTTAGTACTTGATTTAAATTTTTGCATTACTCAACAAAAAGATATCTGGATCTACCAATCAGCTTCATACAACTTCTTAAAAAAGTGTCCCTGCCCCTTCTCAGCACCTAAGTCAGTTCCAGTCAGTTCCTAACAATTCTCCGTATAAAACGGAAAAATAATTAAACAGAATCCTTTATTTATTTAAATACTTATTTTTTTCTTTTTTAGAATATATGCAAAAGTGTATAATAATTACCTCAAAGTTTTTATAATGTACTTTTCCTACTTGTTTTACAGGTATCACTTTTGAATTACAAACTTACAGTAGCTATGATCCAACAAGGGGTTACAAATCGCAGGATTTTTTAAATGGTCTTTCAGATTACAAAACAACTACCATCCAAAGAGATATTCTCAGAATTTTAAAATCTTCTAACTTAAAAAAAAACAAAAACAAAAACAAATAATTTTAAATATAAAAAAAGCCTTTAAACCAATTTTAGCTGACACTATGGAAAATAATAGATAATGCTCCTCTGTATTGATGGGAATGCACTTCAAAAGCACTATAATACAGTATTATTTATAATTTGTTACAATATAATGAGATTGATCAACAAAAGTGTATCTTTCAGACAATTGACAAATATCCATTTAAGAGCTAGAAGTGAAATTATTTAATAATCTCTGAGAGAATCTTTAAAAATATTATAAAAGAGAATCTTTAAAAATATTATAAACTTCAATGGTTTCTTAATCAGCATCATTATAGTCCTCAATTATTATGCTAAGATTTAATGCAACAATTCTTTATTTGGCATTAAGGTAGGTAAATAAGAATGATTTTCTTGTATATTTTAGAGCTCTCAAGTCAATAAACTTTTTGTTTTTGTGTTTGTTTTTATAGTCATCTCTCCCCTTTCTTATTATCAGCCTGTCATCTCATTTTCTTTTTTTTGCTTGTAAAATATCTTACCCAACCCAATTTTCCTTTTTTTTTCCCCCCACATCTATCCTTTACTTAGGACTAACAACTTTGAGTGAATTATGGATTTTAGGTCATTTCATCCAAACAAATGAGCATTAAGTTTTATACATATAAATATAAATAAATGTTATAGCTAATACTATATAACATATAAACATTTATATTACATATATAGTCTATATAAGTTTACTCATCAGCACAATATGTGTGTGCATGTGTGTGTATGCAACTAGGATATAAAATTATTTAAGGGCAATTTCCCACATATTTGGGTTTATGACTGGGTTTTAGACAGTTGAGTCAGCCAGAAAATGTGCTTGCTGATAAATAAAGTGTCACTGCAATAAACTAGAGCTATCAAGCTCCATCTAGTTCACTCTAATGAATGCTGTGAGATATGGAAAAATAAAATAATGAAAAAATTTGCTCCTAGCATCGATTATATTTAAAACCTAATTTCATAAATATAAGCAAACACATGTTATCCAAATGTGCAATTTAATCATGTTAAAATTGAAATACTGAAAGCTTTGGTTTCATGTTGACAATATTATTTTAACAGCATTATTTTAACTCAGATTCAATTCTACTTTATTTGTTTTTGTTATTCTGAAAAAAAAAAAAAAAAAAAAAGCCATAAGCCAGTCATAGACTCCCTCACTCTGCTGATTACGAGGGGTTTCTCATATTTTTGTATTAGTAAATCGCTTTGGCCTGATTCAGTGCAGCATTATCCTTTATTAGGAAGTCGGATTTTATGCTATCAGATAGCATTTTAGGAAAGGGCCTCAGAGATCATTGGTCCATTCCCTTTATTTAGAGATTATAAAAGGATTTTAGAAAGATATTGCCTTTGAAAAAAAATCTCTTGTGTTCTGATTAAAGTTTATCCTTTTTTGCTCCACTTAAATAAGTTTCTTATGTCTTGTTCATATAAGCAATCCCATTGTTATATAAGGTCTGCTAACTGCTATTTTGCTTCAATCAGGTATTACCATGTTGTGGAGAGAAAAAAGAACACACGATTTTAAAAAATGTCATACATAGTAATGTTCATAACTTACATCTCTAAGTTATTGTTTTGTCATAAAAATGTTCTTCTTAACTATGACCAAATAATCCTCATCATATCTTATTTTTTCTTTGTTCCATTTTCTTTTCTATGCTATCGGCGTTGGAGGGATTCTGGAAAAAATCACCTTAGTTGGTATGTCTAAAAACAAAGGGATCTTTTAAAGTCATTTTCTCTGCCCACACAATTAATGCAAAGTGTAACAAATAAAAAGGTGTATACGTGTGTCTGTGTGCATGCATGTAGGTGTGCGTATATATAATGTGTAAATACACAACATATACACATAATATATATTTACCATGACTATTATCTCATCATCCAGGGGCTAAGTATCTTGAGATATTTCTATTTTGTCTTTCTTTTATACTGTTTTGTTTTGTTTTGTCCTGTTCTGTTTTTTAACATGAATGCAGACATACATATGGCAATTGCAAGCCTGGCTACAGTCTTAAGAAAGAATTAACCTGAATTTGTTTTTCAGTTTTGATGTAACACACCAAGGACAGGCCTGCAGAGTCATTCTTAAAAAACTTATTTTTCTGTGTTCATCATTAAGACCTAACTTGATTCAGGAAGAAAGAGACAATGATTTTGAAGTAAAGGAAAATTTCGCCCATTTGAATCCTGGAAAATTGTAAACAGAAGAAGAAATATTTTGTTGTAAAAGAGCATCAACAGCAAGGCTCCCCGGCAACTACCTATTTCAACAACTGGCAGGAGGGAACTTTGCAGTATATCTTATAAATAGTCAAGAGCAAAATGTGATCATGGAAAAGGAGGCTTTGGGATTTATCTTTCCAGGATGATTTAATTTCAAATATGGATTGGAAGTAAATTGAAAGCCAGAGGAACCACCATGATGTATATCATGATGTAGTGAGGGGACTTCTTTCAGACCACAGGATGGATCATGGTAGCTGATAGCTCAAGAAAACTGAAGAGAAGTTGAGTCAGCATTCAGCAGGCTGGGAGTCCCTGTATATGCATACCAAAAAAAAAAAAGATCACCTGAATTTACTTGTAGGATGTGTTGTAAGCAGGAAAAAAAACAAAAACAAAAACAAAAAATTGCCCTGGAGAGCAGTGTCTGTCTTTATGCACTGGAAAACCAGCAAGAAGTCCCTTTATCCTCAAATTTATAAAGTCATAAACACATCAATCTTCTTGCTCATATGAGATGATGGTAGTGTAAGGGAAGAAAATTTATTTGAGAAACTATTCTTTTAGTCCAAAAATAAACAAATACTAAAGTAAGGTTTACATATTTTAATTGTTTCTAATAGATTCATTAGAAGAGTCACTCCCAACCCCTGCCCCTGCAAGGCACCCTATTCAGAGAATGGGATTCAGAAGAAAAATTCACAAATTAGATATTGCAAAAGTAAAGTAGTTACTTTTTTCTTTGTACATTCACATCATGGAATGAGTTATTCACAGATTTGATTCAGATGCATTTGTTTTCCTGAAATTACTATGAATAATATCTGCATTAGACTGCCATGCCTTACATTTGTTAGGACATTAATGAAAGGATCAGAAATTTAACTCTATTGTCAACCAGCCTGCAATTTGTCTATCTAGATCTGAACTGTTCTTAAGTGCCCTCAAGCGAAAGCAGTCACTGTCCCAAATGAAATAGAGACAGTATAAAGATACACGACCTCTATCTATCCTTCTACTATCATGAAGAATATGATACAACCTTATTTGATAGGAGGTCTAGAGCAATTGGTGGTTTCATATTAACTTTGCATATAAAAGTTGGTGAAGTCACAAAATTGTTATTGTCATTGCTTAAAATGTATTTATTTATTTTTAGTTAAAACTTGAGTGTTTTTTCATGTGTAGAGAATAGCTGTATTATAGAAGATAAACCCAAAGCAAAGAATCTTTTCCACAACTGAAAGTATAGTATATTTTTATGTGTTCCATCTTATCTTTATTAATATAAATTTTCCTGAATTATATATTCAGGATTTCTGATTTTTCATGGAGTCCATCTTCTAATAGCATTCGAAACTGAAGCTAGTTGCTGTAGGTTGATACCACAGGATAAACCCCTTTCTTTAAGAAGAGATTCAGGGCCAGGCATGGTGGCTCACACCTGTAATTCCAGCACTTTGGGAGGCTGAGGCAGGTGGATCACCTGAGGTCAGCAGTTTGAGACCACCATGGTCAACATGGTGAAACCCTACTACATGTCTACTAAAGATAGAAAAAATTAGCCAGGCCTGATGGCAGGCACCTGTAATCCCAGCTACTCAGGAGGCTGAGGCAGGAGAATCACTTGAACCCAGGAGGCGGAGCTTGCAGTGAGCCAAGAGACTGCCAATGCACTCCAGCCTGGGCAACAGGGTGAGACTCTGTCTCAAAAAAAAAAAAAAAAAAAAAAAGGGGGAGACTCAGATACAATTATTCAAGGTAATCACTCACACTATGAAGTCTTGAAAGAATGTGAAAAAGAGAAATCTTCAAAGAAAGTATGGAGAATCATCTTAAATATTTTATTCAACTAACCAATATTTCATTACTTTGCTTATCTATGAGTTGTTCTGTAACTGAGCAGATCCTGTGTACTACAAATATTATTTTCTTTAGTGTGGTGATAGACAAATAATTTTCCATAACTTTGCATACAAACCTGGAAAATAGAGAGTCATGAAATAAAGACATTATAAAACATCTGATCAATGTTACAAAAAGAAAGTATAACAAAATATATTTGATACCCTCATTTTTGGAAAAGGTCCTGATTATTTTATCATTACTTTTAGCATAGCTTTAAAATCTTTTCAAAATATTGATAAATGTTTGCACTACTATAATTGTTTGGTTTTACTACTAGAACAGTAAAGCCATGAGATAAAGTAGTGCCATCCCTAGGCACGGAAAAAGTAGAAAACAGGGTATCTGGAATATTGATTCTGGAAATTATGTACTTTTATTTCATTTGGGGTATATACAGACTACTGCATACTAATGAAAATCAGCTAAAATATTCTTACAAAACTTTGTTGTGTATAAAATGCTTTCAAATTTTCTGAAAGAAAACACAATATAAATATCCTGAATCGTAATAGTAATACATAGCATTTATTTCACGTTTAGTTAGTACTATTTTGATGCCCAGTTTAGAAATAGTAGGCTTAGCATGGTTAGTTAACTTATCATAGGTTGTTTAGTTTATGCCAATAAAACATTTGCAAAATAGCAAAATAATGTCATGATTTTCAATAACTGTTTTGTTATGGAAAAGAATAATTTTGTTTCATTCTTATAAACAATTTTTATGTTAACATGAAATGGGTTTACTTTTGTTATTTTAATATGAATTCATAAACACATTTTTGCAAACATCTGTATTGGGTTAATAAAAGCAGCTGGATCAATCAGGTAACCACTGGAAAATTTCTCATGGGGGTATACTCCTATGAGAATGAAAGTTAACAAGGAAATAACATCATTTTAATTTAATTTTATTTTTATTTATTTATTTATTTTTTTTTTTTTGAGACAGAGTCTCGCTCTGTCGCCCAGGCTGGAGTGCAGTGGTCGGATCTCAGCTCACTGCAAGCTCCGCCTCCCGGGTTCACGCCATTCTCCTGCCTCAGCCTCCCAAGTAGCTGGGACTACAGGCGCCTGCCACCTCGCCCGGCTAGTTTTTTGTATTTTTTTTAGTAGAGGTTGGGTTTCACCGTGTTAGCCAGAATGGTCTCCATCTCCTGACCTCGTGATCCGCCCGTCTCGGCCTCCCAAAGTGCTGGGATTACAGGCTTGAACCACCGCGCCTGGCCTTATTTTAATATTACTAAGAAAGTAGTTTTGACCTTGCAGTAGGTCCTCACAGAGACTCAGTGATGCCTAGATTATTATCCCCCTGGATTGGAAGATCTCTACAGTTTTTGTCAATCCTGTAAACTTAAATATTAATTGATGATTTACATCTCTATGCAACTAGACTTTTCTTTGTGGGTATAATGAGAATTTTTTTTTTGGCATCTTGAATCAGCATTATAGTAGGAAGTCTGAAGGGAAGATAAAGAGAATTCCAAAAACTAGAGTAATAAGAAATATATAATAGTATAACAGGATTTGAGAGTAGAATACATTCAAAGTCAATCTAAACAGAATCAGGCCCATGCTAGAAGATGAACTGAATACAGAGGACATAAGTGCGTGATTGGATATTGATTAGCCCAAAGTCACCAACAGAAGGCTGGCAGATGATTAAATATTTGTCAGTGTAAGTCCAGTCCTATGACATCCAGCCAAATGAGAACCATAGATATTTGCCGCAGCATCGTTGTTAGAAAACTGTTCTTAGTTTTCTTAGAAGATATGCTAAAATAATTGAAAATCAAGGTAAACCAACCACTTTAAAAATGATACTCCTGCCAAATATCCTGTACCTAGGATGAGATAACATGATTTGGAATAAAAAGTCCTTAATAGGAGACAGAAGTTCCGCATCTTCTACTAACTGCTTATAAAAGAATGCTAAAAAATGTAATCTCTTTAGACTTTGGTATGCTAAATAAAAGAGATGAACAGGATGATAGATAACACTTATTATTATTATTATTTTGAGATGGAGTCTCGCTCTGTCGCCCAGGCTGGAGTGCAGTGGCGCCATCTCGGCACTGCAAGCTCCGCCTCCAGGGTTCACGCCATTCTCCTGCCTCAGCCTCCTGTGTAGCTGGGACTACAGGTGCCCGCCACCACGCCCGGCTAATCGTTTTTATATTTCAGTAGAGACAGGATTTCACCGTGTTAGCCAGGATGGTCTCCATCTCCTGACCTTGTGATCTGCCCTCCTCGGCCTCCCAAAGCGCTGAGATGACAGGCGTGAGCCACCGGACCCAGCCAATGATAGATAACATTTTTAAAAGTCCAATACGCAATGTAACAAACAGTGGCAAGATCAATAGATATTATGAAATATCATTAATATTACTGAATGCAAATAACAGCATGTATTTGATACTCTTTTGGTTGAAAGAGGTTCTGATTATTTAATCATTTTTGGCATAGCTTTAAAATATTTTCAAATTATATATTGAGAAATGTTTAAAATATTATAAAAATGGTTTGATTTTCCTTTTTGGAAATAACAGGAATGTGATCAGTTTAGAAAACTACTACTAGGAATTGGGGAGTGGGGATATAAAGTAGAACATATATTTTGGGCAAACAAAAAGGAAGAAGGAGAAGGAGAGGAAGAAGAAGAAGAAAGAGGAGGAGGAGGAGAAGAAGGAAGGGAGGAAGGAAGGAAGGAAGGAGGGAAGGAAGGAAGGAAGGAAGGAAGGAAGGAAGGAAGGAAGGAAGGAAGGAAGGAAGAAGGAGAAGAAGGAGGAGGAGAAGGAGAAGAAGAAGAAGGATAAGAAGAGGGAGAGGGAGAGGAAGGAGAAGGAGAAGGAGGAGGAGGAGGAGGAGAAGAAGAAGAAGAAGAAGAAGAAGAAGAAGAAGAAGGAGGAGGAGGAGGAGGAGGAGGAGGAGGAGGAGGAGGAGGAGGAAGAGGAGGAGGCGTCGGCGGCGGCAGGAAGAAAGTAAAAACATCTCAACATTTCAAGGAATGAAAATCAGTCCCTTTAGAGAGACAGCAGGCACAAATACAGAAATAACCAAAGGAAGAAAAAGTGGATTTAATGATTAACTGGGTAACTAAGCAGGGAAGAGATCACATAAGAACTTGCATTTCTTGTGGCCAGGCAACAGTGACTCATCTCTTTAAGTCAATTCCTTGAATGTAATCAATGAAAGAGTTTTATTTTAAACAGTTATGGGTCTCAGTTCTAATTTAAAAAAATCCTTATCATGGGTATTTTAAATAAAAAATGTTCTAATGATTAATAAAATTCTGTATTACATATGGACAGTCTCTACTTTTAGTTTCATTTAATACATGGAAACTATACCCAAAGTCAATATTATCAGGTAATGCTATTTTCCCCAAGGAACAATGCCGTAATTGTTAATTATCCCCCTATCCAATAATATTTACTAAAATAAATTCAAGTTATGACCAATTATAGGAAGGTATGTTAAATAAATAAAAATAAAAGTCTGAGATTACTTAAAATATTAGATCAATATTCTATGGTATCGTATATGTATTATTTTTCCACATTTCCCCTGGGATTTGAAACCTTGGTATTTTACACTTCTGCCTTTGCATGCCCTCTTCTCTCCCTGAAATGCCAGTGTCATTCCATCAAATTAGCAGACTCCTATTTATTCACCAAAACATTTCTCAAATGTTCTAGTAAGCTTTCACTTGAAGCAAATCAGTCCTATAATACAAAAAAGATTTAACAGTTCAACCTCCCTACTAGCTATAAGAACTCTGGAACATTTCCTTGATAAATATCAAACAAATGCCAAAGACCATATAAATCTCAGTGGATTGTTGTGAAAATTTAACAAGACAGTAAACACAAAATGTCTAGTAAAAAATGAGCATCAAACTAAATAAGTTGCCTTCTCATTAATCCCCACTCACGATACATACACACATGACCCTTCCTCACAATTTCATTTATTAGCCTACACTCATTGACTACATATATCTGCCAATCAGTAGATATTTTTAAACAATAGATTTTAAAATAGATACAAGAGACAGAAAAATAAGACCCCAAAAAAATTTTTAAAAAAGAAAAGACAAAAATTCCTGCCCTCATAAAATAACATTTTAGTGAGAAAAGGCAGATAAATAAGTAAAGCATTTAATATGCTAAGTAGTGATAAAAATGGAACAAGGAAAAGGAATAGAAAATACAATTACATGGAAATTGAGTAAGCTGCTCCTGAATGACTTTTGGATAAATAATGAAATTAAAGCAGAAATCAAGAAGTTCTTTGAAACTAATAAGAGCCAAGACACAATGTACCAGGATCTCTAGGACACAGCTAAAGTGGTATTACGAGGGAAATCTGTAGTACTAAATATCCACATCAAAAAGTTAGAAATGTCTCAAGGTAACAACCTAACACCTCAACTATAAGAACTAGAGAACCACTTGCAAACAAATCCCAAAGCTAGCAGAAGACAAGAAATAACCAAAATCATAGCTGAACTGAAGGAGATAGGGGCACAAAAAAACCATTCAAAGGATCAACAAACCCAGGAGCTGCTTTTTTGCAAAAACTAATAAAATAGATGATATGGTTTGGCTGTGTCTCCACCCAGATCTCATCATGAATTCCCATGAGAGGGACCTGGTGGGAAGAAATTGAATCATGGAGGAAGGTTTTTTCTGTACTGTTCTTGTAACACTGAATAAGTCTCAGCAGATCTGATGGTTCTATGTGGTGGAGTTTCCCTGCACAAGCTCTCTCTTGTTGCCTGCTGCCGTCAGGTAAGATGTGACTTACTCCTCCTGGCCTTCCAACATGTTTGTTAGCCTTCCCCAGCCACGTGAACTGTAAGTCCATTAAAACTTTTTCCTGTATAAATTACCCTGACTCAAATATGTCTTTATTAGTAGCATGAAAACAGAATAATATAATGACCATTAGCTAGACTTTTAAAAAAGAAGAAAAGAGAGAAGATTCAAATAAACACTATTAGAAATGATATGGAGAATATTACCACTGACCCCACAGAAATACAAACAACCACTGGAGAATATTATAAATACCTCTATGCCCATAAACTAGAGAATCTAGAAGAAGTGGATAAATTCCTGGACACATAAACCCTCTCAAGACTGAGGCAGGAAGAAATGTAATCCCTGAACAGACCAGTAATGAGTTCTGAAATTAAGGCAGTAATAAATAACTTACCAACCAAAAAAGCCCAGGACGAAACAGATACACAGCTGAATTCTACCAGATGTACAAAGAAGAGCTGATATCATTCTTACTGAAACTATTTCAAAAAACTGAAAAGGAGGGACTACTCTCAAACTCATTCTACCAGGCCAGCATCACCCTGATACCAAAACCTGATAGACATACAATAACAACAACAAACAACTTTAGGCCAATATTCTTGATGAATATGGATACAAAAATCCTCAAAAAAAAATTGTCAAATAGAATCCAGCAGCACATCAAAAGGCTTATTCACTACACTCAAATAGGCTTCATCCCCAGGATACAAGGTTAGCTCAACATCCACAAATCAATAAATGTGATTCATTAAATAGATAGAAATAAAGACAAAAACCACATGATTATCTCATTAGATGCAGAAAATGATTTTGATATATTTCAACATCCCTTCTTGTTAAAACCTCTCAAGGAACTATATATTGAAGGAATACACCTCAAAATAATAAGAGCTATGTATGACAAACAGATAGACAACCTCATATTGAATAGGCACAAGCTGGAAACATGCCCCTTGAAAATTGGCACAAGACAAGGATGTATTCTCTCGCCATTCCTCTTCAACATAGTATTGGAAGTTCTGGCCAGGCAATCAGGCAAGAGAAAGTAACAAAGGGCATTCAGATAAGAAGAGAGAAAGTCAAACTATTTCTGTTTGCAGATGACATGATCCTATATCTGGAAAGCTCCACTGTCTCAGCCCTAAAAGCTTCTTAAGCTGATAAACAACTTCAGCAGTCTCAGGATACAAAATCAATGTTCAAAAATCACTAGCAATCTTATTCACCAACAACAGTCAAGCCAAGAGCAAAATCACAAGCAAACTCCCATTCACGACTGCCACAAAAAGAGTAAAATACCTATGAATACAGTTAACAAGGGAGGTGAAGGAACTGTACAAAGAGAGCTACAAATCACTGCTCAAAGAAATCAACAATCACACAAAAAATGGAAAAACATTCCATGCTCATGGATAGAAAGAACCACTACTGTTAAAATGGCCATATTGCCCAAAGCAATTTATAGATTCAATGCTATTCTCATTAAACTCTGATTGACATTCTTCACATAACTAGAGAAAACTATTTAGAGTTAACATGGAACCAAAAAATAAAAAATAAATAAAAGCCCAAATAGCCAAGGCAATCTTAAGCAAAAAGAACAAAGCTAGAGACATCCACTATTCAACTTCAAACTGTATTACTTGAGACTATACTACTTCAAACTTTGGCAATAGTAACCAAAACAGCATGGTACTGGTACAGGACAGACACAGAGGCCAATGGAACTGAATAGAGAACCCAGAAATACGACCACACACTTACAACTATTGATTTCAACAAACCTGATAAAAGCAATGGGGAAAGGATTCCCTATTCAAAACATGGTGCCAAACTAATGGAGTAGCCATATACAGAAGATTAAAACTAGGTCCCTTCTTTATACCATACACAAAAGTTAAATAAAAATGGCTTAAAGACTTAAATGTAAAACACAAAACTACAAGAACCCTGGAAGGCAACCAAAGCAATACTATCTTGGACATAGGAACAAACAAGATTTCATGACAATGATGCCAAAGCATTGCAACAAAAGCAAAAATTGACAAATGGGATCTAATTAAACTAAAGAGGTCCTGCACAGGAAAAGAAAGTATCTGCAGAGTAAGACAACCTACAAAATGAGAGAAAATTTTTGCAAACTATGCATCTGACAAAGGCCTAGAACTCAGCATCTATAATAATATAATAAACTTAAACAAATTTACAAGGGAAAAACTAATGCATTAAAAGTGGGCAAATGACAGAAACAGACACTTCTCAAAAGAAGACATACATGTGGCCAACAGTCATAAGAAAAAAGAGCTGAACATCACTGATCATTATAGAAATGCAAATAAAAACCACAATGAGATACCATCTCACACCAGTCAGAATGGCTATTACTAAAAAGTGAAAAAAAAAATAACAGATGCTGGTGAGGTTGTGGAGAAAAAGAAACACTTATACATTGTTGGTGGGAGAGTAAATTAGTTCAACCATTGTGGAAGACAGTGAGGCGATTCCTCAAAGACCTAAAGACAGAAATACCATTTGACCCAGAAATCCCATTACTGGGTATATATCCAAAGGAATATACATTGTTCTGTTATAAAGATACATGCATGCATATGCTTACTGCAGCACTATTTACAATAGCAAAGACATGGAGTGAGCCGAAATGCCCATCAGTGATAGACTGGATAAAGGAAATGTGGTACATATACATCATATAATACTATGCAGTCATAAAAAGAAATGAGATCATGTTGCTTTTATCAGGTTTGCGGGGACATGGAGGGAGCTGGAGGCCATTATCCTTAGCAAAGTAACACAGGAAAGGAAAACCAAATACTGCATGTTCTCACTTATAAGTGGAAGCTAAATGATGATAACACATGAACACAGAGGGGAACAACACACACTGGGGTCTATTGGAGGGTAGAGGGTAGGAGGAGGGAAAGAGGATCAGGAAAAATAACAAATGGGTACTAGACTTAATACCTGGGTGATGAAATAATCTGCACAACAATTCCCCATGACACAAGTTTGCTTATGTAACAAACCTGCACACGTACCTCTGAATTTAAAATAAAAGCTTTTAGAAAATGTGGAGCTGCAGGAGGAAGCGGGAATTTACACAGGTAGGCCCGGGAAGATGTCATGTTTCAGTGGGTGACATTTGAGTGAAGATCTGAAGAGAGTTGGGAGGCCAGCAGAAGGCTGGTGGTATTTCTGGCAAAGGGAAGACCGAATACTCTTCCATCAGCATGTCACCACATTGCACATATGGAATTATAGATGTTTCCAACAAATGTCTCCAAGAAGGAAATGAGATGAACTGAAGCAGAAGCAATAATCTACATTATAAATGAATCATTAAACCATTATTTATATTACAGAGAACTGAAATCCAAACCATTTCTATGCCCTAAGACCAAAAAAAAAAAAAAAAAAAAAAAAAAACAAGAAACAAAAAAATCAATGAAAAGAGACCACCATGTAGCCTAGCAAGTTTTTGATTTACGAAGATAAATTAAAAATCTGAAAGGCATCGAGATAGAAAAAAAGAACAAATAACAGGTTGGTTTCAGGTCCTGCTCATCAGATAACAATGGAGCAATGTGATTAAATTTTACAGGAGAACGTTAAAAATCAGAAGTCATACTCAACCTATTTTCCATTTATGTATAAACTTGAAAGAGATCTTCAGTTGTGTATAGGATCAGAAATAATGCCACTTAAATGAAAAATAAAATATGTGAATCTTAAATGAAAAATAAAATATGTGAATCTATACTGCCAACAAATAAAAGATAGATAATAATTTACAATGTAAGAATTTTAAAAATGTGAAATAGATTAACAGATTTTTTTTCTGTTTGAATGAGAAATCAATTATACGGTAATCAATTCTAAAACAAAATCAATTTCTGACCATTTGTGCAGCCTAAAATATCAGGCTTAATCCTGCAACATTACCTTCAGCTGTTATTTTTCCTTGTACTGGGAAATATCTCTTGGCACATATCCTTCATCAAGAGTGCAGATGGGATCTTTTTCCTAAGTTAATAGAAGATTAACACATGAAATGATGTATTTATCTTCAGACTCTTACTAAATAATATCTAAACTAGGCAATTCAGCTGATAGGCTCAGCAAAATAGTAAACCACAGTTTTGTTTTGTTTTATTTGCCTCTCACAAAGTTATTACCAGCTAAAAACAACATAAAAGTCATTTTAATAGCTAAGTTTAATTAATGTTTTTCTTGCTAATTAAAATGCATATTGAATTACTTGACCCATCCTGTTCCTTTGATTTTAATTGGGAAATAATAATAAATCACTTAAAATGTAGTCTCACCTGTCATTTAGTTCCCTTTTTATGTCCTCTTTAATTTTAAGACCAGTTATATTTCTTCAGTAATTATGAAAGATTCAGTATGTAAACATATATGTAAAAATAGTGTATTTTAAAAGTATAGCAAAAATATTATTTTTGATGTATACTTCCAGATAATTTTGAATATTTTAACATGTACATTTTTCAAATTAAAAAATTTGTTTTCATAAATAGAAAACAAGACTACAAGTTTAAATAAGATTTTACAACTACACCTAAAATAATATTTTTGACGGTGTTAGGATTTTGAATATTTTTGCAAGTGCATTTTTTTTTTTTCCATTTGGGGCAGTGTTATCCAGGCTAGAGGAGGGCAGTGACTAATCAAAGGCTCCATCATTGACCATTGTGCATTGCAGTCTCAACCTCCTGGCCACAAGCAATCCTCCTGCCACATCCATCCGAATTATGGGTCTTTTTATTTTTAAAACTTTATACTTCCTATATTTGTCATTTTTTTTCACAATTAGTATTCATTCTTATAATATCACAAATGCTCTAATGAAAGTAATATATATTTTGTCATGTTAGTGTTAGTTTACTTTTTCATCATTGGGCATAACTGGCATTTTGGAACATGCCATTAGAATCCTTCATAGGTACTTGCTTGGATCAGTTTTATACATATTTCTGCTTGAGTTGCAGCCTCCTAAAAGAGTAAATATGGTCCGCCCCTCACATTGGTAGGATTCAGTACTCAGAACGTAAGTACAAACACAGGGCCACATATCCTTTAGTCTTAATATTTAAAACCATAAATCAAAACAACAAACTGCGAAATAATACATACTCTACCCTTTTACATTAGCAAATCTAACTTCCTATTGACACATGTTTTCAAAAAATGTCAGGATATTATTTTTTTAAGACTGATGTAAGTAACATATCAAAGACATATGTAGCTGTCACAGAGAATGCCTAGATTCTGTGTGGATAAGATGCTGAGGTAAGGATGCAAAAGTATACAGGCATATTATATATACATATATATTTCATAAATTATTACTATTTCATATATGTCTATTTTATAAAGCGCATTCTTTTTGCCTTCATTTCAGTAAAATTATTCATGATGGTAATAATAAAGATTCACACATAAAGATCTAAATAAATTAATAAAATTTAATTATAAGTATAAAATTTCAACAAATTTTAATAAAAATGAAATTCAAGGTAAATGTAAAAGTATTAAATTAAAGTTATTTTATATACTTGTTATTTTAAAAAAATATTCAAAATAACCTACTAGAATAAATTGGAAAACTATAAAAATATTTAATAAAATTATGTAAATATAATGTTAAATTTAATTTTAAAAAATTCTCATTTTAAGCCATTAAATACTTTTATAAAAATAGAACTATTCACAGATCTGTTATCAAATATCCATCCAGTTGTACCTTTTTTACATGTTATATCTAAGACTACATTTATTCAGATTTAAGAATGAGTAGCATGAATGGTTAAATATTGAAAAATGTTCCTCAGCCAGTATGTGCAACACTTGCAAAAGAAAGATGTTTGTTTCTGGGTCAGGCGCAGTGGCTCACGCCTGTAATCCCAACACTTTGGGAGGCCAAGGCGGGCAGATCACGAGGTCAGGAGATCCAGACCATCCTGGCTAACGCGGTGAAACCCGTCTCTACTGAAAAATACAAAAAATTATCCGGGCGTGGTGGTGGGCACTTGTAGTCCCAGCTACTCGGGAGGCTGAGGCAGGAGAATGGCTTGAACCCGGGAGGCGGAACTTGCAGTGAGTCGAGATGGCGCCACTGCACCCAGCCGGGGCAACAGAGTGAGATGCCGTCTCAAAATAAATAAATAAATAAGTAAATAAACAAATAAATTAATTAATAATAAAAGGATGCTTATTTCTGAGTACTCTAAGGATTAAATAAGAGCACAAAGAGGTACAAAAAAAAAAAGAAAGACACTCAATATCCCTTGGAAATGTTTTATTATGTAAGAGTCTAATGCATTTGTTAACTGAAAGGATTTAAAAAATTAATTTGTTTTTATTTTTAAGTGCTTCTTCCTCTCAGACTTTTTCTTTACTCAGAAATAGTACATATCTGACACTGGCAATTGTGGAACCCACAAATCTTCAAAGCATTTGTATACAATCACATTTTGTTTTTCTTCTACATTTTTTTAAAATTATACTTTAGGTTCTAGGGTACATGTGCACAGTGTGCAAGTTTGTTACATATGGATACATGTATCATGTTGGTGTGCTGCACCAGTCAACTCATCATTTACATTATGTATATCTCCTAATGCTAGCCCTCCCCCCTCCCCCCACCCCACGACAAATCACCTTTTGTTATAAGGTATGCCAAGATATGTAGTAAAGTTTTCCTAGGATCTGAATGATGTTAATCCTGAGAACAAGTGTTTCAAATAATGAGTTGTGCTGAGAATTGTCTGTGTGTTCTTTAATTATTTTTATTCAAGTTTCTCTGATTTGTGGAGCTTAGGGCAGGAGCTTTTTTGCACTGATCTAAGGCAGCACAAGTGGGAATCATGCCCTATCCACCTTATCTACATTACGGTTACTAAATGAACATCTTAGAGAACACTAAGTGCTTAATAACTTTTGAACTTGTTGAATTAACCTGAAATCCATTAATATAAAAATCAAGAAATTGCCAAAGACATACAAGTAGAGATCCTTGAACATGTACTATGATGTTTTTTTGAAACCACCAAATGAATGAGTAAATTGAGATAAGGAAGGTAATGAAGGATTTAAGATTGAGTAAAGCAACAAAACAAAAGGGGGTAAAACGTGGGACCTGTTTGAAATGTTCCCTCCCTTCTCTAGAGTATATGCTATGCATCTGAAAGTCTCTAGTCTTAAAACAGATAAAGTAAATAATTAAACTGGTAAGTTAAATATTGATAGCCCTTAACAACAGCAAGCCCAATTTTAAGTCTGAAAGGGATCTATTTACACTACACGTGCAAAGCAGCTATCCTTTTGGGAATCTAAGAGCTCGTATCTTTCTTGCACTAGAAATGTCTTGATTTTTATAAGCAGTGAGATTACTTAAAATAAGTGTACCAGTGAGATAATTTCTAAAATTTAGCCTAATAGTTCTTGAGTAAGGCAAAAGAAAAAAAAATACATTTTACTCCCAATTTGTTAAAGAAAGTGCCAGGTAATGTCACTCCACTGTGGTCATATCTCAAAATATATCTGCTTTTACTCTAAAATAAGACATGATCTATAAAATGTTTGTGCATCTCAAGATGATTTCACTGAAACCAGTGCAGAGTTTCAATAAGGTAATAAAACTTTTCAAAGACTCTTCTAAATATAATTCTTAACCTATAAGGTATTTTATATTCTCTTTAATAGAATGCCTGACGGAAATGGAACAGAAAAATATTTCCTCTTTCAACCCCAAAGACATGCAGTGGATCTGATTCTGTCTCAGTCTTAGTCAACAAATGTATTAATGGAAATACTATGGCTCAGTAATTTTCACATTGCTAAAGTTGACGAAAATAGCCTAAAGGTAAAAAAAAAAGAAGAAGAATAAAAAGCTAGAAAGGTTTAGATTTTAGGAATTCACTGTGATCCTTGAATATTAGTCATTAAATCCATATTTTGATGACCCCTTTTGGAGACATATATTATGTGAACTATTTTTAACATATTTCTGTTTTATATCCCCATTCTAATAGTTTCAAGAAGTACTTTCTTTAGGAATAAGGTTTTATTTCATATTTAAAACTTTTAGTGACATATGATATAATATCATTTTTCCAATTGTATAAACTCACCTCAAATTTCAGTTAAATGATTTGTAAAAGTAACTTGTCAATTTTTCTCAATAATAAGAACATAATATTGCTTTTTCTAAAAATTCTAATAGTAATATGAGCTTAGAATGTTAGCATTAGAGTTTTTAGCTTATTTATATTTGATTTATGGCTTGTTCTGAAATATAGTCTTTCTCCTACAATGTGTATTTTCTGTAAAGTGGATTAGTCATATGTGACAAGTAAATAGGGAAACAATGTCAATATGAAGTGGAAATTGCACTGGCTCATACATGGCATTCCTTAGCATTTCAGTGCTTTGTGCCACCAAATAACCACTGAATGCAGCAAGCCACGAGAGGATTTAATATTATATATGATGCCAGCTGACCCCAAAAATCTACCTGTTGGCTTGAATTAGATAACGTTTCTGACTTGGAAGTTATTGTTACATAGTTTGCCACCATTCTTGTATGTTGAATAAAATGGTGGCTCCCCAAATATATGCCCACATCCCAATTCTGAAAGTTTGTGAATATTGCCTTATTTGGAAAAAGGGGTCTTAACAGTTGTAGTTAATGATTGTAAAATATAGATATCATAATTACATTATCTGGATGAGTCCTCAGTCCAATGACAAGAGTCTTTGTAAGAGAAAGGGAGAGGGAGATTTGAGAGAGAGCAAGGAAGAGGAAAGGACACAAAGCATACATTCCATAAATTCACACAAAAATGAAAACAGAGATTGGAGTATTGCAGCCTCCAGCTATGAAATACTCACAGCTACCAGAAGCTGAAAGGGTTAAGAAAGAGAAGTTTTTCCTAGAGTTTCTTGGAGAAAGTGTTTCCCTGTTGACATGACTCCTTGATGTTAGACTTATGGCCAGACTAGTGAGAAAATAAATGTCTGTTGTTTTAAGACTCCTAATTTGCGATACTTACTTAAAACATCCCTAGTTAACTAATATATCTTGTAACTTTCATTTTAATCTTTATAACAGAGCAATTTAACTGAAATTTTTCTTGTTCCTCTTTTCAAACATAATGATTGATATTTTTGGTAAATAAAGTTCAATATGTACTGTAATATTTATAATTGTTAGGAATTAAATATGTATATTAAACATTTAACGGCACCAGTATGTTTATAAGGAATATCATTTTGTTCATTTGTTTTTGTGCTCCAATTGCAAAGTTTTATAGATGCTGAGTCGCTTTGCCCATCACTAACTTTACTATAAGCATAGTCTTTTTACATGTGAGATTTTGGAAAACAGCTCAGTTTATTTTTAGAAATGCCTATTTTGTGATGTAACGGAAATGCTTCTATTTTATGTGTATAGATGTCTCTTTAAAAATGTAATTGCTTATAAAAACTGACAGCATAAGATGTCAGTGATTATTAAAAGCCTTTTTTGGTAATTTCTTGGGTATGTAACATTACAGAAATAAAAAATTGGAAGTGATCTTGGTTGTCATTTTGTCTAACCTCCAGACTAATGCAGGAAACCTGTCTATAATATTTAGGTTGCCATCCAATGTTTGTTTGAATATGTCTATTGAAAGGACAGTCACAACTTCACAATACAGATTATTCAAATTAGAGTTCATAACCATCTTTAGGTTTCTAAATTACTATTTGAAATATATTTAGTCCTCATTTCTTTTCTACTTTCATTTACAATTATATATTTTTTGAATTTGCATATTTAGATATATGTAAAATAATCTTTGTTCAGGTAAAATAAAAGTTGATAGGGTGACTAAGGGTTTAGTCAGGATAGATAGCTGAAGGCAGTTTTGGACTAGTGAAATTATAGAGAACTAGAAGCAATAACTTCCCTAAAGATATATTAGAAGTCACATATATGACCCCGATAAAACAGCACAAATGTCCAGCACCTGCAAATGAATAAAGTATGGCATATCCATGTAATGGAATATTATTCAGCAATATAAAGGTGATGGAATATGAGCAAGTCTTGAAACATTATGGTATGTAAAAGAACCCAGTTGCAAAAAATGCATTTCATGGTTCTATTTATTTCTGAAGAGCCCAGAATAGGCAAATCTATGGAAACAGACAGTACATTAGTGATTTCCAGAGACTGTTGGGAAAAGATCATGTGGAGTGACTGCTAATGGATTGGTTTTTGGAGGGGTGGTGATGAAAATTTTCTAGTATTAGTTCATTATGTTTGTGCAACTCTATGAATATACCAAAAACTACTGAATTACACATTTTTAAAAGGTGAATTTTACTATACATTAATTATCTCTAAAAAGAGCTGTTATGAAAACATACACATACACACACACACACAAAACCAAAACCAAAAAACAAATCAAGGTCCACATGGCGTCAGCGGCTATGAGAAAGGAAGCAGAGAAATGGCAAAGGGAAATTGGATAAACTTAAGAGCCGGAGAACCTACAAGTCATACAGGTACTCCTTAGAAACCTGGCCAGCTGATCAGCGTATGGCAGTCAAAACTGGGACAGCGTTCTTCACAGTTCAACTCAAAGGTATGTGTAAGGAAACCATCTAAAGGCTGTTCTGAAAAAAGGTTGAAACCTATGGATCTTTGAAATCCACGGACTAGATATCCTTTCTAGAACAGTCTGACATTGAGAGAAGCTGTAGGATACAGAAGCTAAATTAAGAGAGTTCAGATAAATTGGGAAAGGGAAAGAGAATTAACCTTTCAAAAAT
Source organism: Macaca mulatta (assembly GCF_049350105.2). Taxonomy (NCBI): domain Eukaryota; kingdom Metazoa; phylum Chordata; class Mammalia; order Primates; family Cercopithecidae; genus Macaca; species Macaca mulatta. The sequence continues at coordinate 76,615,667 of NC_133407.1, read as the reverse complement.
ATATGACTGTATTTTTTTAAAAAACACCTGTGAGAATAACAAAGTTTTGCCAGGCATGGTAGTTTACACCTGTAATCCTGGCACTTTGGGAGGGTGAGGTAGTTCAATTGCCTGAGCTCAGGAGTTTGAGACCAGCCTGGGCAACATGGTGAAATTCAGTATCTACCAAACACACACACACACACACACACACACACACACACACACACACACATAGCCCGGTGTGGTGGTGCACACCTGTGGTCCCAGCTACTCAGGAGATTGAAGTAGGAGGATCACTTGAGCCTGAGAAGCAGAGGTTGCAGTGAGCTGAGCTCTTACCACTGCACTCCAACCTGGAGGACAGAGTGAGACTCCATCCCCCAAAAAAAAGGAAAAAGAGAAAGAGAGAAAGAAAGGAAGAAAGAAAAAAAGAAAGAAAGAAAGCGAGAAAGTGAGGAAGGAAGGGGGGAATTTTTCTACTGCATATGAGCAGTAGAAAAAAATTGCAGTAGAAATTATGCAAATATAAAGGAAATAAGAATAAAAGACAGAATAATTTACCTACTTCAAATAAAGGCACACCAAATAAAGAATCTACCACCTATCAAACAGAAAAAAAAAAAAAAAAAAAAAAACAAAAAACTTAGTATTTCAAAACAAGCTAAAGAAACTTAATAAAATTAAAGAACACTGCAAAACAAGCTTTAAAAACAGAAAACTCAGATATGAGGTGATTGAAGAAGAGAGGATTGCAAGAAAAATATTACATAATTTAAGAAATAATTCAAAGAAAAAAATCAGAATTATAAAGTAGATTAGAAGTTTTATTATTTCTGTTAAGAGGAATAGAAACAGAAAGGAAGATATTGCTTTAATCAAAAATAAGAAACGACATAGATCCAAAGTATTTAATAGATATTGAGAGGTGAAAAACGCAAAGTAATGAAATGTAATATACAGTTAAAACTATGATTTAAAACATTTTTTTTCTAAAATAAAAGAACAGTTGAAACAACACATTGAAAAGACAGACAACACACTAGGGAAAACTGACCCAGAAGAACAAAACAAAGCACACCGTTACAACCATTAGACTTTAACCACAGTAAACATTTTTTTCCTGAGAGGCAAAAAAGCAAGTGACTTAAGGAAAAAAGTCAGATTGTTACCAGATTTTTCAACCATAACATGCTCCCCAAAATAGAATAATATGTTTATGAATGAAAATGTGAGCCTAAAATTTTACTTACAACCAAGTTTACTTTCAAGCATGTAGGCTACAAACTGTAATGAACAGGGAATATTATATTCAATAAGTCCTTCCCTTTAAACAAACTTCTCACAACAAAAATGACTGTAAATACATGAGCATAAGGATTTGTAGCAAATAATAAATATAACCTATACCAAAAATTAAATGGGGATTAAAAGGAAATTAAATCGTACATAATACATATACACTTTGAAAATGTGAAACTAACAAAAAATGATGTGGGGGAATACAGACTGCAAATGAAAAGTAAGTTCACAGATTGCCTTACTGGTGTTGACTTAGCTAAGTAACAGTATTTTAAATTAGGTGCTGTGGGGATTCATTATACTTTTCTCTCAGCTTTGGCATATTTTTGAAATTATTATAAAAGAGAAAACTTTGGAATTTCTAGTTTAGAAATCTTGCAGTAAGCCAGACAAGAAACAATAAACCTGGAAGCATAACAATAATGAGGAGAATAAAAAGGAGAAAATGGATTTACTACTAAATAGAATTGGCAGAAGACTGTGACCCGTGGAGATAAGAATAGTGGAGAAGCCAAAGATGACGCCATGGTTCCAGTGAGATGACTTGGTAGATTGTGGGTGTCACCATTGAGACATGAGACACATGAGAAAGACAGGCAAAATGAACTTAGATGGGAGCATAGAAGAAGAAATATGGCACAGAGAAAGATGAGTTGTATCTAGAGAGATTAAATGTATCAAACATCAAGGTAAAACAAAATAATTACCTATAATGACATTTGAAATTCTAAGTTCAAACTAATAATAGAGCCTAATGAATAACTACAGAATTAACTCTTTTTTTCTTTCTCTCTTCTTTGGCTTCTGAAAAGTTTTCCTCCATAAATTCATCTCTGGTTCTCTCTCCTCTGCTCTTCCATTTGAAAACTTTTATTGTTTTTAGCAAATGATTTGTACCTTGTTTTAAAAATTCAAATTAAAGGTGAAAAATGCTGAAAGCTGTTTAAAGAAAAAAACAGACCATTATCTTATGATTCTGTTCTTCAGAATTAGGAAATTTGAAGCTCTTTTGGTTGTTTCTCCTAGCGCTTACTTTTGTATTTCCAAATTACATGCAAATTCTACCAACTCGATGTTTATCAATTAATAAAGGATCTACTGTCTTTCCATTACAGTAAATAGAGATTTACCCCTTACACTCACCTTATAACGCAGTACAACAGTTACATTATTTTTTGTTTGTTTGTTTTGAGGTGGAGTCTCTCTCTTGTCACATAGGCTGGAGTGCAGTGGCATGATCTTGGCTCACGGCAACCTCCACCTCCCAGGTTCAAGTGTTTCTCCTGTCTCAGCCTCCCAAGTAGCTGGGATTACAGGCTCCCACCACCATGCCTGGCTAACTTTTTATATTTTTATAGAGACTGGATTTCACTATGTTGGCCAGGCTGGTGTCAAACTCCTGACCCCATGATCCACTCGCCTTTGCCTACATTATTGTTAAAATTAGTATTTGGTTCATGCATTATTATGAGTAAGTAAATATTGTTACTTTCGAGCCAGTTAACATAATCAAAATTACATTTCCTTGTGTGTGTAATGCGTGTGTGTGCGTGTGCATGTCTGTTTGTGTGTGTGTTTTTTTTCTGGAGTTTGTGATTAATACTTTTCTCACATCATAGAGTAGTCTATTAATTAAAATTTATCTTCATGTAACTTCATTTAATAGAAGTAAAACAGTGCATTCAACTATCCATCTGGTCAAACATCACATAGTCTCTCAGTTTCTCCCATTGCTGTCACAATACCCGGAGAAGAACATAGCTTTCAAAGGCTGCTGCATAGCTGTGGCCATAGTTCTAATTTCCTTCTCAGCACTGCACGGGGAGAGGCAGCACCTTGTAGAGCTTACAAGTATAGACTTTGAAGTAAATCCTAACTGTATTCAAATCTTAATTCTTAGGGGTATTATGACACATAAATGAATTGATACATAAAAAGTGTTTAGAGAAGTTAATTTACAAAGTTTGATGACATGTAGTATTTTAAAATAAAACTTTTCTCCCTGCATTGGATCTATAGCTTCTTCCTTCTTGGCTGACTCTACAGTTTCGATAGAACATATGCTCCAGGAGATTCTTGAGAAACGATGGGAGATAAACTGATGAGATATGGCATGTTGAAAATATAATTCTTCTACACTTACATTTGCTTCCAAACAAACTGCAATCATATAATTAAATTAAATTTTAATCATGCAATTACTCAATTAATTCATTGAGTGATTAATTAAAGTGCTTTTAAACATCTCAGCAAAGTAAAATAAGGATTCCTAGCATCAGAAATTAGTAAGCTCTGCCACTGAAGATTCTCAGTGATTACTGAGACCAAGAAAAACAGTTGCCACATGTAATGAGCTTATGGAACCTCACCCACACAAAATTAGTTACCTCCACTCTCTAAACAAGCCTGTCTAGAACTTACCATTTCTTAACTACTAAACCATGTCTCCAGGAATCGTAACCTATTTTCATTACTTGTAATTCTCCCTGTTCATTATAGTTGTAGATTTTATATATATGAAAATCAGTTTAATTATAAATAATATCTTTGGCTGTCACTTTACTGAGAAAATACACTCTAGCTATCAGCCAATATCATACATTAACTTAAATCCTTACACTTAAAAAGGAGTAGAAAATCCTGAGACACCGAATATTTCAGGGAAACCACATTAAAACTGTAAATGAATAAAACCATCACCGTGAACAAAAGGAAGAAATAACTACAGTTCACGAAAACAAAGCTAACAGAAAAAATAAAACTAATAGAAGAAAAAGACTAAAATATTAAAATAAGTGAATAAATTTAAAGTAAATATATAAAATAAGTAAATAAGTAAAAATATTGAGATAAATAATATTTATTTTCTATTTAATATTAATGTAAGGAAAATGATAAAAAAAGGAAATAAGCTTTAAAGTAAAGCAAATAAATACACAAGTAAAAATGTTATGTAAAAATTTATTTAGGCTGGGCGCGGTGGCTCATGCCTGTAATCCTGGCACTTTGGGAGGCCGAGGCGGGCGGATCACGAGGTCAGGAGATCGAGACCATCCTGGCTAACACGGCGAAACCCCGTTTCTACTAAAAATACAAAAATTAGCCAGGTATGGTGGCGGGCACCTGTAGTCCCAGCTACTGGGGAGGCTGAGGCAGGAGAATGGAGTGAACCCGGGAGGCCGAGCTTGCAGTGAGTGGAGATCCTGCCACTGCACTCCAGCCTGGGCAACAGAGAGACTCCGTTTCAAAAAAAAAAAAAAAAAATGGTTTAAAAGTAATATGATAAAGATTTCCACTGGAAAGTAAAAAAAAAAAAAGAATAAAATGTTTTTAAACAATTCTGTTTTTGGAACTCAAAATCATAATTGATATTCTCCCCTATGCACAACAAAACTGAATAACAATAACAAAAGTAGATTTTTTTTTTATTTTTTTTTTTAATTCTTTTTTTTTTTATTTTTTTTTGAGACGGAGTCTCGCTCTGTCACCCAGGCTGGAGTGCAGTGGCCGGATCTCAGCTCACTGCAAGCTCCGCCTCCCGGGTTCACGCCATTCTCCTGCCTCAGCCTCCCGAGTAGCTGGGACTACAGGCGCCTGCCACCTCGCCCGGCTAGTTTTTTGTATTTTTTTTTTAGTAGAGACGGGGTTTCACCGTGTTAGCCAGGATGGTCTCGATCTCCTGACCTCGTGATCCACCCGACTCGGCCTCCCCAAGTGCTGGGATTACAGGCTTGAGCCACCGCGCCCGGCCCAAAAGTAGATTCTTAATAAACACACTGAATAACAGATGGGGCAGGTTTATAGATAAAATTACCAGACAAAGAACAAGCAAAAGTACTATTCTAAAGCAGAAATAAAATGCAAAGAGATAGGGCATGTATGTAACTGTCTTAATAACATCCCTTGTTTAAGATATTCTACAACATAAGATGGAGAGGAAAAATTATCAAAGAAATAACAAATTAGAATCTATGAACTGAAGAATTAGAGTCTTTACACTGAAAAGTACCACCAAGTGGCAAAAGTAAATTAAGAAAATTATCCTGAAAAATATTCATATGAAAATGTTAAATACTGAATAGGAAAAAGTGTAAGTTTCCAGAAAAAAATACGTAGAATTGGTAATCATACTAATATTCACACCTGTTCACTCCCCATTACATAAATATTTACTTTCTGACAATATCATTCTTGCTAATCTGATTACTTTTTTTTTTTGGTCAGTTTCCTCTTGTTAGAATATAAGATATTTGACAATAGGGTATGTATTGTTGATGTTTTTATACTATTATTATTATTACTCTTTTCCCAGCAGCAAGTGTTGTGTCCAATATGTATTAGGTGTTTAATAAGCATTTACTAAAGAAAAGAATTAACAAACAGTATGCTATTTTTTTTAATGGACAAGACACTTAACCACTCATACTCAGTTGCCTAACACAAAAAGAAAAAAAGCAGCTACATGAGATGGTTTCTGTGGTTCCTTACAGGTTACATTTTTGTGATCCAAGTGTGACTATTTATCTCCAAAAACTAATTTACAACATTAAATCTTAACTTCTCAATCTCTTTAATGGCTGCTCTGTAACAGTCAATATTTGTCTTATGGTTGTTACCCTGAAAATAAACTCTGTTTCTATACTGGAACATTGCTGCTCTATGAATCTTGGTTGCAGGTAGATTGACCCCGATTCTAGAAGCCAAAAAGCCCAGATAAAGACAAACTAATGATCAGGACTCCCTTGTTTTTAGACCATGAGCAAGTGACCTAAGTACAATACTCAGATGCTCTTATTCAGACAACAGAGAATCCATTGCAATGACAGGAGGTGCAGTGGTCTCCAGGAACAGAAGTGGCAGTGACAACAGCAGCTACATCCAGAGGCCACTGTTCCTACTAGCAGTAGAGCAAGCTGTGGCATCTAATGATCAGCAAAATTACAGCACAGAATGCTTTGCTGAACTTGTTTTGGTCACAGGACTGGATATTGCCTAACTTCCTTACTCATTTCCATTTTCTGTTTGTTTTGTTTTTTTAAGCTACCCAATACCTTTTAATTCGTTTATTTGCAGCTTACAACATCTCCATTCTGCTTGTAGGCTTCCAGCCAAAATTGCTGACTAATACCTGGCAACAGAATCATAAAACATTCCTGAAACAGCCTCAGAAAATTCTTAGAAATATATTTAGAAAAGTTATGATTCCTTAATTGGTAAAGATAATGGTGTCAAATTATTTTCAGTAAAGATACATGTGATTAGTATTCAGCAAAACAAAACTATTAATGGTAGATTGTGAGCTTTCAGGCTGAAATTTCTCTGTATTTCAAATGTTTGTTGTGTGTATGTATATGCATATATATAACAGAAGCTATCATTTGTTGAACTTAAAACAAACGATTGATTATATCTACAAAAACCGCTGAAATGCTATATACGAATAATTAAATTAGAATGTTAAAAAGGTTAAAAATAAAAAGATGCACAAATATGTTAAGATAATATTAATAAAAAAGTAGTATCTGTATTAATGTCAAAATTAGAATTAAAAGCAAAATCATTCAATATGAAAACAGATTTTAAAAACATAAACCAGGAACAATGGTGAACCTTTAATCCCAGCTAGTTAGAACCTTCAGAATTGCTTAAGCCCAGGAGTTTTAGGCCAGGCAGGGCAATATAATGAGACCCCATCTCTTAAAAAATAAGAACACATAAAATATATTTTAATTCATACATTTGTGATACATATTTAAATTTTGGTGCTCGCATTAATCTTCATGATATATAATACCTTACTTCTTTTTCTTTGATTAAGTCTGGCCCAAAGTCCACATGGGCAAAAGTTGAGAAGGATACAGGCCAGACTATTAAAAATGGAATAGGATAATGCAGTCCTTATCCAAGTTTCTGGCACAGAGCTCCTAAAACCGTTGGGATTCCCTGAGTAACAGGAATGTCTTTTGTTATTCATAATGAACTCTTTCTGATGGCACCTAAGTGTATGCTAGTGAGATGAACTAGGATAGGGCCTCCAGATAGCCTCAGGATGGATGGGGCTAGCCTCCAGAAAGACCAAGTGATCAAAGTGTTGGTACTTTTAGTCCAACTCAATGACTTCTAGGAAAACTAGGAGAGGCTGGAGAGTAAGCTCTATAAAAACACTTGAGGCTGGGCACGGTGGCTCACGTGTGTAATCCCAGCACTTTTGGAGGCCGAGGCGGCAGATCACAAGGACAGGAGACGGAAAACATCCTGGCTAACACGGTGAAACCTCATCTGTACTAAAAATACAAAAAATTATCCAGGTGTGATGGCATGCACCTGCAGTCCCAGTTACTTGGGAGGCTGTGGCAGGAGAATCCCTTGAACCTGGGAGGTGGAGGTGGAGGTTGCAATGAGTTGAGATCATGCCATTGCACTCCAGCCTGGCAACAGAATGAGACTCCATCTCAAAAAACAAACAAACAGACAAACAACACTTGAACACCTAAATTTGATGAGCTTCCAGGCTGGTAAACACATCAAGGTGTTGTGAGTATGGTGGAATCAGAGAAAACATGGAAGCTCTATGCAAACTCCCACCCCCATCCCCATACCTTGCCCTACATATCTCTTCTATTTGATTCTTCTTAAGTGGCTTTCCTTATAATAAACCAATATGTTTATTAGTTTATTTACTAATAAGTAAAGTGTCTCCATACATTCTGTGAGCCCTATCAAACCTTAGGGGAGGGATTTGGGGCACTCCAATTTATAGCCAGCCAGTCACATGTATGGGTGGCCCAAGGCTTGTAATTAGGGCCTAAAGTGGAGTTAGTCTTGTGGGAGTGAGTCCTAAAGCTGTAGAGCCAACAATTCAGTTCATTTCCAAGTAGTTACTGTCAGAAATGAACTGAATTGTTGAAAACCGAGTTTCATCCAGAGAATAAAAACTTCATTGTTGGTATTGGAAATCAACCCAGATAGAAATATCAATAGGAGACTTACATAGTTTACTGTAGTAATCTTACTATATATGTATGTAGGTATGTATTTATAATCATAAACATGTATTTGCTTTTTACTTTAGTTTTAAAATCTTTTAAATAGTGTGTACAAAAATATGGTAAATGTAGTTTCTGATTTCTTATCATCTTTGATGCCTTCTCTTTTCATGTTGCTGTTATTCTATTTTAGTGCCTATTATCTGCTCGAGTTCCAATTACTTTGGTACTGCCTTACTAGGTATACAAAATGAAATAAAGTTCAGTAATGGTTAGTAAAATGATGCAACAAGTTTAGGTGAAATGTTAAAATGAGCAATATCACTAAGCAGCTGAAAATGTGTTGAGATTCACTAAGTGCTATATAAAAGCAAACAAACAAGACTTCATTACACAGTTGGCTAAGCTCTGTAACTGATGGGCAATCCTCATTGCCTCGTGACATTCAGGCTTTCATTAGTGATTTCAGGCCAGCAAAGAAAACATAAAATTGAATGCATGTTGCCAAAGGTGAAGTTTTAAGAGTATGATTTTGAATTTATTGTTAAGAATCATATAAAATTAATCAATAGTAAATAGACTAGAAATGTCTTTACACAAAATGATAGGAGGCTGTAGTCCTAAATCCAGAAAGCTAAACATATTCTGAAAAAGAAAGTTGTTAAGTCCATCAAACTTATATTCTCAGGGTTATTTGTATAAAAGATAATGATGATTAAAGGAAAATACTATACACATAGTTCTCCATTATTTTCTCATAAATTTGTTGTTAAATAAGTTACATTAATGCTTTCTAGAGATGAGACGTACAGCAAGAACTACATATGTACTTGGACATGAAATAAAATCTTTAGTGACATCTCTGATAGCCCGAAATGCAATTCAAAATCCAAATATCTATATTATCATGAAGTAATCTCTCTGCAGGCAAAAGAAGCACATCATATGTCATATTTCTAACCTTTTAGTAGGAAGAGACAGCCTTGAAAAACTAAACAGATTGCTCTGCAAAGGCTTCTGAACTTGATTTTTTTTTTTTTTTTAATCACAGAAAACTGCCATCTATTAGTAGAAAATCTCAACCAAGGAATTCATAGAACTTAGACTTGACTAGACTACAAAGCAGTCCACAAGGCTCTCTTAGGCTAATTAAGAGTGGTGTAACAATATTTTAAAGACATTAATGGGATTTCTAAAAGCTAGTTATCAGCTTTCTAAATTATATTTACAGCATTTTTTTCCAAATAAAATGTATCAGCATGTAATGTATAATGTACATTTCTTTGGCATTATTTTATTATATAAATCTAGACTAATTTTTTTTTAAGAGACAGAGTCGCACCCAGGCTGGAGTGTGATCTTAGCTCAGTGCAGCGTCAAACTCCTGGGTTCTGGTGATCCTCTGGCTTCAGGCTCCTGAGTAGCTGGGATTAGAGGGCAGGCATGAGAAATACAACCGGCCTCAATATTACCTTTGTAATAGTCTAACTAAACCATATTTGAGAGGGAGGAATTTTAGTATTTTTGAAGATTAAAATAATTATAAAAACACATTATGTAAAAAGAGTAAAAAAATAATTTTAATAATGAAACAAAATTAGTAAAAATTAGTATACATTATTACTAATATTTAGTAAAAATTATTACTAATATTCTCAAATAAATGTGATCAAAAATTATAAGTTAAAATATATGTATTTTTTAACCACACAACATTAAACTTTGACTAGTTTCCACATATAAATCTGTATTTGAATCAATGTGATTTTAAAACACACTTGGGATGCTCAGCTTTTCAGTTTCATTTGGTAAACTAAGTGGCCTAGTTATAACCAAGAATCACTTTTAACACATCAAAATACAAAAACTGGAAAGGCCTAGAAGTTAAATCTTGTAATTTTAAATTAAGCATATTCAAAACCCACTGAAGGTAAGCAATTACCTAAAAATTACACAACTAGAAGGGGAGAAGGCACCTTTAGAATCTAGTCCCTTGACTACATCTCTATTTCCTCTCCATTCTTCTTTTGAGCCATCATTTTCAATTACATTAACGATGACAAAAATGTCCACAGGTGAAAAAATTAGAAACAAATTGTTGAATATCGTGTAAACTAAGCTTTGTTTATTATTGTTTATAGTCTCATTCAAAAACAAAAACATGCATAAATTACAGGTTTATCAGATATTCTGAACTATCATAAACCATAGCGTGGCACAGAAAAACATAAATAAACCAGACAGACACATATAACAGAAATTTAAACTCTGGAATCTAAAAGGTTAATTTCATGTTATCGTTTTATTAGCCTAGTCTTCTTAAATTTTAACAAACATCATTAAATATTCTCTTCCATTCATACATCTGGCCTTCTTCAGATTAGTGGCACTCCTCATCAGTCCTGAAATTCAACAGTCTGTATTTAACCAATTTAAATCTACTCATTCTATTAAAATAAATAATCATTAACTCTGGAACTCCAAAGATAATGTGACTTGAAAGTTAAATATGCACTGAGGGAGAAGTACTTTCTTTTTCTTTTTTTAAACTTTTCTTATCAGAGATAATTTATTACTTACATGAGTTAAGACTGGGTACCCTCAAATATGCTTACTAATAAGGAACTGTTCACCTCATTTAGCAAATAGCCTTTCTCTTGTTCTATCTTATAGATCATCTCCTACTTTCAGCTCTTACCAACATTTCACTTAGTCATAAGAGCTATTGAAAGAACAGTCCTTTGAGGCAATAATGTAAGGTAAATCTCTTTCAAATTAAAAGCAAAATAAGTGGTGTAGCTCAGTGAAAATGCTGACTCAGAGGGATAAGTGGTTTAGCACTAGCTTCGTCACCAGCAACAAAGTGTGTTCATATTTGCCTTATAGCAAAAAGGTCAGTGATTCTCAAGTAAACAGCTCCCTCCACTGGTCCAACCATCATTATATGCTCTGAAGCATATAATGCTTCAGAACCCCTGGAGTTCTACTAGAACCTCATCTGTTTGCAATCCAGATGACAGAATGCTACCCAGAACTGTTTGAGAATTTTGAAAAACTAGATTTAAAAGGTGGATCAGCCAATAGCTAAAAGGTATCAATCTCTGTAGAGCAGTAAGACCTCAATGGAAATGTAATTAGGTAAAAAAAAACGTATAAATACCCGGCCTCCTTTCAGAGACACCAAGACCAATGACTGGAAAACACACTATGAAAAATATCTTGCAGCCCTCAGAGGATGTGATGAGACATAAAAGAGAGGAAAAATGATCTCCAAACTACTGTAAAAGTATAAAGGGTCTGTCTAGGTACTGGCCTTTGTTTTGTTAATTGGGTATTAAAGTTCAGGAGTGATCGGAATTAGTTATAGTAGAGACTGAATACTTCTTTGCTCTTCTTTCGTAAAACATTTATCCTCTTCTAAAGAACATTTTTAGTTCGAAGGGGTTCTCATTATTAACTTATCCAATATTTCTTTGTAGTAAATATAATCTAGTCCAACCTCTTCGTTTTACAGATGAGGAGGCTCACAAAGGTAAAATAGTTTACTAAAACGTTTCTTATCTGAGCCCTGGCCATATCACCAGATAAATGAGGTATCCCTTATAAGACAGTGGTTCCCAAAGCATTGTGCTTGCACTAGCAGCAGCAGCATCACCTGGCACTTGTTAGGAATACAAATTTTGGGGCCCCACCCAAGACCTGTCAATTCAGAAACTGACAGATGAAAGGGAAGCAATCTGTGTTGGTGGCACAATGTGGGCTCACTGCACCTCCGCCTCCAGTGTTCAAGCAATTCTCCTGCCTCGGCCTCCCGAGTAGCTAGAACTACAGGTGTGCACCACCACACCCGGGTAATTTTTGTATTTTTAGTAGAGATGGGGTTTCACCATATTTGCTGGGCTGGTCTTGCAATCTGTGTTTTAATAAGCCCTCCAGATGATTATGATGTCCATTAAAGTTTGAGAACCTCACTCTGACAAATGCTATCAATAATTTAAAGTTAATATATTTAATATAATTAATGAAAACAAAAAATTTTAACAGTGTTCTATGTACTAAATTTTAGTGATGATAAACAACTTGTGAGTTATATACAGATAGATTGTCCTTAGGCCATCAAAGGTGAACAAATTGTTCTCACCCATGCCTAATGCGCCCCTCCCAATATCTCATTCTACTTTGGCCAAAAATACCTGTTTATTGTTCAGTTTCACTCAGAAGATAATTTCTATTTGATTTTCTTTCTTCTACAATTTAACTAAATTCCAGATCACATTAACTTTCCTTATTAGGGAAAATATTTCCCTAAGTATTAAAATATTTGTTAAAAATATTTTAACAAATTTCTGTTATATAAATAATTGGATACATATAAGTTAGCTGGATCTCATGGTTTTTGAGATTCCTGTCACGGAGATAAAAATCCCTACTCAAAATCACTGAGAATGATAGTTCTCTGGCTTAGCTGCATCATTTAAAGCTGCTCTTTCTAACTAAAGAGTTTAGGAAAATACTGATGTTTGGATCCCTTTCATATGCCACCAAAAGGCTCTAATTTGTAATGGGAAGCATCCAGGACATCAGGATTTTTGAAAGTTCTCCAGGTTAGTCTAATATGAACTCAAAACTGATGTGAAAGTTGAACGTGAACATTGCTGGTACTAAGATGAAGTCACTCCTGTCAGACCCGGACCAGGTACAGCTGGGAGGTCATGAAAGAAGCGAACTCATCTGTGTTTGAGATAAGAATTAACAAAAAGGCTTTTCTGAAGTCCACAAAAAGTTTCTATACATCCTATATGTGTTTCACATCTTACCTTAACTGCTTTTTCTGTATGTCCACATATATTTTTTCAACAAGGTTTATCTAAGAAATTTTTCAAGACAACAGTATTACAGATTAGATGCTCTCACAAGAACACTTGCCTAGCAACGCGTATGTTTACCAACTTGCTGACACCAGCTCCAGAAATGAGCTTCTGTGACCAACATACCTTTATTCGGAGCAGTTTATGAGGACTCCTTTTTGCCTTTAAAAATTTCTCATTACCTCAGATTATCTAGATACAACTATGATTTTTTCACAACCTGTGTATCCTGGATTACAATCCTCTGTCATTTATTCTCAAGTAAAATCATTTTTTGGCAGAGCCTCTCTCTTTCTGTTTTTATTTTAGGTTGACATTGAGAACAACTGGCATAGAATAATCTTTAATTTGGCATCCAGAGTTGTATTAAAACAGCAAAAATCAACTTGCACCACCATCTCTACAACAAACTTACTATGTAAATATATCTGGTTTCAGTCTACTGAATTGGCTTACTGACTTTACCATTTCCATGGGAAAAGAAGAAAACTATGTTCAGAAGGATAGAAAATTGAGTGTTTGGAGGGCAATAATGAAGGGCAAGCGATTCTACCACTATGAACATAAATTAATTGCCTCAAATATATTATCCCAATCCTTCCCCAAGTCCAAAGCTGCCATATTGAAGTACAGCTTTTATAGAGAAGAAGTTCATAAACCTCTGCCTCAGTCAACAACGGCATTTTGGGATTCTATGCAAGGTTTATTTGCTTGGCTAGACAGTTTCTTACAGTCACATTATGGCCCTTTAATGAAAATGCTGTTCTTGGCATATCAAACCCCAGTGGCAACTATTTGAGTAGATTTCTAATAGAATGTTAATATATTCTGACTTAGTACCCTTTGGGAAAAATATCAACATCTGTGTCAGAAGTGTAAAATTAGTACTTTCAGATATGTATGATGTACTATATTCAACAAGAAAACAAAAAAGGAAAGGAAAAGTACAGAAAGACCAAAAAAAGCCATTAAAAAAAATGGGGAGATACCATTTAAAATGTAACTTCTGACCGGTCGCCGTGGCTCACGTCTGTAATCCCAGCACTTTGGGAGGCTGAGGCGGGCGGATCATGGGATCAAGAGATGGAGATCATCCTGGCCAACACGGTGAAACCCTGTCTCTACTAAAAATCCAAAAATTAGCCTGGCGTGGTGGCGGGCGCCTGTAGTCCCAGCTATTTGGGAGGCTGAGGCAGAACTGCTTGAACCCGGGAGGGCGGAGCTTTCAGTGAGCCTAGATCGCGCCACTGCACTCCGTCCTGGCGACAGAGCCAGACTCCGTCTCAAAGGAAAAAAAAAAAAAAAGAGAGAGAGAGAGAAACAAAAAGAAACAAAACTAGAATGTTTAGCAACACTAGGCAGCAAATCGTCATAATACAGGAGAATGAAAGCCAGAAGCTAGGTCTCTAATGCTCACTCCTTTTAGGGCACACTCTCAAGTTTGCCACGGTTCCCATGAAGGCTGTTCACACATTTGTTAACTACATGTCCCTTGTTACTGATGGGGTGCAAGACATACTACCTCAAAATATGTCACCTTGGCAATTGAATATTTTAAGAAATTTGAGAAAACATTAGCAGCAGGAATGTCACCACCGCTCCTTGTGCCCTTCTTCCCTGAACCAGGTCATAAAACATAATAAGGGCATCCTGACTTTCTCCTGAAGCTGATCATAAAACTTTCGTGTTAGGAGTGCCTTCTCTATATCTGGAAGAAAGGTACATCCTTATGTCTCAAGACAAGGACACAGAGAAGAATCAGAACACACAGGTATTGCCAATCGGGATCTCCCACTCCCCATTGGTTTACTTACATTAGATCACACCCTCTATGATCTATCGTGTTTCTCCACAACTATCCACTGTTCCTTAAACCTGTCATAAAAAACTCTTAGTTTTAACTATGTTGTGGGCTTTTCCTTTCCTCATGAAGACTTCCATGACATGCAAAACTAAACTGCATACATTTGTATGCATTTCTCTTGTTATTTTGTCTTTTATTATAGGGCTTTCAGTCATAAACATAAAATGAGTAGAAAAAAGATATTTTCCTCCCATAGATTAGCCTATGCTTTCGTGGGCCTCAGGTTTCACTGATGAGAGCATTAATGCTATGTGGAAGAATGAGTACAGAATGGGGAAAATCTAAAGTTAATTTTATTGGGCTATGGTAAAGATTTCTCCCTGTGAAGTCAACATGATAACCTTGACTTTGTTAAATGCCTTTTCTACTAAGTGATCTGAGTTCCATGAAAAAAGCCAACCTTAAATAAATAGTACCCAGTTCAAATGCTCTTTAACAGTAAGTAGAGGAAGGTCAAGAAAAGAAAGAAAATAAAAAAGGGAAACATGTAAAGAAAGAATATTTTAATTAAAAAAAAAAACTTGCCTGTATGTATAGATGGTTAATAAATCCCAAATGTCAATATGCATTTTAAATTATAATTCAGAAAGGACTAAATAAATCAGTTGATATATGTACATGCTGTTAAAGTTGTCACAATCAAAATGTAGTCACTAATGTTAAAAATAAAATAAAGAAAACTCTGACAAATAGAGCTGGAGAAGGCCAAAGGCCATGAAGAGAAGGTTTTTTCCTTGTATTTTCAATAATAAAAACTATCACAAAAGACCGTAAAAGCGACAACCTTTTGGCACAATGCCATTACACTTTTAATGCCATTGTAATAATATTACAATGGCATAAAGGCCATCACAGCCTTATACAAAAAATACTCTGCAAGGACATCTGCCCGGCAACTGCTTGTCTAACAGACTGGCATCACCTTTGTTATTCATCTTTGTAGCCAAAAATAGTTATTTCAAAACAATTATGTCATTCTCTTCATTTTTTTTCTTTAAAAATCTTTTAACTTCCTTTACCTCTCTGAATACACACATAGTTTACTCCAACAAAGATATTCCCATTGCAATGCTTATACCCCAATAAACATCTTTTTCTTTTATAGTGCTTGTCTGTTATTCACATTGATACATATGGTGTCAGAAATGGGGACTGGAAAGGAGCACTCTTGGAAGGTATTTGTGATTTTTGGAACCCGTGTGCAGTAGTCACTGGGGTTGAGTTCTTCCCTTCTATGGCCTGCCTTTTCTGCCCTCGTGAGTCTTCTCTCTCATGGCACCTCTCTCTTTGTGGTAGAAGACTTTCAACATTGTTTGGGGTCTGATTTAGATAAGGATACCTTAATAAAATGATAAAAGACTTTTTGTCTTCTTTGGTAAGTTTTTTTTGTTTTTTGTTTTTGTTTTTGTTTTTGCTTTTGTTTGTCCTGGTATAAAGATATATGTCTTTCTGGATTGAGTATTCTGATTTCTTCAGAATTTACATTTTGTCTGTGAGGCATGTCTTTTCTGATAAATTACTTTTGGTTGGTCTGCATGCCTAGTTGAATATTTTGTTTGATCTGCATGCCTGATTTAAAATTTCAGTGAATACTCATCTTAGTATCTTTGACTTTGTTTGACCCTTTCCCCTTGCTTGTTTCTGAAAATCTTTCCAGAGCAAAAATAAACATTCTAAGTGGCGGTTGCAAGATGGCTAACTAAAAGCCACTGGGGTTTGCCACCATGTAAAATATCAGTCTAAACTCCTGACATGCCTCTATAGAATTTATAAAATTTTCTTTGTTTCTGAGAGATTGATAAAAATCATATTGGGATTCCCAAACATTAAGGCATACCAAGATTTCTAGGACTCTAGCTGTCTACATAGTATGGGCCATTCTTCCGCATATTTTTAAACTGATGGGTAAAATTACATCATGGAAAATTCAGAGCTAAAACGATCATTATTCCAAAAACCCATAACTCTAAGTAAACATGTATAGGCTTCTATGTTCTCTGCTATATACATTTTTTTTCTGCCTACTTTGAATCTACTGACTTTTCCACTGGCATTCAGCTAGAACTCATTGCTTATGGCATTCCAGCCAAAATGTAAAAAAAAAAGAAAAAGAAAAAAAGAAAGAAAAAAGTTTTTATGAGATTTCAAAATAATGGCTTTATAAATTGCAACAACTCTATGGTTCAAAAATTAGTAATCTAAAATGTAAAGAATCAAATAAATGTTTATAGAAATTAGGCATACAGATCAAACAGGTCAAAATCCTGACCTCAGAGCAATAATATAAGATATCTCTGACATAAAAATTTTGTATTTTCTACCATGCAGAGGCCAAAAAGAAAAAGCCCGTCTGCCCCTAGTCTTCCAAGAATATGGTAAAATTATTCTCTGCCTGAATTTGGTAGTCTAGCAAACCCAGGTAACAAACATAAAATACATTCATTACTAGTTCAAGGCTACTAGGCAATTTTGTTTTTCTTATACAATTCAGGAAAAAAATAAAATAAAATAAAATAAAAAACTAGCTAAAATGTAAACATTGAAAGAGGAAAGAAGGTGAAAGAGTATTTTTTTGTTTTTGCTTTTTGTTTTTTTTTTTAATTAAACTGTCATTTTACCCAAAATTTTGGCCCATAGCCATAATTAAACTACCTATCAGGGCATGTACAGTTTAGTCTTGTGAACAGGTCCTGATTGTAACAAAAACATTATTTTGGTTCAACTGTCTTTCATAAACCAGTGTGATTTTATTACTACTTCATGACTAAAATTCTAGAATGAAAGCTGTAAGGTCTTTATTTGTGTATGTACACATGTGTTTAGGTATAGTTATGCATATATACATGTAATATATCTTGTGTCTACAAAATAAATTCTGGCATAGTCAGCCAGAAATCCCTTAAGGAATTCTATTCCTATTGGCTTAGATAAATGGACTGTCATCTAAAATGTAAAATAGTAATTAACTGAAATGATTTCCAGGTAATGTGACGTAAGTAAATTTTTAGTAAAGAAGCTGGATTTAAAATCATTAGTAAATTAAAAAAAGAAATATCTTCAAAATTATCAGTATTTTTGACAGTTTCATACTTGTCTCAGATAGATATTTTAAGGTGTCAGGATTTGACACAAAAGTTAAAAAACTTTTATAAAACCCAGCCTAAAATGGAATGACCTTTGTTCGTGTAATGTTTGATAAGACTAAGTTAATATTGTTGGTTTAATGAAAGTGACTGTATCTTCTGAGTTAACAATAAAATATCTATATATTTGAGGTTTTTACTTAGGTAAACACCTGGTATTCATAGGTTATGATGACTATTTTTGCCTAATATCTGTTTTAATAAGTAATCTAGGTAAACTGTTTTAAAAAAGTTAATAAAGTGGGTGATATGGTTTGGCTCTGTGTCCGTAGCCAAACCTTATCTTGAATTGCAATCCCCATGTGTTGAGGGAGGGACTTGGTGAGAGGTGACCGGATCATGGGGGCAGTTTCCCATGCTGTTATGGTGATAGTGAGTAAGTTCCCATAAGAGCTGATGGTTTTAAAGCATGGCGCTTGCTTGCTCTTTCTCTCTCCTGCTGCCATGTAAGGTGTGCCTTGCTTCCCCTTTGCCTTCCACCATGATTGTAAGTTTCGTGAGGCCTCCCCAGCCATGTATAATTGTGAGTCAATTAAACCTTTTTTCACTATAAATTACCCAGTCTCAGATAGTATTTTTATAGCAGTGTGAAAACAGACTAATACATTAGGTAAATGTAGATGGGATAGACTTCTATAAATAAACTTATGTAATTTAAAATCTTAAAGTTATGTTAAATTATAGATACTCATTAAAGATGAGTCATTTTAAATAAGATAAAAAATAAACAAATTGCTGAACATAAATATAAATTTGTTCTTGGCTTCTTAAATTTTATAGAAAAGCTAAATATATTTGTATCTATTATTATACACAAATATTATGTTATGAGAAACATGTTTCTAAATGTTATAAAATGGTTTCCATCTAAAAATACTGATATTTGGGCCAGGTGCAATGGCTCATGCCTGTAATCCAAGGCAGGTGGGTCCCCTGAGGCTAGGAGTTCAAGATCAGCTCAGCCAACATGGTGAAACCCCATCTCTACAAAAAATACAAAAAAAATTAGCTGGGTGTGGTGGCAGGCACCTGTAATCACAACAGAGTGAGACTCCATCTCAAAACAAACAAACAAACAAACAAGCAAAAACTTGATATTTGATCTTAAAACTACTTGCTAAAAATTGAAGTTACTAATAGTCAAAAATCTAATTAATATATATATAATTCACTGCATAAAGTGTGCCTAAAAGTAACTTTTTTTCTTTTTTACTAAGAGAAAAATATAAGAAAGGCACGAATATGTGTTGTTTATTGAGGAAAAGTAATTTTGTGTGATTTAAATATTATTTAAATGTTTTTTCAAAAATACAGATTTAGGATGTAATCAGAAACAAGAAAGAAAGGAAGGAAAGGAACTAGTAAGTAGGAGAGAGAGATGTGAAGAAAATTGTGGATATGAAAGTACATTTTTGGTAAGAAAGGTGAAAAATAAAAGAGAATAGTTTCATGTGAGAAATAATTTTATTTAGCAAACTTTTGTCCTGAAGTACAGTGACTGGCTACTTAAAAAAGATGAAGTAAAGGACAAAGCAGAAAGTCCAAATATGTCATGAATGGTCTGAGTAAGTCATGGTAAAGTCTATAAAGGAGAAATTTATGAAAGAAATGTTGTGTGTAATCAAGGTGGCTATAATTAGGATTATTCATAAGTCTTTCTAAAGATTGATCCTGGATATTAAAAATACATTAATATAAAACTAAAGTGTGGTTTCCTATGTTAGAAAAACAAGGTTTTCTTAAATTATTTTTTTGCTCCTAATAAAATGTAAAAGGTTAAGGTTTTAATTCTGATATTTAATTTTTTAACAGCCATCTTTTAAACTACATGGAGTTTCTATTTTTGCAACACTTCTTCCTGAGACCTATTTAATTTCCCTAGTTTCAGTTGGAAATGCTGTCTTTTTCATTGAGAATGGTAATTTCATTTCTTGAGGTGAAATTCTTCTTGAAGCTTATCAGATTTCTATCTCATAAGTTCAGTTTTTGCTGTATCTTGCTGCACATGGTTTGCAAATCATACATCATTGCCTTTTGTTCTTTCTTTTCTTCAGACAGTATATCTTTTTGCTTGGTGGTGGTGACAACTCGCTTCTTCAATCTTTTCTTCAGTTCTGTTACATTTCATTTTCTCTGCTTCTACCTTTGCTGATATGGCCTGATGCTGAAATATTTATCTTGAAGTTCTAAAGAAGGAATTCTTCCTCCAGTATAGCTTCTTTCTCTATTCTTGTCTTTTCAAAAATTTGACTGAACTTTCTCCGTAAACAGGGAACTTCCCCCGTAAACAGGGAACTTCCCATGCTTTTAGTAAAAGCCATGTATTACCCTGCTCAAGGCACTAGTTTTCTTTTTACATTCTTCTATAATATAGTTCAAACTCATAAGTCTGGACACCCTCTTACTGTGTCTCATTAAACTCAAGTGCCCTTTTCATCAGATTCAACCTCCAGGTTTTCTAAATGGGCTTCCCATAACAAGAAACAATCTCATTATAGGAGGTTTTTCTTTACCTTTTTGGTTAAATCCATATAAATTTCTGTATTGCTTTTGAAGTTTTTAAAGTATTTTTCTGTTTGAAAGAATATTGTTTTACACTGACCTGTGGATCTGTTTTAATCAATTGTTTTGAGAATTTTGTCATTTTTGATGGGCTTCCCCCAAATCAAAATTCTAAATTAAGTCTTTTTGACCAAGAATTAATTTTGGGATTTCCCAGTGGGCCCCTGGAGAGCATCAAAAAGTGTACCTCTCATCTTGTAGAGATGTTAAATAATTAGACTTATTTTGTGAGTTCTATTTGAAGCATTGCCAAATGATAAGTGACACTATCTTTCAGTGACATTTATGGGTATATTATTACTAAAAATGTTTAAAAATTTATAAAAAACAAATATGTTTCAGTCATAATTTTTGTTATATTAAATCTTTTCTAAACTTATATTTGTATGGATATGTTATTAATGTGAGTGTTCTAAAGATTATATGAAATTTATAAAAGTCTGATGGTCCTGATGTGACAATGTTATCATGATTATGGTCATCATAAAATGCTATATGTAATAGAAATAACTGAATTTCCTTGTCAGTTGGGAATTTTCATAAAACCTTTGACTATGGCTATTGAAAGATTTTATTATCTACTGTTTTGAATTCTTCTCCAAAAGTATTTGCAATCAGTTACAGCCCAAACTTACTTTTTATGAAAAGGATTTTTGCATGTATTCTTAAACACAAATTTCTGATAACCCTAAGGTTAATGAACTAAAAAAAATTGCCAGAACTCTAATAAATAAACTAAAGGTTCATGAAACTACTAATCAAGATCAATTAAAACAAAACGATAACATGAAATTAAGTAATTGATGAAAGTTCCATTTTATGGCTTTTATTTAAAACATTGTTCATTCTTTACTTAAATACTTTGTTTTCCAGATTTAAGAAAACTTTCTCACATATGCTAATCCATAGTTTACAATAATTTGGTAAAGTATACTTTTGTGAACAAATATGGAAGCATTTGCTTTTTCTACCTATTTTATTCCTCCAAAATTCAGAAACTATTCATGAGTATTCCTATTTTTTATGACAGTATGATCAGTTACATAATTTTAGTAAAAATATACTCTCTATTTATAATCAGGATACAATTGGAAGCACTGGTTATATTACCAAGACTTTGACTGAAATTGAATATTTAAAATGTGCATAAAATGCCTTATTCCAAGAGTCCCTAGCCTTACCATGAGTGAGTGAGTACAAATTGTCACTTCCTGGCAGGCTCAAGTACTTTAAGATTGTAAGTAAAATCCAAAGTCTGCCTTGGTTTGGCTTCCTAGCCTCAAGAGGTTTTAAAATCTGAAATTCCTATATAAAGACAGAAAAAGTTCTATTCCTAAAGAAAAAATTTATGATATACCTGCTATTGGATTGTAGCCCTGTGCATTGTTTTCAAGTTCTCATTATCTACCTGTAGTTTGGGCTAGACCCTGAACTCTCCTAATTTCCTATAACATTTGGCTACAACTCTGCCACTAAAAATAAACACTACTGTGTTCCTAAAGTTCAATAAGCTGAAACCAGATAAATTTTAAAGAACAACCCTCATGACTGATATATGGGCCATACAAAAAATAGTTCACCAAACCACTCAATGTCATGAACAAAGACATTCACAGTGACCCAGGAGAAGCTGACATTTTCATGATGTAGGAAGCTTTTTTTCAAGATATCAGAATAAAATTTCCTATCAAAACAAGAATCTTACCCATCTTAATGCCAATCTTTTCCCTTGGCAGTATAATGATATAATTGAAATTTCACAATCAATAGCTTTTGCTGGTAACTTAACAGAACCTAGCCTGAAAATTCCTTTAATATCTTCTGGCTAAGAAAAGGTCTGTGCTATTGTTAACACTACATGCTGAACCTGGAAAAATTAGTCTTCAGAAGTTAAGAGCCATATACACAAAATAATAATAATAATAATAATAATAATAATAATAAAGCCTACATGGTTACAACAGATCCCACCTAAGTTCCTGTGATCATTTGACCTTTTCCAATTATTTGCCTTTAAGCCTAGGTCCATGGCTCAAAACCGTTACTCGAACTGAAGTTATCATATTATTATTAATTTTACTTTATATTTCTCCTTTTTTAAACTTTGTAAATTACTTGTTAATTTTTTTTGCAGAAGTACAACTACTAACAAAATTATGATGGCCCAAAATAGTTGATGACAAATGACTATGAAACAGATAAAATTTAACTTAATAATGGAATCTAGGTAGACTTTGACTGAGAGTCATTCTCGTCTTGTTCAAGTTCATTTCTTGTTCAAGTGTGGTTAAAAGGGTTCTGATATTGATTCCCAGTCACCAATCACTCTTCCCAAATGTGGATAGATGAGACCAACAACCAGGACAGGACCATTTCAGCAGGGATATCAAACCTAACTACAAGATGATTGATCAGTGAAACATTCAAAGAAAGATTTTAATCAAAAGGGGAAATGTGAAAGTTGTCAGAATCAAAAGGAGATCATAAATGTTAAAACCCAGAAAAACAGCTGAGAAATGGCATGAAGAGAGGGTTCTCGTGCTTGTATGATTGATAAACAAAAGTATCACAAAAGACTCTGCAAAAACTGCAACCCTGCACAAAGGCCGTTGCAACCTTATACAAAAGCTACTTCTGTAAGAACATCTTCCGAACAACTACCTGTCCCACCTTAGACTGGTGTCACCCTTTTTACTGATCTTTTTAACCAAGGATAATTATTTCAAAACAACTAATTCTCCTTATTTTATTTTCTTTTAAAAACTTTGGTCTTCCTTTTCTTCCCTGAATACAAACAAAGTTTACTATGACATGCATATTTCCATTGCAATGGTAAAAAATATTTGGGAACATTTATTTCCAAATAAATAAAGATCTCTCTCTCTGTTATTTAGGGTGACAATGTGCTTAGATAGTAGCAATTATTTCCTCATATTATCATATTTTCTTTGTTCTTGCCTAAATATCAGGTGATTGACATTTTCCAGTGTCTTTGTTTCGTGTATTTTTGTCTTTACAAATGCTCTGATGTGGTTGACTACAATTTTTGAAATATAATTTTGTTAACAATACAAAATCTGTCAGATATAAAAATCTAATCATTCTAATCTTGTTTTGATGAGTCTACAATTCACTGACTACATTTTCTTTAACTGACCTTCTTTGATCACTTCATGTATTGTTCTCCTCCTCCCCAATTTGAATTAAAAAATTCTTCATATAGTTACATGAATGTCAGTTAATCTTTAAGTATAGAAAGATAAAAAAAACAATCTCCCTGTCCTTTTTTCTCTCTCTCTCAAATGTACCAAAAAAAAAATATTTCTGAGATATATTTTGAAGCCATAGCTTTCACATCTTTTCGTTGTTTCTTTCAACATTAATAGCCAAAGACCAAAATTAATAATATTCTAGATATTTAGAATTTATATTTGTATGATGTCAGTGTTACTCTATCGTCTTTTTTATTTTTTATTTTGAACTGGGGATCCAAAATCAAAAGAAAGCCATTTGTTTATTCTAGTTAGAACCAGAGCATCTTCGCTCCATCAGAGAATAATTGGCAACCAAAATTGAAGCATTCTCAATTAAGATTATAGTGATAGATTGTCATAGCTTTTCTAGTTAGATAAAGAAAGTACAGGGCTTCAGAATTTCCAGAAAATTATGAATACACACATTGATGCACGTTTATTTAGATCTCTAAGGACTTGAGCACATATTCATCTGTATACAAACGCATTTAGTTTGGGGACTTTCATCCTCAGCACTACTGACATTTCAAGCCAAATAATTCTCTTCTGTGCAAAGTAGGCTGTTTAGCAGTATCTCTTTACCTTTACCTTCACCTTTACCTACTAGATGCCATTAACACTCTTCAAAGTCATTTTATGACAATCTAGAATGTTTCCAGTCTTTGTCCAGTGTCCCTTGGAGACAGAAGTGATCCTTTGTTTAGAACCATTGATATTGTCCTTTCTAAATAAATAAGCCTTCTCCTCTCTAAGAAATAGATTTTGTACATAAACTTTAAACTAAACTTGAAAGAATATTGATATCTAGTAATATTATTTGAACTAAATTGTAAATCCCTATAATCTGTAAATATTTATGGCGCACCAACTGCATGCAAATTATATTCTTTTTTGGTACTATTTAAATTCAATGTAAGACACAGGGTCAAACGGGTAATGCCTTAAACAGACATGACATCATTTTAGGGAATTAGAAAGTTAATTGTGAACTACAAAATATTTACCACACTGAATGTAATTTGTCACTGTTTTTAAACTGCTCAACATATAAAAATTAAAGGCTTATTTTGGCTTAAATTTTCTATATTCCAAATATGAAGTTTCATGATAATGTTAGATATTTTATTTACTTTTATGTATAATTTGCATTCTGGTTTGTCTTATTAATACTGCTATACCTGAGAAATGCATACAAGTAATACACATTTTGATAGAGTTGAAAAAATTCCAAGATTAAATTTTCCTCTTGTAATCTCTTCAAAGGAGGAGAAGTTGGTAGTGAGAGTGTTAAATTTTACCTGAGCACCATACTTCTAAAATACAGAGAAGGTTACTGTATTAATCTGTTTTCACACTGCTGATTAAGACATACCCAAGACGGGCCAATTTACAAAAGGAAGAAGTTTAATAGACTCACAGTTCCACATGGCTGGGGAGGCCTCACAATCATAGCAGAAGCAGAAAGTCATGTCTCACATGGTGGCAGACAAGGGAAGAATGAATCAAGCAAAAGAAGCTTCCCCTTATAAAACCGTCAGTTCTCATGAGACTTATTTACCACCATGAGAACCGTATGGGGGAAACCACTCCCATGATTCAATTATCTCCCCCTGGGTCCCTCCCACAACATGAAGGAATTATGGGAGCTACAATTCAGGATGAGATTTGGAGGGAACACAGCCAATCCATAGCAGTTACAAAATCCTCCCAACAATTTGTGTTCAGAAAAACTGTAAATGACCACTTTATAAGGCCTACCTCCACCATTCCTCAATTATTACCTTGTTTTGTAAGTGCCTAGTGATCTCCTTCCTCTTTGAGACATTTTTTATCAATTAAAGTTCTTCTGATTTCATAGCCAGAATAAAATTATATCCTTAATTGTCTTGTGCATTTTGTCTTTCAAAGTGGCTTTTTAAAATTATTTTGTGTTTATTTGTTTGCATGGTTTTTATTTTTGTTTTCATTTATTTGTATTCAGATATAGGAGAGTGGAGAAGTCAAGTAATCTCAGGAGATCCTGGCAGTCTCACAAATTATGCTTCAGCCATAAGTAGTCTCTTATCATTTAACAAGAACCCCAGATTATTCATATCCACATTCGAATTTGACTCACATCATCCTTCTGGTAACCTATAGGCTGTTGCATTTTCTTGTGTCTTTTCATACTTCTACCTATAGTTAGCAAATGTCTCCTGTTAGAGTAATTTTAAAGATGAGTCTCATCATTTCATTAAGATATCAGGTTCTTTCATACTAGCTTTTGTATATGTTTCTTGGCCTAAAATGACCCACTCTCCTATCAAAATCCTACTCATTTATTGTAATCTGTCATTATATATGCCTGTCTCCACTAGAGCAAATATAGGGTAGAAGCTGAGACTCTTCCATTTTGTTTCATTTTTTCACCTTAACAGTAGCACTCAGGAAAATTGTATGCAGTCCATATATATTTAGGTAATTACATGAACTGAATAAAGAAGATATAAAATAATAGAACTATTCATTTATTTATTGAAAAATAATTATGAAGGACTTACAGAGTAAACACTGTTTCTGGTGACAGGATTTCAAGATATACAAGTTCCTTGCACACAATTAGTGATCTCAGATCATGATATGTACTTTGAAGTAATATCAACTATAAAGTTGAAAATTAGAAAGTATCTGGTTTGCAAAACAGATAGCCCCTCACAGGACAGGTTATTTGAGCTGATGCAAGACAAGGGAAGGGCCTGACCTGTATATATTGATCAGCTAGCAACAATGTGTTCTAAGCAGAAACAGGAAAAGCTTTGGAGTGTTCAACTGACATAATGTGGCTAGATTCTGCAAGCAATGGGAGGAGTAATATGAATGAAGAATGGAGAGGGAGATTTAAATTTTAAAACATCACTATTACTGCTCTGAGGAGGAGGAGAAATGAGTAGCAAGAGCCTGAATCAGTAGATCTGAAAATATAAAATGGTATTCCAAAAAAAAAAAAAAAAAAAAAAAAGAAAGAAAGAAAGAAATTCACTGGACAAAGCTAATAGCAGGTGAAGTTATAAGAAAATGTCATACTTCACGTGTTGCTAGAAAGACTCTCTTAGACACTAAGAG
The DNA here is from genome assembly GCF_049350105.2 of Macaca mulatta. Classification (NCBI taxonomy): domain Eukaryota; kingdom Metazoa; phylum Chordata; class Mammalia; order Primates; family Cercopithecidae; genus Macaca; species Macaca mulatta. The sequence goes on along the minus strand of NC_133407.1, from coordinate 76,588,607 downwards.
ACTCCTTTAGTCCTATGCTTCTCACGTTTCAATATGCATAGGTGTTTTCCAGGTACAACATTAAACTGCAGATTCTAATTCAGTAGGTCCTAAGTGGGGCCTCAGAGTCGACGTTGTTAACGAGCTCCCAGGTAATGCTAATGTTGCTGATCTGCAAAACACCTTTTTAGCAGAAATGTTTCAGACAATGGCATGTTAAGAAAAGAAGCAGAAAAACAAAATCGAAGGTTGTCATTATTGGGTTCAAGAATTCTCTACTGCAACATTAAAGTGTCAGACATGAGGGCATAGACACACTCAATTCGATTTATGAAGGCAATTGTTAAATACTGGTCAAATTTGTAATGATCATATTGCCTCAGATGTTACAAACTGGTATGATTCCTTAAGTCTAAAGTTTTAAGAGACAAGGAGTAAAAAACTGCTTTGAAGACCTACTGGTGGCTCAGTTTTCTTATGTCCTTTATAGTTTTGATTGGTGAAATCATTTATAAAATATTGCTATTGGCATTTCTTTTCTGACCTCTTTGGCAAAGACACATTAATTCTGTCCTTTAGTATGTTGCAGTGGGGTTCCTCAACTCTTGACATCTCTTCCTTTTTCTAAAAATTTATTTTTTGGCGCTTATTAAAACACTGATAGATTTGGGAAAATCCTCTGGAATGAGTAAAAGATAAACACTCCCATTTTTACTTAAAGGACTTTAAAAATATTTTTGAATGAGAAAAATGATAAAAGTGAACCAGGACTTGCATAAAACTTAGCACACTAAGTTCCAACTCAGAATTTTTTTTTTTTCAATCCAATATGTAGGTCAACTAAAATGACCTCCAGCTTGTCTGGAAACTTTTCAGAGACTTACATGGAAAAAGGATAAACAATTTTAAATACAATAATGTGTACCATCACTTGATATCACTGTCCAGCTCTGATGTATGCCCATAGAATTCACCTCAAGTCTGTGAACAAGCTGGATCAGATATGTCTTAGTTTTTTTAATTTTAAAATGATTTATCAATGAATTGAATAAATAAAAGTAGGTTAATCTTGTGATTGACAGACAAAATAAATTTCTAGATGATTGTCACACAGCCTTTTAGAAATTGATGCAAATTTGTGATTTGAAATTTGGGAGAAGTCAACAAATTGAAAAGCCTCGAGAAAAGAAAAGAAATGTCTTGGAAGGAGAAAGTCAGCAAATAATAGGTAGTCTTATGACATATTAAAATTTGACAATATAATTTGAAATTAGAATATGCATTTTCTTTAACACTATGCATTTTCAGAAAAAAAGTAAATGCCAGTTTTCATTGTATTGAAATATATTTAAAACATGTTTCTAGTTTCAGCTTTCCTTTGCATCCCCCAATATTGTCATAATTGGCTAGAATTCCCTAGATATACAAAAAGAAATTTGAAAGGCCATTCTTAAGAATCCATTCCTTATGAGAATGGTGATGGGAAATCATCTCCTCATTTTTATAGGTTAATTAGTCAATACCTAAAATAATCAACTTCTTTTAAAATTGTCTAAAAAATAAGTGTTCTGATATTGAAGGTTATGAAACTTCTACATGTAAAATGGAAGAATTGGGGCACATATTGATATTTCTGAATAAAAACTCCTGCAGGTTCTAAAGCTTTACAGCTCACTCTTAAGTAATAGTAAGTCAATTTGAAACAACTGGGCAAAATACATAAAACAATGCCTTTTGAGATATTTGGAATTACGCAATTAAAGATGGTGATATTTTCAAGAAAGGGTTAAATTTTTTATATTTTCACTACATGGAATTATTAACTCAAAATGGATCGTGACTTAAATGACATAAACAAAAACTATAAAAATCCTAGAAGAGGCTGGACACGGTGGCTCATGCCTGTAATCCCCGGACTTTGGGGTGCCGAGGTGGGTGGATCATTTGAGGTCAGGTATTCAAGACCAGCCTGGCCAATATGGTGAAACCCCGTCTCTACTAAAAATACAAAAAATGAGCCAGGTGTGGTGTCGTGAACCTGTAATCCAAGCTAGCTGGATGGCTGAGGCAGGATATTTGCTGGAACCCTGGAGACAGAGGTTGCAGTGAGCTGAGAGGGTACCATTGCACTCCAGCCTGGGCAACAGAGCAATACACTGTCAAAAAAAAAAAAGAAAAAAAAAATCCTAGAAGAAAAATTAGAAAAAAAAAAAAATCCTTGTGACTTTGAGTTAGATAAAGATTTCTTATATACATTTCCAAGCTTAGGATTAATGAAATAACATATTGATAAATAGACTTTTTAAAATTTATTTTTATTTTTTGAGATAGCGTCTTGCCCTGTCACCCAGGCTGGAGTGCAGTGGAACGATCTTGGCTCACTGCAACCTCTGCCTCAAGGATTCAAGCAATTCTCCCGTCTCAGCCTCCCAAGTAGCTGGGATTACAGGCGCAGGCCACCACACCAAGCTAATTTTCGTATTTTAGTAGAGACGGGGTTTCACCATTTTGGCCAGGTTGGTCTTGAACTCCTCACCTCAAGTGATCTACCCTCCTCGGCCTCCCAAAGTGCTGGGATTACAGGCGCGAGCCACTGCACCCGGCCAATAATTTGAATTTTATCAAAATAAAAAACTTCTGCTCTTCATAAACAGCAAGAGAAGGAAAATATAAGCCACAGACAAGAAGATAATATTTGTAAATCATATATCTGATAAAGGACTTGTGTCCAGAGCATATAAAATACTTTCGAAACTCAAAAATAAGAAAATAAACCCAATGTTTTAAAATAGTCAAAAGATTTGAACTTGCACTTCATCTAGAAGGTATACAAATAGCAGATAAGGTCATGAGAAAACACTGACATAGAACAATCTATGGATATAAATTAGGCTTCTGAAAAAAAAATTCAACAACATTTGTAATCAAGGAAATGCATATTAAAACCACCGTGACATATACTGCATACATAATTGAAAATATAAAATTTAAAAGACTGACAATATCAAGTGTTCTGAAGGAGGTAGAACAACTAGAATTCTCACAAATTGCTGGTGGGAATGTAAAATGATACAATTACTTTAGAAAACAATTTGGCAATTTAATTAAATATTAACCATGGACTTACCTATAATATGATCCAACAATTCTGCTCTTAGATATTTGCCTGAGAATTAGCATATATGTTCATGTAGTGACTTGTACACAAATATTCAGAACAGCTTTATTTGTAATAGCCGCCAAATGGAAACAATCCAAATATTCAAAGCAGGTGAATATACAAACAAAGTTTGGTTTATCTCTTCTTTTTTTATTTTTTATAAAATGCCAGTTATGTAGAAGAAAATTTTAGTATATCTATACAAGGGAATATTACTCACCAATAAAAATAAATAAAGTGCAGATACATGCAACAACATGAATAAATCTCAAAGTAATTACGCTGTGTGAAAGACACTAGACAAACAAGATATTATACTTTATTATACCATTTATGTAAAGTTCTACAAAAAGCAAACTATTATAAGTGACCAAAAGAACAGTGGTTGCCTGGGAGCTAGGAGGGAGGGAGAAGCAGGAGGTATGGATTAAGAAGAGGCATGAAAAACTTTTTGGAGAGATGAATATGTTCATTATCTAGATTGTGGTGATAGTTTTATGAGTGTATGTGTATGTCAAACTTAACACATTGTACACTTTATGTGCAGCCGATTAGATGTCAATTATATGTCAATAAAACTGTTGGAAAAAAAGTAGTCTCTTTAGTGTATGTTTATGGTTTCAATTTACAATGTTCTAAATATTCAATTTACTTCAAACATTGAATTTTTTTTTTTTTTTTTTTTTTACTTAGGGAAATGTAATTCCATCTCTCAAATAGTTTGAACTGATTTCTCATGGGGTGGCAGGCATAGTCAGCTTCTTTCTTTCCGACTCAAGAGCTGCTGTTTTTGACATTTTCAAGGGTAGGTTTGGTGAGAGGTAAGAGATGTAAAAAATTCTGATTTGATTGCCACTATCATGTAATGGATTGGAAATTTCTAGGTCTGGCAAGTATTTAAAGCTGACTTCTCTCTGGAGATATTTTTGTTGGTTCTCTAGAGCTTCACTGCTCAATCTACAGACACGTGAGGCTACTATACACTTGAAATGTGATTATTGTAAGAGTAAAGTACACACTGATTTCAAAGGCTTAGTATGACACAATACTGCAAAATATCTCAACAAATGTTTTTTAGTTTTGACTACAATGTTGAAATAGAAATATATAGTTTCTTAAATTGTATTTTAAGTTATAAAATATAAATAATTTAAATTGTTAAATTAATTTTACTTTTTTACTTTATAAAAGTGTGGCTTACAAAAGTTTGAATTACATATGTAATTCACAATATCTTTTCTATTGGACAGCTAAAGAGAATCTCCCTTTAGGTCTCGTGATATAATTCTCTTGGCTCTGACAGTGTTCTTTCTTTACCTGATCACTTCAAATACACTCTTGGCTTACGCCACAATAATATACTTCATCGGACTCACTCCTAGTGTGCCCTTACCTTAGGAGGCAGAAGACCACAGTCTGACATTTCATCTGTGGGTTCCTCATATAGAACTCAGAATTTGGGATTGTTGTTGTAGTTAACGGTCCGTACTTCTCTTCAGGAAGAAGGACTTAATTAGCCACATAGTGGGTGGGCCACTCTTAGCTATCAACTGTTTCAGATTATTTCCTTCCATGACTAAGCAGTGTCCTAAGACTGATTAACATGGGGAAATTTGGCCAGGCACAGTGGCTCACGCCTGTAATCCCAGCACTTTGAGAGGCCCAGGGCGGTGGATTGCCTGACCTCAGGAGTTCGAGACCAGCCTGGGCAACACAGTGAAACCCTGTCTCTACTAAAATAAAGAAAAATTAACTGGGTGTGGCGGTGTGTGCCTGTAATCCCAGACACTCAGGAGGTTAAGGCAGAAGAATTGCTTGAACCCGGGAGGCGGAGGTTGCAGTGAGCTGAGATCTCACCACTGCACTCCAGCCTGGGTGACAGAACAAGACTCCATCTCGAAAAATAAACAAATAAAGAAATAAAGAACATGGGGACATAACAGACTTGCCCCCTTGTCCCAAGTCATGTAAATGCCGAAGAGCCATTCAACTTCCCAACTCAACTTCTTTCTCAACTCTCCCTTCGCAGCTGTTGATCCCAAGAGTACTCACTAATATATTTTTGCAAGGTAGCTAATCACTGTTCCAGTATCTGCTTCCTGGAGAATGCAATGTGCAATATTATAGCACATTTGACTCATGAAAAATGAGTGTAAGTTCTTTGCAGAAAAATTTGTTCACTCTGTTGACACTAGTCCTTTTATCTTTGTTGGTCCTGACTTAAGCACCAGCCTGTTAAGCCTCTCAATTACGAAGGACACACATTAAGCTCTCAAAATAATCTCATTGAAATCCTTCTTATTAGGCTTGAGGTTAGGCAGACATTGTTCTCTTTGTAACTCAGTGAGAAGATGGAATTCATAGTACAGCTCTCTCAAAAATAATCCTTTAAAAATGTTTTCTCTTTATATTACTGTGCTGTCTCTTCTTTATTTTCTTTGTGAGTCAGTCACAAGTTTTTGGTCATGATATTCTCACAATTCATTTTGCAATGTAGCATTTCTCTCTTTCCTGGTGACCTTTTTTTTTTTTTTTTTCTTTGTGCCTCAAGATAAAGTGAAGCAAGAAAGGAAGAGGAAAGAGTTCAATCAAATATTTAGTTACTGGTAAAAGCTCTGAGATTTCCATATGTCCTGGTCTTACAGCATAAGAATAATACAAGCTCAGTAAAAATGCCACAAGACTGTAGTAGCTAATAAAAGTTTTAAAAATCTGCACTAATTCAAATTACTGTTTTAAACTAGCTTTTAACATGATTGATATGATCAAATCTGTTTTTCCTGTTGAGAATTATCTTTCCCTCTCTGGATTTTGGCTACATATATTTGATTTTATTATACTAACAGCAATTCCAAATCACTCAATATTGTTTATACATTTTTGCAAACAGTTTTGTTATCTTCCTAGCCTTTTTATTGTCAGAGAGCTAAAGTAAATTTATTAAAATCTTTGAAATATTTTGCATGCATGCTACTTCTATACAATTATATATCTGCAATAATAGGTTATAAAAAGCTAATGGACTTTGTTAATTATCTACTTTGTAAAATGAGCATTATAAATCATTATGAGGAGTAAAATGTACTTATCAAAATATTATTTCATAGATATATTACAATGAAAAATATTTTAAAAGATTGAATTTTATACTCAGCAACTTTTTGAAAATTAATATGACTCTCTACCCTTCAATTTTAATATTATTACAAAGCTTTTGTGACATATCAGTGTTTATTTATAATCTTTCCTTGATATGTGAGACATAAGATTAGTATTTTGGTTTGGGTTTTTAATTTTGCTTTCTAAACAACTGAGAGATCACATTGATTTAAAGTTCTCATATTCTATTTAAATAACTGTATAGGAAATAACGGGTCCCTGAATTAGTCGTAGTGTTCTGAGGTGAGAAGTAGAAGACCAGCCCTATTTCTAGCAGAAAGATGATTTAAAATAAAGCTCCTTAATGATATGCTCTGGTATTTATTTTTGAAGTTAAACTTTTTATAAGGTATGCCGAGAAAAATATGATAAATTTGCAACACAATTTGGATTTATATGTAACATGATTAGGGAGGTCAACTATAAAAATTTTGCTGATTTTCCAATGCAAAATTGACATTTTCTGTCTCACTGCCAGGAGAGCATGCACTTTAAGTTTCTTTTAAGACTGGCAATGATGAATTTGCAGCATCTGATTCATATACTCTCACAGGGTCCTTCTCAAAAGCACAGAAATTGTCTAGGCCAATGTCTATGTCTATGACAGGAAGAGAAAGCCGACATGATCAAATCTCCACTACTGGCCTCACCAGCATGTTTCAAAGAAGTGAATCATCAGTTTCAGAAGTCATACTAGCAATTTAAACTTATGATTAGTAGTAATATTATTTTGTTATTCAGTGTACAGGTAGATCAAACAACTTCCCAGTTCCCTTGTCCAGCTTATTCATTTATTTAAGAAGTCTTTACTGTGTGATATTAAACTTTATGAAACAAATAAAAGGTATAGATCTTGTTCTCCAGAAACCTATGGTTCCAGCATAAAGCAATATATGCACAGGAATGATTTCAAATTATGTGAAGAATAGCTCCTTTTTGTACCTATGTTTGTGAACTCCAAGTGCATTGTTCTAGTTCCATTGGCTACAGCAGAGTAGGGCCCAAAATCTTTACGTGGCACAGACTACACAACATGTATATATAGTTACTCAACAATGAGCTGTCATACCATGCTATTTCATAGCTTTATGTTTGTCTTGGGTTGAAATACATGGCCTTACTTTCAGACCTGGTTACATATGGCCTCCTTCAGACCTTGTTTACATACGACCTCCACCGTGAAATCATCTTCAAGTCCTCTGAAAAGAACTAATTGATATCTGAGCTTTGGCTCAGTAATACCAGAGAAGGATCATAATGAAACAGAATATGTATGGGTTTTAGTACTGGACTGCTGTTGTTGATTCTATCTCTAAAACTTACCTGCTAGGCAGCCCTTAGACAAATTGTTTACCTGCATGAGCCTCAGCTTTCTCTTAAAATGGAACTAGTAACACCTATCTCACAGGACTTGGTGAACTAATATAGGAAAAACACAGTGCTTGGTACATAACAGACCACAGAATAACATAAAATATTATTATACAATTACAATATATATGCCTAAAGTATAATCAGGTGGTCAGTAATACTATTTAATAACACCAATGATAAGAATAATAAGTAATCATATCTAGGCTTCTATCCTTTTTTTTTTTAGCCTGTGATAAAACTAAAGACAACTGTCTTCAGTTTATTTCCTTAGTTCAGCTAAGCCTCTCATCTGTAGTAGACGTTCAATGGCTGTAAAATTAATGACTCAATAAATTAATTAAACAAAAGTTGAAATGATTATGTTTTGCTATACTGGGATGACTTTCCAAAATGTAATGTAAAAAGATTATGCTGAAAAGTAATGGGTAGGGAATATGGGGATGTAAATTGAAGTAGTGGCACTAGATTATGAGGAATGTAAAAATCTAGTGGCATGGGGGAGATAAAACAGGTTTCTTTGAAGAATAATAGGGGTTAGATTATTACCCTTGTTCTTAGTGTTATGGTGACTCTCTGTTTTGTTACCCATTGTATAATAGATTCTTATGTACAGTGATACTCAATATTATTTTAAATAGAAAAATGACACACACTGTAAAAGTGATATGAATTATGTACTCTTAACATAGTAAGTCAGTACAAAGTCTTGGCACCTTTGTCAAAAATCAATTGGCCATACATGCACAGGTTCATTTCGGGGCTCTCTATTCTGTCCCATTGGCCCATGTACATGATATTTTAATTACTGTAGTTTTACATTCTGTGCTATAGCTGTGTATAGTTTGAAATCGGGTAGTGTGATACCTTCAGATTTGTTCTTTGCTCTCATGATTGACTTGGTTAGTCTGCGTTCAAATTTTTGAAATCAGGAACTATGATGCCTTCTCCTTTGTTCTTTTTGCTCATGATTGACTTGGCTATTCTGGGTTCCAATGTACAATTCTGTGAAAATTGTCACTGGAATTTTGATAGAGATTGCATTGAATCTGTAGAGCACTTTGGGTAGTATATATATTTTAACAATATTAATTTTTCTAATCCATGAACATAGAATATCTTTCCATTTATTTGTGTCCACTTCAACTTTGTAAAAATGTTTCATAGTTTCCAGTTTTCAGATATTTCACTTTCTTGCTTAAAGTTATTCCTAAGGATTTTGGTTGCTATTACGAATGGATTGTTTTCCTAATTTTTTTTTCAGATAGTTTGTTGTTAGTGTACAGAAATGCTACTATTTTTTGTTTGTTGATTTCATATCATGCAGTTTTACTGTATTTGTTTATAGGAAATGGATAGTCTCTTACATAAATAATGTTGGGAAAATTAGTATCCACATACAGAACAATAACATTGGACCTTTATCTTACACCACATTAAAACAAAATCAACTCATAATGGATTAAAGAATTAATTTTCTGATTTTAAGGACAGACACTGTAATAGTAATAGAAGAAAACATGGAACAAAAAGCTCCATAACTTTGGTCTACACAATAATTCTTTGTATTTGGACCCAAAATCACAGGCAAGAAAGCAAAAATGGACAAATGGAATCACTTCAAAACAAGAAGCTACAGAGCAAAGGAAGCAATTAACTGTGTACACAGACAACCTACATATTGGGAGAAAATAGTTGGGATCCATTGAATAAGAAGTTAATATCCAAAATATGTAAGAAGTTCAAACAACTCAATAGAAAGAAAACAAAGCAAAGAAAAATACCAAAAAATGGGCAAAGAATCTCAATAGACATTTCTCAAAAGAAGAGATAAAAACGGACAACAGATATATTTTAAAATGCTCAACATTGATGATCATTAGGTAAATGCAAACTAAAACCAAAATAAGATACCATCTCACACCTGTCAGAGCAGCTATTATCAAAAAAAAGACAGAAGATAGCAAGTGTTGGCAAGGATGTTGAGAAAAGAGAATTGTTACAGATTTTTGGTGGGAATGCAAATTTGTATAGCCATTATAGAAAACTGAATGGGGATTCATCAAAAATTAAAACTAGAATCACCATATTATCCAGCAATCCCATTTCTTGATATTGAATCAAAAGATTTAAAATTACTTTGTGAAAGAGGTGTTTGCATTCCCAGTTTATTGCAAAACTTTTCATAATAGTCAACTTATGCAATCAACCTAAGTGTCCATCAACAGATGGATAAAGAAAATATGGTATATATTCACAGTGTAATACCATTCAGCCTTTAAAAAGAAGGAAATTCTATCAACACAAGAAGGAAATTCTTGCAACAACATGATGGAATTGGAGAACATTATGCTAAGTAAAACAAGCCAGGACAGAAAGACAAATACTGCAAGTTCTCATTTATATGTAGAATCAAAACCAAACTCATAAAACCTGAGAATAGAATGGTGTTACAGTGACTGGGGCAGGCAGTAATAGGGAGATGATGATCAAAGTGTACAAAATCTCAGGTGGAAGGAATATGCTTCTATTTAGATCTATTGCACTGCATGAGGATATAGTTAATAACAAAGTATTCCACTTTTCAAAAATGTTGCCAGTATGAATTTTAAATGTTATAACAAAAATATTAAATATTTGAGATTATGGATATGTGAACTAGCTTGGTTAAATTATTGTGCTTTGCATTCATAAATTATAATATCACTTTATATCCCATAAATATATACCATTATAAATTGACAATATACCATAAAAAATAAAAATAAACATTTTGTCTTACCAGTAAGCTTTTTCTAGAAACTTGAAAGCCTTGCTGGCCAAGAAGAATCAATAGATCATGTTGGGAGGCCCATATGGCTAGGAGGTGAGAGTAGCCTCAAGTTGACAGCCAGCAAGAAGCTGAAGGACCTCATACCTACTGTGGCAAGAAAATAAATTCCTCTAACAGAATTATTTGTTAGAGGAGGATTTGTTGTCAGTTGCGCCTCCAGATGAGAATGCAGCCCAGCTGACATCTTTTGACTGAAGCCTTGAGAGACCCTGAGCAGGGAACCCAATTAAGTCACAACTGAACTCCTAACCCAAGAAACTGTCAGATAATAAATAGCCAACTTATGGTTGATATAACCCCCCAAAAAATTAAAATTAAGATAATAAGGCTATATGGGAGAGCAGAAACGTCCATGAGGACACAAGAGATACAACTTATCCTTGCCTAGACTGATGTACTTGATGAGATTTAATCAGGATAATGCTGTTTTCTTGACTCCAATTACTTGCCATCCCCAACCAGATAAACAAGGACTCAATGTCCTGTCAACCCATGGCAATCTTTAAGAGGATACTGAACGTTTTTCATCTTTTTGTTGTTTCTGTGGTCTCTGTGAGTCTATGACTCTGTGTGACATAAGGCAAGTTATTTATTATCTACTTCAATTTCTCCAAATGTAAAATAGAAATATATAGGAGATAATAACATCTCTGACCTCACAGAATTTCTGTAAGCGTTACATGAGGTTGTCCATGCAAGACGCTTAGCATTCAGTAAGCACATGTCACACAATACGTATGCAACTGTTACTTTTTACTGTAATTAGTGAAACCCCATTCATATGTAGGGAAGATACCCTGCTTTAGCTCTACCTTTAGAAGTACAAAGTTATAACTTAATCACACATTTCGCTGAATTATAAACCAGGGCACAGGAGTTCTGACTTTATATCTACCACTTATTAAGTGGCCTTGATTAGATCGCATAGCTTCTATGGGCTTCAGGTTCCTCACTTGTAAAATAAAGCCTTCAACTAAATGGTCTCTATAGTCCCTTATCGCACTGACAGTTTATAATCCAATGCACCATTAAGGGTAAGTGATATATGAAGAAAGTCAGTCTTGCCTATTCAGGGTGCTGCCCTCTCAGGAGAGCAGTGGTCAGTAAAGAAAAGGGATAGAAATGAAAATTTGTGAAACGAAACAAAGGAAAAATGAAAGAAAGCAACAATTCATCTGAACATAAAGCAATGGGATAGAAAGACTTAATAGAATGGAATAGAAAACCACGTTAAAAACTTATAAAGCAGAGGACACATATCTGTGTTTAAAGACAGAAGGAAGATATTGGTAAAGAAAAAGAGATAAAAATATATATCCTTCATATACGTTAATTTTCTAAATTAGAATTATTATTCATTTTTCCACCATTTTCATCAGCTAAAGATTATGTTTTGTCAGTAGTAGTCTTTTGAGAATTTATCCCACTTGTTTTATCATTTCAGAAAGTCTCTCAACAAGATGTTAATTTTGTTCCCAATCTAGGAAAGTTAACTTAAAACTATAGGTGAAATTTAATGCTGTCTACAGTGCAATTTCTTTTGTTCCATAGAACTATTGTACAACCAGAAAAGTTTCAAAATCAAAACAACTTATAATCTTCTAGCTCTCTGTACTGCTCTGAATTTTAAACATCAATGAGGTACTTTCCCACGTTAACTGAGTAAGACTCAGAAAGATCAAGCCACTTCACAAGTCACATAATTGGTGGCATCACAGAGATTCAAACCCAAATTTATCACTTTGGAAAACAATGCAAGTTCAGGAAGAGAACAAAAGAAAACCCAGGAGAAAGGATTCATTGTTAAAATTTCTAATTCAGGATACTATTAGTAACATGAGAAACAAAAGGAAATTATGGGCAGAGAGAAAATTGACTAAAACAAATTAAAATAACAGAAATTTAGAAGAAACAATTATGTCATTTTTAATCAAAGCCCTCTTTATATAATTTTATATTAATTTATATCCATTCCCTGTGTGTAATGCAATAAACTAGTCATTCTATTTGAGCTGCATCAGATTCACCAAGAGGGTTTATTAAAGGAGATTGCTGGACTTCTCCCTCAAGCAGTTCAGATTCAGTATGTCTGGGGGTGGAGCCTGAAAATTTTCATTTCAAATAGGTTCCCAGGTGATACTCCTGAGGTCCAGGGACCTCATTTTGACAATTAGTGTGTACGCTATTAAATCTGGATGCCCAGTTAAAATAGGACACTGTAAACTCTATCATATCATTTAAAGTAGTAGTGACTTTGTAAAACAAATCATTCAAAAGACATGCACAAAAAGAATAAAAATAAATCAAATTTTAAAAATGAAATGCTCAAAACCTATTTTTCATATCCTTTCAATGTTGCTCAGAAAGTCATTGCTGTAATTCATTTTTAAAGTTGAAATATCAAGCAGAATAAAGGATGTGGGAAGTTATTGCAGAAATTTCTTTCTTTTAATTTAACCTTTTAAAGTACAGTAGACTCAAGCATTAAAAAGGAATGGTGTTCACTGATTACAGGGCTTCAGGAGAAATACTTAACATGAGGAAATAGAAATCATTTAACAATGGAACACAACTGTCATTCACTGAACCCATGTGGGAGTATGTCTTTATATACAAAATTAGACTATACTGCTTGAAATATCTTCATATAATCACATGAATGATAAAATTCCTGGTTTTGTTCATGCCTAATCAAAATTAACATTGGAAGGAAATGAGAAGAAGGAGAAGAGAAAGAAGAGAAGAAGAAGGAACAGGAGGAGGAGGGTGAAAAGAAATAGGGGGATGAGGAAGAGGAGGAGGAAGAAAAAGAGAAGTTTAAGTTGTCTGGTATTATTTTCAACAATGTGTTGGTAGACTGGTGGTCTTACTAAGGGGCTCTCTGGCATCTATACAACACATCTTTTTATACTGCCTACCACTGTATTGTGGTTCAACCCTTCATCAACTAATAAGGTAGTTAATGTGTTCTCTACTATAAAAGTTTTGTTCTCTTCTGGCATTTTCGGTCAACATTTCAGGGATTTAAAGTGAAAAAAAATTAATAAGTGATCAAGAAATCACCTCTCTGTTTCAGGTTAATTTTGAATTGTGAATTTCATAAGTGTGCTTTAACACAACTAAGGCAAATGAGTCACTGAGACTTCCTTCCAACCCTTAATCCCATGCAGAGGACAGAGAAAATTCCTTGGGTGTGAACTTGATTTCAAGATTACAAGAACTGTTCCTTTTGCATTCTGGCTGGAGTTTCCTGTTTGTTTCAAACCAAGGATTGAAGAAATGATGTGAGAGAGAGTGATAGCTCATTTTCTAAGTAAAAGTGGACTATTAGTTGGAGTAGATTTAAATCTACATAGCCTTTAAATGTGCAGATTATACATTGTAGGGCTTGTTGCTAAACTACTGTTCGTTCATTTTGGAAGAGATTAGTTCTTGAGGAGTGGAAAAGTAAAATGAGGATTAAAGGAATGGGGTAGAAAAAAGACAATCATTTTAAAAAAACTAACTGCATACCAGATATTGGTGAGCACTTCAAGTCTCTGAGCAACTCTAGAAAGACAAGATCAAGACAGGATAGCAAGAATATAGTAGAGGCAATATTCTCCCACTAAATGAAACACAAACCTAGAATAGTCCCAAAGACAATTTATTTTATTTTATTTTATTTTAGCAGACTCTCGCTCTGCTTCCCAGGCTGGAGTGCAGTGGTGCGATCTCAGCTCACCGCAACCTTTGCCTCCTAGGTTCAAGCAATTCTCTTGCCTCAGCCCCCTGAGTAGCTGGGACTACAGTTGCGCCACCACACCCAGCTAATTTTTGTATTTTCAGTAGTGACGGGGTTTTACCATCTTTGCCAGGTTGGTCTCAAACTCCTGACCTCAACTGATCAGCCCGCCTCAGTCTCCCAAAGTGCTGGGATTACAGGCATGAGTCACCGTGCCTGCCGGCAAAGACAACTTTTAAATGGAATACTCAATATCACCTACTGCACGAATATCTGCTTCAGATAAACATTATAAATATCTTTTCATTTGAAATGATTTAATATAAACTAATGGTTAGCATTATCTCTCTCTCATCTCCAAAATTATTTTTAAAATATTTTGTAATTTTCCACTTATTGTTTCTAAAGAAGAAAATATGCTTTTATATTTAATGTGTGATTTAGCTTACTTTGAAAAAATTAGAAATGTATAGATAAATGATTGAATAGTATTAGCACTTTGGGCTTTTAAAGATAGTCATTTGCATTGAAATATTAATCCCTAAATTCTACTTTAAAGTCTGCAGGCATCATTAAAAAACAAACAAACAAACAGAAATCCACAACTTTTCATTTCTTTTGCCAGTATTTCTTGGGGGCATACTTAATAATGGAAAAACACCTTTCATATTAAGAAACTTCTTTTTCCCCTTTTAAATGGGAGATCTGACAAGCAACATTAAATTAATGTCTTTGGATCAATTGCAAAATTATTGTTCTGCTATCCTGATATTTTGTAGCTATCTTCATAACTTTGCATTCCTTTTCATCAAATTTATACCAACTTAAGTCCTCCTTTCTAATCAACTTGCCACTAACTTAATATTTATTGCTAAGGAACCACCCAACACACTGCTGTCTCTGGATAGCGGTTCTTGCTACACTTCTGTGAGAAAGAGCATCCTTTCTCTCTTTCTACGTAGTACTCAGGACTTCCTTATTCCACAGATATTTCTAATCTCATCTCACATGATTCCACATTTATTTATTTATTTATTTATTTATTTATATTTTCTTATTTCTCGAGACAGAGTCTTGCTCTGTCGCCCAGGCTGTAGTTCAGTGGCATGATCTCGGGTCACTGTAACCTCCGCCTCCCAGGTTCAAGCAATTATCTTGCCTCAGCCTCCCAAGTAGCTGGCATTACAAGCACATACCATCATATCCAGCTATTTTTTTTATATTATTAGTAGAGACAGGGTTTCACCATGTTTGCCAGGCTGGTCTCAAACCACTGACCTCAAGTGATCCACCTTCCTTGGCCTCCCAAAGTGTTGGAATTACAGGCTTGAGCCACCATGCCCAGTCCACATTTATTTTTGATGAAAATCAGAAGAGAGAAGTAAAAGTGTGAAACAAATGGTAAGGCAGATACAAGTGACTCTCCTTAGAAACATCCTGAATAGGACCCTAGATAACTGAGCCAAGACTTGTAGCCATTGCACACCATTCAAAGGATTACCTCACATTTCCTGGGTGTTGAAGTCAAGTTAGGTTATCACTCTGCACTGGTGTGTGTAGGTCTCTCATTCTAGCATGAGGACACTAGTTGTGTCCAAGAGTTTGAGATTCCAGTCCAACTTCCCTCTTGTGAACATCTGCTCCCTTCTTTCAGTGAGTTTAATACTCAAAGAATATTACATGGGAAAGAAAGTCAAACACCTATTTTAGGTAGGACCCCAGAGTTATGAAATCACACTATATGAGGTTGAAGCTTAGAGTATTTTGAAAAATCAAGTTAGTATTTTCCAACGTATATTCCTCTTAAATGATATTCATAGGACCTTAAGTTAGTAGCTAAAGTGGTAGTCATTAAAGAATTTTGAACTGAGGCAAACTAACACAAGAGTTATCCTGATCTGATAGCTACTAGAGAGAATTGCGATGGTTAAATGAATGATTATGAAAGCCTGAACTATGCCGTCTCAGAATTAAATAACAAATATAGACTCTAGAGATATCACTGGAGATGGAAGCATTAAGATTTGAAAACTTTTTGTTATTGATGAAGATAAATGATGGGGAAAGTGGACCACGAAGAACAAGGATTCTGGTATGAGTGACTGGGAAACATAGTTTCCCTTAAGAGAAAAGAAGGTAGCATGTGTTGTATATGTATTTCAGGACTTGGGTGATCAGGGAAGGGCAATGGAATAGGTTAAGTTTTATATAGGTTAAATTTGAGTAGATATGAAGACAGCAAGAAAATATGTTCAGTAGTTAGACATGAAGAACTGGAAATAGTCTATTTATTTAAGTAATGAGCACGGAGAAGATATTGGAGACCAGATGCATGGATGTAATCAAAATTATAAAAGTATAAAGAGACAATAGGGCCAAGCATGATATCTCAGAGTACCTAAAATTAGGAAACAGAAACAGGAAGAATTCAAATGTTATTAGTCACTAATAATATAGATGGATCATCTTTTATATCAATTTGGCATGATAACAGGATTAGTACTTGCTAATTTATTATGACACTATTTATTATTCCATTTCTCTTACGTTAATAAAAAGTCACTATTATTTTGAAAACATTGCAGCAATGTAATTCATTCTCTACTTATTCCAAAGATATTTACTCATAGGCATAATGTTATGTGTTAGGCATTGGGAGCTATGTAGTTTAAAAAGACATGGTGTTTGGCTTCAAGGTACTTTTGTAGAAAAGTAGTCAAACATTCTTTTTTTGTTGTTTTTGAGATGGAGTCTTGCTCTTTTCGCCCAGGCTGTAGCGCAATGGCACGACCTAGGCTCACTGCAACCTCCACCTCCTGGGTTCAAGTGATTCTCCTGCCTCAGTCCCCCTGAGGGTGGACTAGCCTGTAACTCAGATTATAGGCACCCACCACCACACCAGGCTAATTTTTGTATTTTTAGTGGAGGTGGGGTTTCACCATCTTGGCAAGGCTGGTATCGAACTCCTGACCTCAGGTGATCCACTTGCATCGGCCTCCCAAAGTGCTAGGATTACAGGTGTTGAGCCACCGTGTCTGGTGAGTCAAATATTCTATTATATATTAATAAAACACAATACTCTTTCAAAATAGTGATTATAACTTAAACTCCTTTTCATCGATACCCTTGAATAGTACTGTTAACTGCTTTATCCACCAATTTTCACATTTATCCATCTCACTTGATCTTTATAACAATGCTGTTGACAAAAACAGACAAGTATGTTTCTCCATCTGACAGCTTTTTCTGGCCTATCCACCCACATCTGTTATCTCTTAAGAGATTTTTCAGTCAGGGTAGGGTGTTGATGATGGAAAAATATGATGCAACTTCAACTCTCCTTCTTAGAAAATATTAAAAACCTGTGGCTTCCTTAGGAAGATTGATCTTGTCACTAAAGTTCAGCTAGGCCTTTTCCTCAAATACTGGTAATCAGGAATCCATGAGTTTATTTGCAGAGTCTGTTTTAAATTTTGTTGATTTAAAATTATGTAATAGAAGTATATTTTATTATTTTCTGCATTTAAAATGACAAATCCATTACATAACATTTTGAAACCACAAAATGTGATACAAAAAGACATCAACCATAATTACCATTTTAAAGAAAACTATCATTTTGGTGTTAAAACTTAAGATTTTGGTGTTCTCTAAATATCTATATTTAGGTCTATATCTATATATACATCTACATCTACTACATACAGCAATGTCATATTTTATATTCAAATATGTATCCTGCTTTTATCACTTAACATTATTTTTATCACTTAACAAAATCATTTTTCCTATAAATGGAATCCAACAAATGAAATATAATTTACCTTGCCATGTCCTGTGGTAGGATTATATTTGAAGGTTTTTATCTGGGAAAGGTGAAAAATAATGTACGTAAGTCTTGTTTCTATAGTACTCTATGAAAACAAAAAGACCTTTAAGTTAAAGGGAGCTGGGGAAAGCGCCGAAGAGAAAATCCATAGCACTGCATAAACCCTTTATCTCTGAACCTGACCTGCTCACATTTTTACTAATGACTTGGATAAATATGATTGATAACTGTGTAGATGGCATAAAACTGGTAGAAGTAACAAATATGTTGCACGATGAAATCATAGTCCAAAAGGATCAAGCAGGTTGAAATGACTGGCTAAACCAAAGAAGGGTAAACTTTGAAAAGGATGAATATAAATTTTCACATTTTGGTTTTTTAAAAAATCACCAATATATGATATGAAATGTGAAATGAGTTTTTTTAAAAAATCACTAATATATGATATGAAATGTTAACAGAAAGTTCATGCAAAATACAAACAACAAGCTATAAGAGACAATAGCATAATCTGGCTGACAAAGAAGCTAACGCAATAATAAATATGACCAAAAAATACTATGACCAAACTGTAGAAGATGACGGCTCGTTTTCCTCTAAACTAGAAGTCAAAAATTGAGTTTGTTCATTTCTCTTCTCCATACCTTAAGAAGAATATATAAAATGGCTGCCGTTCAATAGAATGTACTCATGATGCAAGAAGTATCAAAATATAACATATAAAAGAAGGTTGAAAATACTAAAGATATTTAGTCAGGGCATAAGAATATTGAATTTTAAAAAATAATTTAATAGTTATATTAAAATATGTGGAGGGATTTAGGAAGATTTTTATTTGTCCTGATAGACATGTTTTGTGTTCCACAAAAGCAAAATTAGGACAAAAGAATTATTATTATGGAAAGATTAATTATGGCTCAATACAAGCAATTTGACTGATATGTAACAGTTTATAACAACCATAATAACATATAACATTTGAAAGTATTCAAAAATAAGATGAGCTGACTCAGTCTATCTCATGTGTTTAGGAATTTTTAGTCTCCAGACCTGTTCAATAAAAAATTAGATAACATACAATCATCTACATTCTTCCCCTGCAGAATCTCATATATTCACATTGGTTAGGTTGTCACTACTGATGAGTCTAATATTGATTTCAAGTCTTCTCTGTTTCCTAAATTCTAGACACAAAATATCAATATCTTCTTTGTTGTCTCTATACCAGTGGTTCTCAGTTGGGTGCAATTTTGTCCCTGCTTCAGGGAAGACTTGGAAAAATCTGAAGATATTTTTTGGTTGGCACAACTGAGAGAGGTACTACTGATATCTGGTGAGTAGAGTCCATAAACATTGCTAAGAATCCTAAATGTACAGAATAGCTCCTCACCCCCAAAAAGGAATTATCCATCTCAACGTGTCAATATGACCAAGATTGACAAACCCTGCTCTACATATAAGTCCAAAAGGTAACAAACTCAGCATGACAAACTCCAAACACATTATCTCCACTCCACTCTCCTGCTTCTCCCTTAAAATCCCAAGCATCCCTTCAATAAAGCTTAGTTTCTATAACTTACTATGACTAATGCCACTATTAGGTAGCCAACTACATGAGTTAGAAATCTCAGAGTTATCCTTAAATCCTCACATTCCCTCACCTTTTAATGCCAAATTGTATTTATCTACTTGTATCTCTAAATCCACAGCCCCCTTTTCATTACTGCTGCCGCTGGCAGTTTGGTCCCACATTTTCTACCAATAAGATTTGTATTTTGAATTCATCCTTTACATCATTGCTGGGATTATATTTTTAAAACAAAAAAGCAATTGTCCCATTATCCCATGCAGAAACTACAGGCAAACCTCCATTGTACAGTGAATACATGTTCAAGCTTTGAATTGCCATAGAAGATGGAGTGGGAGTAACATTGTGTTTGTTACCATTTTTTAATGGAGTGTTACAACTTCTTCAGGGAAGATTAAAAATGTAATAGTCCTTTGATGACAGCACAGAAAAGCAAACAAATATTTGACTAATGCCAGAGGCCAGGGTAAAATCATTAAACATACAGATGTTTAAATGTTAAGTATGAAGTTAAGAAAGACCACATGAAACATATTTGAGCATGTACCGCATTGCACTGGATATATTAAAAGTATACAAGTATTGAAATTATTTTTAATAAGGTAGAAAAAGAGGCATGTGCACAAAATAATGCACCCAAATCTTTTAAATTTGCCTTTGGAATTTGGATTGATTGATACTCAGTCATACACACAGGCACTCAGTCTTCCTCTCCACGTCTAAGCCGAATCCTTCCTAAGGAGACCATGCTGTTGGCAGCAAAAAAACAAAGTTAGGTGTTCCAGGGAAGCAAATCTGGGGTTCCAGCCAAATCTCCACAAAGCAGAGAGTTCTCTAAATAATAAAGAGTTGACTGTGATGGCAAAAGTCTTCTTGCAGGTGCAGATGCATGTATTTTCGAATATAAATAAACTCTTTCAGCTGCTTTCCCTATCCCACTATCACCACCTTATTCTCATAGTGTTCTGATCTCACTGGCATTCTTAACTCAGAGATCTCTTTACTCCAACTTAGTCCAGGTGTGGGGTGGAATATGAAAACGATGAAAATAAGGGAGGATATTGATAGAAATAAACACATAAGAGCAAAATAAAAATTGGAGAAAAGGGGGAATAAAGACCCTTCTGCTATAAAGGGCTTTATGTTGGCTTCAAGAGTATAATTGATGAATATGGTTTAGAGTTAATATCTGAAAACCAACCTTAATGTATACATTGCTGACATTTGGAGTAGTAAGTAAATGAAATGGAGCCCAGACATCAGTTAAGATATCTGTGTTATCACTGAATTTAAAAAAAAAAAAATCCTGAACTTTGGTTGAAATTATTTTGTTTTCATCAATCTCCTGCATTTCACATTTATCTTTGTAATTAACTAGTTTTGACATAATCTAATTTCTTACCAGAGCCTAAGAAACTGTTGCACAACACAAGTTTGGAACATTTCATTTCCAACCTGTCAAACAAAAAAATTTCTCCTTAACAGTTCTTTTTATTATAAAATCCAAATCAGTAATTGATCTACTTAAGTACTGTTTTAGGAAAAATTAAGCAGAGTAATTTCTCAAGCTCTGCAGTATGCTTATCAGTGGCAAATGAAAGTTAAAAATACAGCCCACTGATTTGCACAGCTTCATTTTCTGATCTCTAGCCTAATGGTTATACAAATACAGATTTTTATTATTCTTCACAATGTTATGTAGATCATCAAATCAGACAGACAGCATCCTTTTCTTGTGGGTGAATTTTTTTTAAGTCTCATAAACTCAATATATAATCTGTTTAGCCATATGTAACTTGCCCAATATTAGAGTACTGACAAACAAAATCTAGGGGGATTCTCTACTTTTATCTTCCAGAAACATTTCAACATGAAAGATTGAAACAATTTTAAAATATATGTGAAAAGCAGAAAATTATTTATTTGAAAATGTAACAGTAAATATTAAAAGTTTCTCAAATTGATGTACAAAACTATAAATGTATTTCAGAATAATTTATCATAATGATTTGCACTCATGCTGAATAAATTAGTTCAGATTTGAAAACAGTTCATGAAAAAGTCTACAGCGAATCTAATTTAATCTCATCTAATATTGGAAATCCACCATAGCTGCTCTATAGTGAATCTAATTTCCTGTATATGAGATATCCATATAATAATCTCCCTTTGACACTGACTAAAAGATTCTGCATAGAAAGTAGCAATCAATGAGACTCCAGCAAACTTACCACCTTAAAAATCCATAAATATACCGGAACAGAAGATGACTTACAAAATGAGAAGAATGAGAGAAAAAACATGGAAAACTCACTAACTAGATGGTGCAAAATGATGGTTAAGTTACTGAAGTATAAATTAAAGGAAGAAACGTCAGTTTACATTTCTAAACTAAAAGGATAGAAGAGGTCCTTAACAAAAAGTAATGACTCAGAAATAAGGTAAAATGATGATCATTTAGTCAGACAATCTTTCTATTTAATGCTAGTATATTCACAATATTACCTGCCATCAGGATGGTCAGGATTCAATACACAATAAGTGGGTGGTAATATGATTGTTGTTCTTCAATATAGGACAAGGTTTACTGTTTTGCATTATTGATAAATCCGCTTAATATTTGGTACAAAACTTTGCACTT
This sequence comes from Macaca mulatta, assembly GCF_049350105.2. Taxonomy (NCBI): domain Eukaryota; kingdom Metazoa; phylum Chordata; class Mammalia; order Primates; family Cercopithecidae; genus Macaca; species Macaca mulatta. The sequence goes on along the minus strand of NC_133407.1, from coordinate 76,566,323 downwards.
GAATAGTACATGCCTACAGGACAATGATGGTAGGTGTCTGAAATGTATACATAAAATCATGTACATACAAAGTTATACTGTAAGGTGTATACCTTTAATCCTTCTTCAGGATTCAACCGCCATTTTTTTTTTTTTTTTTTTTTTTTTTTTTTTTTTTTGGTTGTTTCTGAGTGTGAATGGTCAAGTGTAGAAGGTGAAAAGGCCAGTGGAAAAAGTGAAGCAGAGAATTAAAAAAGAATAGCCAATTTAGATAAATTACAAAAACAGGGAAAATGATTTTAAAAACTACAAGTAAGAAGGCAAGGAAGCCTACAAAAGCCCCTCTTGTAGCTCTCTGCATGTGAAGTACACAGCGCTCTGCCCTGCAGAAAGAACTCATCAAAAGAGCATGGACTAGGTGCATAATGTGTCTGCAGTATTTATTGAGGGAGAGATTTCAGTAACAATCTCCTAATATCTAAATGACATGTATTAAAAGGTCAGTGGACCACTTTTCTGTTTGCACTAAGATCAAGCGTGAAGACGTGGGCTTATACAGCAACAGAAGTATTCAGGGAAGGGTTTCATAAAGAATCTCACAATAATGTGGGTAACTGACACGGGGATAGGTTAGCAAGAGAAGTTGTGACATGGCTTTTTTGAAAGTGCTTTGAAATTGTAGAGATTCTCCTTTCTTCCTGAAAATCACTTTTCAAGCTCCTCTTTAGCCCCCTAAGATTGTAAGATTATGTGTTAAGGACCAATCCAAAAATACAACTATAGAGGACTTAAAGGTTAGATTTAACCAGAAAATGCAAGTCAAAATATATAGTCTCCACTATGTTTATTAGACAGTAACAGGCCCAGAAAATTAGTTGGCACAACTCAAAATATTTCTGTAGCAGAAGGTACACTAGGAAATTTAATACCATCAATTAAAATTTTAACAATATTAATGTCAGGCATCTTACTAATTCCTGACAAAAACACAGTTTTAGAGAACATCGGTCTCAGATATTAGAGATGTTTTCTTTAGTACACTCTTTAAGAATTCACATCAAATACCACAATACAACAAAAGCAAATGTTCTAAAATCTTTGGTGTAATTTTAATTAAATAATATAGTGCACTGTCTCCCATAGAGAACTTTCTTAAAGTTACAAGATGTTCCTGTCAACTATTTAAAATAATTAAAATATGGGTTGAAAAATTCACTGAAAAGTTGCTTTTGAGCATCATTCTTGAATGAATTAGGACTCTTATTCTCTGCAGGCTCCTTTTGTCATAGGAAAAATCAATTTTATCAACTGCTATTCAGTATAAAAGGCTAGAAAAAATTCTATGGAAATACAGAGAAGGGAAGAAATAATTCTAAGATATCCTCCTTAAAAATAAAAAAGTCAAACAGAAAATTCAGATCAGGTTTCTTAGTTTAAGTACTATATACGTGATTAGGATCCACAGGCATCACACATCCAGTGCATTTACCTTCATAATCAACCCACTTTAAAGCACATCCTACTTTGGCAAAACATTGTCGCCTGCCATTTCTGTTCAGTCAACTTAGTATTATTTTTGCTTTTAATTTCAAGTGCCTTGAATGTGTTTCATATTTCAAATTACCTGAGAAAATGAAGTCTTTAAACCCTAAGTTGTTTTTACATCCTCACAGTTTCCAGCCATACGATGCCACACGAAGCTCCATCTACTTTGAACCAGTGACTGCCAAAGTTTCGTGTCTCATGTTAAACTTTTCATCCTCCCTTCAGCATCATTTTTCTAGTTGCCTATATCTGTGGTTGCCATTTAAAATATTATCAAAATTACCAAAGGAATTTGTTAAAAACAAAGGCAGTGACCTACTTCAGATTCTGGATCTAAATCTAGATTCATGTCTGGAAATTTGGGTTGTTAATGAGCCTTCTGCGAGTCCCTCAATTCCGAGGAGATTATCAAATTCTGTCACTTTCAGGATATACTTTATGAAATACCTATGAGCCTCGATGCTAACATTGAGCCCTAGGATAAATTCTTTTGGATCTCAATCTCCATATATTATTCTACTTAACCATCACAAAATCCTACACGGTGAGTATTACGGTTTCTGTTTTACACATGAGGAAACTGAGGCTCAGATAAATTAAGAGTCATGTGGAGCTATGAGCACTGCCAGCACGCTGTGTAGACTGCATGGTGGAATGAAGAAAATAAAGTGTTGAGGAGTGAGACTTTTATTTGAATCCTGGCAGAGCCACTAAAACAACCTGATTTTGTCATTCATTGCCTTTGAGCCCCAGTCAGTAGTAGTAAAATGGTAATTATAACGCTGACCTTCATAGGTGATAGCATACCATGGTCTCTCAAAAAACATTATTCCACTTCCATTTGCCATTTCAATTTATTTCTTGCTATTTCGTTAAATATTAATTCTGTCTTAAAATTTTTTTGGGCCTGTTTATCTCTGAACAGAAGTGCATTACCCCCTTCGAAAATATTATTAGTTGTTACATCATCATCTAAATATGATTATTTAGAAGGTACATCTGTCATGTAAAGCACCATAGTAAGCTGTTCAAATAAGTGAAAATTGAAAAGAATAAACCAATTTTCAAAATTAGGACAATATTAAACAGAAGCAAAACTACTAAATAAAATTATGATACAGCCATATATGATAATGTTATGCAGGTACTGACAATTATAATTTTTAAAGAGCATGATAAAATAATAGGTACAAAACAGGACATAGAATATATGTATAACCTAATTTCATATTAAAATGTGTGTACAAATGAATGTGTATATATAAGCAGATGTGCATGTAATTCTATCAAAGAATAGAAAAAAAAAATGCCAAGATGTTAATAGTAGCTATCTCTTAGTTGAATAATTATGGATAATTTTTGCTTCCTTCTTTGCTGTTTGTATTATGTATTTTCCGCAAAAAGCATTTTATAGTGAGAAAAAGTAAACATTACAAAATAAGTATAATTTATAAATAAAACAAAATAAATAAGGAATGCTGCAAACTATTAAAACAGGTCATGATATCATTTACTTCTTTTTTTATCTTGAAATCCATAATATTTGTTACAAAGGTTTCCTTAGATTCTAACATGCCCCACACCATATAATGCTCAATAAGGATAAGGGTTCTCTCTGACTGCACACATTAGAAGTTTTTCTCTAACCATATTGGGCTTCCATGGGAATTCTACAAATAAAATATCTGCAACAGAAGGCTCTGAAACCAGAGAACAAACTGTTCTTAACTGTTTGGTGTAATTTCCCATTTATACAAGAATCAGCCTTCTCTAAGTAAAATTGCAATAGTCCCAATTCCAGCATTTAGCAAATATCTACTCCAGCCTAGTCACTCTCCTTTCACTTTTATTATTCTTCTCTCTGTGACCTTGGGCAAGGAAGCTAAACTTTCCATGCCTCTATTTCTTACATAAAGTATTGTGCTAATAGTACCTACCTGATGATTGTCTTTTTGAGGATCAACTCAGTTAATATGCAGAAAGCCCATAAATAAATCCTCATAGCACTACTACAAAAAAATAAAAATATTATTTAACTGTAACAACTACATTTTAAACATTTATTTATTATTTTAAAAAACTTTTATTTAAAGTTCAAGGGTACATTTTCAGGTTTGTTATCCAGGACAACAACTACTTTTAAAAGGCAGGTATACAATTGTCACAGATAGTAGATGAGGACACGAGGACTGAGAGTTTATTTCCTTTCAGCTCACACATGGCACTCAGTCAAATACCTCCTTTATTGACATCCAAGCCCATACAGCCTATACATAGTCATAAAGCCGTCATGCAACAGATACTACTCATCAATATTTACACACCTACTGTATGCAAGATAGACACTGAACAATGTTGGAAAAGACTCAGCTCTTGCCTTTCTTGAGCCTAGTGAGGAGGGCAGGCAGGTCTTCAAGCAGTAAGTGTGATGGTAAGGGTGAGATTATGAGGCCATAACAGTGAAGAGAAAGGTGCTAAATGCATTCTAGAGAGGTCAGGCAAAGCTACCTGGATGAAGCAACACTTCAGCAGAGATCTGAAGAATGAGTAGGAGTTAGCCAGCAAGCTGGTGAGGAACAACAATCAGTTGGCATTTGCTCCCTGGTGCTCTGTGCTGGAGCTCCAGAGCTGCCAACACTAACTTCATGCCAGGTGACAAATGATCTGAGTGCCCACAGCTGCAGCTGCCGCTTTATATGCTCTCCCTCCTACTTCCATCGTTAATGAGCCTGAGACCAGGAAAGAATACATCTTAGTAACCAAAAGCTCTTCTGTTAGCCTTTGGTCCAGAGACACAAGAGAAGCTTCTTCACTCCTGTTAACAATACAGCCACAGATCCTTTGTTATTTTCCTCTAGCACTTGCTAAAATAGCAGTTTGCAGCTACTAACTCATTTTTATACATCTTGGTGGCAGGTGGGGGTATGCTTATAAATACGCTCATTATAAAAAATGCATGATTTTTTTTCCCCAGGAACAGCTCTAAAGCATATAAATGTGTCTAAGCTTCCTTAAGGTTAATTCTTACTGCTAGGAACTCTTCTGATTTGTTCTTTTAGTAGTTCTAACTTTGGAATATTCCACCTGCAGTTATACAACACCCTAGAGACACAGGTATGCTAGAAGATAGTTATTTCAGACGTAAATAGCTCTACCAAGTAAAGGCAAGTTTTGTGTCTTTATAGATATCTCCACATTTCAAATAATATTTTTAAAAAGACGTTTCATTTCTAACAGCTAATTAAGGAGAAGGAGCTTTCTCTTTCTGCTGTGATGTGTCAGGTATAACATTCTTGGTATATAGAACCACTAGAAAGATTTCCATTTTGTCCCTTAGAAGTTGCTATTATATGACTATATCTACTATTTTAATTAGTGTGAAAAAATTATAATTTAATCTTTACTCAATTGTCAAAAAAAAAAAAAAATGGCAGGATCCAGGAGGGAGCTCACACCTCTAATCCCAGCACTTTGAGAGGCTGAGACAGGCAGATTGCTTGAGCCCAGGAGTTCTACACCAGTCTGGACAACATAGCAAAACCCTATTTCTACAAAAATTACAAAAATTAGCTGGGCATGTTGGTGTGCACCTGCAGTCCCAGCTACTCTGGAGGCTAAGGTGGGAGGATCACCTGAGTCCAGGAGGTTGAGGTTGCAGTGAGCCATGATTGTGCCACTGCACTCTAGCCTGGGTGACAGAGTGAGACCCTACTTAAATATATATATATATATATATAAATATATATATATATATAAATATAGATAAACTTAAGTGCTTTGTGGCTTGCAGTATGTTTTGTATAATACAGAGATTCAAAGAAAACATAGAATTTGTTTCCTGCCTTTAAGGAATTTACAGTATGGTCACACAGGCTAAAGAAAAATCATGTTAAACTGATTCAGTGTCACCGTTGATAAAAAATAGTGACATTAGAATACACAGAGGGAGATCTTTCCACTACACCCAGAAAAAGGAGTACAGTATGAATCTAGTAGCAGAAACACTTCCATTAATTGTATATATTTTGTTTTTGCATAATTTTGTATGTCCAGCCTTCCAAAGAAGACACAAAAGCATGTTGTTCAGGGCATTGTATTTGTATCTTTCAAAATGATCATTTAACAGTGATCATTCAGAAGAAATAACCATTTCTTCTGAAATAAGTTTTTAAAAACATAAGTTAGACAATATTGACCAAGCCAGCTCCGTATACGAAGTCTATTTCTATTGTTTTCATACAACAGCCTTAAGTCAACCACTAGGGGGAAAAACCTGCAGTACACACTGCAGTATATTTCTCCAAAACTGAATGCCCAGCAGTATTTAGACAAGGTATTCTTTTTCTAATAGATTAATCTATTAGGGAAAGATTAATCTCCAGGTCAAGCCACACACTAGGGTTTTGAATAAGGTGAAAGTCTTGGGCCAGCCACCATGCCATACTACCTCCTCTCACAGGGATAAAAATAAAGCATTACCAGCAAGTCCAGCAGGATGGAGACCAGGCTAGTGTGGAAATTTGTCTTATTGACACTGTTGGGGGAAAAAGCCTGACTTCGCACAGATTAGCTCAAGCTGAAACTAAAAGCTTGCATCCTCAGTTGAACTGACACATAAACCCCATCGATATATATTTTTAAAGTGAGAAATTCCACTTTAGTGTATTTTTAGATGAGTGATATACAAGTAAATTAAGATATATAAATCGTTATCACAGCGGAAAGCTCTCTCTCGAGGATCAGGGGAAACTCCAGGGGTTTTATTTTTGAAGTTGTTGGTTCAGTGACATTGTTTATTCGGCCCTTCTATTTACAAGTCATTGTGCATTCATTTACAATTTAGTTGGGCAAATCACATTTATAAATTCCTTTAAAATGATTGTATCTTTTCACCCAGTATCACCCTTTCAAATGACAAAAACTTTTTTCTTCACTAGTTTCTCCACAAATTCCTGTCATTGTCCATAAAAAGTATAGATATCAGTACACAGGCACAAAAAAGACGACCACTGCTGTTGGAGGGACAGGGGCTGTGACCCCTAGAAACTAGCACAGTGTCCCCAAATACTATGTAAGCAAATAGCTAAGGATTTCCCAAATGATCACTCTGCATATACGAAATTATAAAGAGGCTCTAGAGAGTTTCGCCTAAATCAAGTTGCAGAGAACCAAATATTAGAAGTGTTCTAATCAGGAGGTAAACATATGTTACAGGGAGCAAAGACACTCTTCAAACCCTCAACTCTTTTCCTGAATGTATTTGTTTAATGTGTGTTATATACTCACTGTGTCTACTATAGGGATATGAAGAGGATCTGTTTAATTCTGCCTGAATAATCACACGGTTTATAATTATCTTAATAACTGTTTTAAAAATGTAAAGGCAAGACTATTCATAAAAGAGGTTAAAAATAGAGTAAGATTAAATACTAATAGTGGAATTCCAGGGAACTTGCTTAGAAGTACCTGAGCCATAAGTGGAATCGGCTGATACAATAGCTTCAAAGACTTGGTAAATTTTGAGGATTTTAGTAATTTAAGACCATCAGGAAAACTAAATGTGAATGATATAGAACCCTGACTATATTCCAATTTTACTAGTCATTAATTCATTCAGTAGATAAATATTTTTTCAAGTACTTTCTAGGCTCTGAGGATATAATACTGAAAAAGAGTGCTATGTCTTGAAACTTACATTCTAATATGGTAGACATGCAATACATAAACCATACAAATATTCTAAAACTTTGTGCTGGCTCTTGCTGTTACACAGAACATTCAATGTTTTAAGAATACTGAATGCCTACATTGTTAGTGGCACTGGGAATGAACTGATGATGAAATCCACAAATTTCAGTCCCATGTTCAAGATCATCTTCAATATTACGCAGCCTATTTGCATAATATTATCTATCTCTTACTCCTTACCTCTGAGACCAATAAAGAAAGCCATAGCCAACCCAAACCACATGTCTGACCCGAATACATCTCTTGCCCAGAACCTCTTCACACCTACAAAAATTGTTCTTTTAATCCATCTCTTTAGAAGGGGGCTCTCCAATCTGAAGGCCTTACTAATGCCCCTAAGTTAGATTTCTCCCTCAATTTAAATGCTACACACCTGTGCATGTCTCACTTTAATAGCATTTATTTTGTCTTTTACTGTGTACTCGTATTCATGAACATGCCTAACCTAGTCATTTGAAATGGCAACTCTTTGAGGGCAGGGACTCTATAGTTTCTAACTTTTCTCAGTATATTAGGCTTTATTTAGCATGCTACCTTACCTAGTTCACTTGCAAGTCATATTTCTTGTATTGAATCGTGTTATATTTACTTATGTGCAATGATAGAAGATAAAATTCAGTCACTGGTTCATGAACAACATCTGTTCAATGGAATCTATACAAGTTTATAAGTAGTCTAACATTAATCTTAGAGTAATATTACTAAACGTACACCCTCAGCCTTGATAATATCCAACTTAGTTCTGAATCTTTCAATTTTCTTGTTTCTAATGTAAACTCTTGGTCAGAACTCTCGAGTTTTCAAAACTGTTAACTCTTGTGAATTCCACATATAACCTGAACTTTAGGGAACCTATGTTTATATGTCTATGAATCCTATCTCCACATAATCATCTCAGCCAATAATTTATGTTCAAAATATAAACACCAGCCTTTCCTCAGAATTTAAAAGCATAGAAAACTCAATGCACAACTGAATAGAATTCAACAAATTTAAAGTGTAACAGTGAAAACAAAATATTGTTTTTAATTCATATTTAATATTGTGGCAATAGATAATCTCCATACTAAGTTATCCAGACAGACATACAGTGTATGAAGGTTCAGAAATTAATCTATGTTCAGCACATGCCTATTTGTAACCATACGATAATAATTCTGCATCTAGGTCACATATACATGTTATTGTGTGCATATACACAACACACATTCACAAAACGTATTAGACCATACAAAATGTACACATTCATGACATGCATTTTTCATAACTAGTGTTTTTATAGCTACACAATGTTTTTTTCTGGCACACAGATTTGAAAACACTGATATATTACAGGTGTGCTTAAGTCTACACCTACAGGTAAAAGTCTACTCCGCGGCAGTCAAACATTTTTTGCCATTGTCTTTTAAGTCATATCCAGTAACACTGCACAGTGATACAGGTTACGTTTACTTTCTTTTTCTCTAAAAAAGAAACATAAAAGAAAAGTATTTTTATACCATTATCCTGTGTTTCTAAAGACTGTGACTCGGGTCACGCTTCTATTAATAAACAATGTTCTGTAAAGCTTTTATTATATCATTTTGGAAAAATGAAAGATTATGACTCCCAAGTCCCCATGATCCTGGTGAAAATGAAATGGGTGTATACACATAGGCGCAATCCAGGACACACAACGTTTGGTACACAAAGGACGATCAGACCAGTCCTACCCAGAACAATTCCATTGAGTAGTTTCTGTTGCACGTACCAGCTCGGCTGCCCAGGATCCATTCTGCCTTTAAATACTACAAAGCAATTTACACTCCAAGTGCCGCCCGCTTAAGTTCTTCCTTTTGCTCTCAGAAATGGAAATACTTGTACAATGAGTGATGCCTTGTTGCAGCTGCTTCGCGAGTCCAGAAACCCATCTCTGAGCCGCGCGGGATTAAGCCCTGCGGCTCCAAGCTCATTCTCCCCAGCAGCTGGCAACGGGCTGGTCGCTGGGAGGCGAGAACGGGCACCAGCGCGCCATCTGGAGGCGTTACGAAGCAGCTGCAGCAAATTTATAACAACTGGGTGGAACAAGGATGTCAGAAAATTCTGTTAAATAACCAAATGTTTTTTTCTCTTGTTAAATAATCAAACGGTTTTATTTACACATTCCTGTGGATTAAAAAAAGAGAAAATTGCAGGAAGATCTCATTCTGTTGCCTATGAATATTCTCTGTCTTTCATACTTCACAATAAAATAAAAAAATAGATTTCACGTATATACAAACACCACTAGATGGCAAATTTTCTGCTTGTCGGTGACTCATCTCAAAGGAAGATAATTAACACTGACTGCTTTCAGAAGTTTCAGGATTTGTGTATTTAACTCAAAGGCAGCTTTCCAAAAGAGAAATCTATCCCTCTGAATTAACGCAATCCAACATGCTCTGCTATTTTGAAAAATTATGAACCTTACATCTGGAAATGTTCGGTCTGCTTCTTATCAATGCATTACACTGACTTCAGTATGATAACAAGGAAAAGCAGTTTCAGCTATACTTCATGTGATCAGGTGTTCATATGACTTTAATATTTCAAAAAAAATGTTCTTTCAATTAATTTCCCACTATTAATCTCCATAAGCTTCTTTCCCTTAAAGAGAATAATTTAGTATACCTGGATGAGATATAAGCTTAATTAATTGAATAGAACATTTTAGGGCTTGTCTACCGCGATATGCATTTAGAAATATAATCATTAAATATTTCTTCATTCCCTGCAGGTGAGTGAACCCCACCCCTGCCCTGATTCCGACTTCTATCACTGCATCATGATTTTGAATTTCACTTTTTAAAAATAAAAAATTCACTTTAAAATTATTTAATCAGAATCTTATATAGAGTGATTTTTGTTGTTGTTGTTCTTGTTTTCAGGGAAATGTGAACCAGAGATTGATTATGTACTCTGTGAGGTCCCCTTGGGAAACAGAAATTCTTAATCACCTCATTCTCAAATCAGTTTTTGAGAATGTCTGGCAGAATAAACATAGAAGAAGTTTCCTTCATCAGTATTTCATCTCAAGTGTTTATTCCCATTTGTATAATAAATGAACATACTGTTTTTTCAAGTGCATACCACTAGACATATTCTGAAGAAAAGTAAAATTTTTATTTTAAATACAGACAGTATATACCAAATATTTATACTGTAATTTTTTGTGAGTTTGTTAAAGGTCTGAAAACAGATGTTCTGTTTTTAGATGAGATTAAAAGGAATGTTAATTCTTCGTGTCTCTATACCTTTGGCTTTTAGCACTGTGGAACTTGAAAACTATTTATTAAATAACTGACTCTTAAATGACATGACTTCTATGCTGAAGGATAGTTATAGACTTCTTAGAAAGTCCAGACTTCAAATGTATAGTTCAAGATAACAAGCAGAATAAATAGCACTTGGAAACATATAAATAATAAACAAATATACAGTGACTACATATAGATGTGTCTAACCAAATAAAATTTACGTGAACATTCAGATGTAACATGTAGATAAATCAGGGATAAATTTTCACACATAAACATCTTGACCTTACAAAATCATTGTTTAAGTAAATATTCTCATTTTTTACAAAATATCAAGTAAATATTAATCATTGTTTAAGTAAATATGTAAAAAATTAAGAATAACTTTACTGAAAAAATTAAGTAAATTAAATATTTACATGTATAAGCAGAAAAAAGTGAGACATTAATGAGAGGAGTGAACATATGAATCTCATAGTCAAAGACACTGGGGCTATGCTTGTCAGAACCAAGAGCTGAAAATGATAGGAGCTGATGCTGCATGCAGAAGAGTGATTATGTGGTTAAGGGAGGAAGAAAAGTATTATGGTCACATGTTGTTTTCTGAAAGGTCTACACTTAGTTTTAAAACACTGAGAACAGGGAAAATATAGTAAAGGAATAAATCCCAAAATAGAAAGATACTAAGGAAGTAAAGGATATTATTTCAGTTTCCATAATTTAATATGTGTAACTCAAGAAAAGAAAAAGTTTAAGACAGAGTCACACCGCGAGGTCTAAAGAAATAAAATAATAGGGGGTTCTTAATGTTTGTCTCTCTCAATAAACTAGAATGAGGATCTGTATTAGATTTCTATTACTGTATAACAAATTACCAAAAATTTAGTGGACTAAAACAAAATACATTTATTAAATCGTGGTTTCTGCAGGTCAGCAGTCCAGACATGGCTGAGTCCTCTGCTCATTGTCTTATGAGACTATGATCAAGAGGCCAATTGGGCTGCATTCTTATCCAGAGGCTTGACGGAATAATTTATTTCCAAATTTAGTCAGGTTGTTGAAGTATTTATTTCTCTATGGTTGTAGAACCCATGGTTGCTTGCTTCTTCAAGGATATCAGGAAAATGTGTCTTCATTTTCAGGAGGTTACCAATCTCTCTTTTAAGAAATTTCACCTGATTAAGCTAGGACCACCCCAAACAACCTCTCTTTTGGTTAACTCAGAATCATCTGATTAGGGAGTTGAATTACTTCTGTATAATTATTTCCCTTTTGCCATATTTTATTGAGTAGAAGGAAGTACCAGGTTCCATCCACACAAAACAACAGGGGATTAGGCAAGGGCATGACCCATTGGGGGTCACCTTAGGGTGTGTCCACAACAGGATCTATGTAAAGGCACATGATATTTCTTGCTTACCATTCCAAAGTTAATTGGGGTAGACTTGGGGAACTGACAGTATGGGGTCATTTTGTGGTCTTTAGGGTCAAGCAGAGCATGAATTTATTTATCATAGGAGAACTATAAATGCATAGTTATATCTGTGATGAAAGAAGTGTAACAAGAACAACAAGAAGCCTGGAGGAGTCATCTGATGAAGAAGAAACATGGAAGTAAAAGCTCAATGGAGTGAATTGAGGAATTATATCAGACTTATGAGTAGGACTTGGGACAGTGAAGAACATTGGTGCAGATGAAGCTGCAACAGTTTTATGTGTTAGACATATTTATGTTGCCTGGATGTCTTCCCACAGGCCCTCATGCCTTCACAGCCATGTTCTGAGGTGGCTCAGCTTTATTAGATAAGTGTATATACCTGACTGAAAATAATACAACTAGAGATTGTCCAGAAATTTGTGGTCTGTGTGGCCTTACTGAAAAAAAAAATTAACCTGTCCGGTTAGATTTTCAGGAATTTGAACTAACAGAAAAAAGAAGTTATCAGTTGCTAGAGAACATTGTAAATTAAAGGTCGTGAAATAACTGAACTGACTGCTAGCTAATATAAAAAAGAACTATTTAGCAGGAAAAAAAAGAGACGCAAAAGGAAGTAGAGATTAGAAGTAATAGTCATTCATTTAATTCAACCTCCAAAACATTCATATGTAGTTCCTATTATGTACTGGGCACTGTTTTGGGTGGCAATGATACCACAATGAATTAAAGTCCCTGTTGTAATAAAACTTATTGTTGTAGGAGGTGGTAGATTAGCACAAGTTAATAAATTATATGTTATCAGGTAGATAAACTGTAGGAATAAACAAGTTAGGCAGTTCAAGAGTAATGAGGGAATTACTACTTGGGATAGCATGGTCAAGAATGCCTACATGACTATATGTCCTTTGAACAGAAACATAAATACAGTGAAGGTGCCAGCTAATATTTGTGGAAGGATGTTCTGGGCAGAGTGCATAGCAGCTTCAAGTGTCCTAAGATATGTATGTTCTTTTTAATTTGAAGGAAGAGCAAGGTGGAAAATGTGGCTGGCACAGTGGGAGCAAAAGAGCAAATGATAAGGCATAGGTCAGATATGGGCTGAGTGAAATGATCATATAGGGCTTATGAACCTGTGTGAGGACTTTGGCTTTTACATAGACAGATAGGAAGCCAGTAGAGGGTTACTGGAAAATTGCATCATACTTAAATTTTTAGGAATCGCTCTTCCCTCTGTAAAGAACAGAAAGAAATTAAGGAAAGTGTTAGGGAGGCAACCATGCGGACCCCAAGAGAGACAGAAAAAAGACCTAATATCCTATTATGTTCCCCATGAAGTCTGGCTGTACTAGTTTCAATTCTTGATTTCTATGAGGTAAAGACTGTAAATCTTTTAAATAAACAAACAAACAAAATCCCACCAACAACCCTTTTCTTAAACTAGTAGCATGGATCTCAATTCCTTGACAAGTGAACACTATACTGTCCACATGATAGAAAGAAGCCAGTCCAGCTTACTGTGCAGCAGGTGTTGTGTTTTGATTGATTCATCCTATTGAGCTGAGTTGTATATGAAACGTCCCTGCATGGATTAATACTTGCTCAAAGCTTTAAGGAATGTTAAAAACTATTCAGCACTTGAATATTCTGGATTCCTGTTTATTTTGGCATCACAGTTAAAAGGTAGTAGAGTTTTTAAAACATGTTACCTTTTAGTAAATGATAGAGGGCGCTTGCATATGGGGAGTTAATGTCAACCTACTATATCATTGAAAGGAGTTATTTTTCCAGGATATTGGTTTAAACACACAGAAAAGGTCAGTTTCGAAAGATTATCTTATCTTTTCTGACACAAGTGTTCCAAAATTTCTAACTTAGTAAATATTATCATTCAATATCAATACAACATATTTAGGACATATAATTCATTTTTAATATGTTATAGATAGCTATTCTATTTGTTTTATACTACAGAATCTTTGAAACCAGATATTCTCCCCATTTTAGAAATAAAATAATTCAAACAAATAATTTATAAGAAGTCCATTAATTTCCAACTTTGTATCCTTCTAACACACACACATACAGAAACACACACACGTTTGTATCACTTGTATATGGGTAGGCATATTTTGGCTATTTTTCATGACACTTCAATTGAAATATCACACAGTCAACTTTAATACATTTTAAGGTGAAAGTGGGAGACGTCAGCAGTTGCTTTTTCACTTTCTTAACCACATCAAACATTTCATCACTACCCTTTGAATAAAAATATCTAACTGAAACAAAAAGTAAGAAAATTCGTTTTAGGTCAGATTCTCCTTTGAAATTATTAAGGGTACAACATGAAATATGTGCTTAAATATACAAGTGTCAAATATTTATCTTCTATTTATGTTTTTGGTAAATCTTTTTAGAAGGTACTTTATGATTTTTTGGGAGGTAGAGGTGAATTTGTAATATCATGGGTTCTACATTATTTGATAGCTTTACCATCATTAAAAACTAGTGAATGATACCTTCACCAAGACACATATGCTTATTATTTTTTTCTTGTTCATATTATTTGAAATATTTGCAAAATAATGACATTTGTAATAAATGTTTTCCTACTTACCAATGTTTTAAAAAACCATGCCAACTGAAGTGCCAAATTCAGATCATTCATCGTGAAAGTATTTTGTCAAACATGGTGAAGAAAAAAATGACATGCATATGGAATAATACATTTATCTTTAGATGCCCAAATAAGAAAAAATCAATTTCAGTACTAAAAAGGCAGAGTTACAGTTATGGAAATCACTAAACATTGGTTGTTTAGCAACATAGAAATGTGAAGGGAGACTTAGATAGAATATAGTAGCTAAAAGCAGCTATAGATGCCTAAGCCTCAGTAGTGATATAAGGGAGGCAGCCAAATTCAAAGAAACTTTAGGTTTTTTTTTTTTATTTAAATAAGTTACTTTGTGAATTTCTGACACTAAGAAATATATTCAGTGTTTCACTACACTCTTGTTCTATACTTAAGATGCATGACTGTACGTAAGATTTCCATTATTTGTGAATTCCAGCACATGATCATATTAAAGCCTTTAATCTATTCTCATATTTGGTGCTGAAAGCATTTTTCATCAGGCTCTTTATATTGAAATCAGCCTGATTTCAAAATATTCACTTTATATTCATGTTCTCAAATGGCTTTCAAAAATTCAAAAACCATGAGAAATTTGGTTTTACGTGTAAATATTTACATATATGGTTTAGGCTTTCTAATCTCTGTAGCTGATACCAGTACTGTTCTTCTATGATGTGGCTGGTTTAAAGTCGGTAGATTAAAAGGACACATACAGAACTTCAAATGTGCTCCCAAAGAGATATCCATGAAGACTAATGAAACTATTGTGGATGTTTCAGAAGTAACTCTCAAGCACTACAATGCTCTCTAACATTTTGTCACTTCAGTACTTACAACATATTCTGTAGTTTCACGGCTTCAGTTATTTATCAAGTTAAATCAGTCTTTCTCTAGCTCAAACTCATATCTGGAAAACTAGTTCTGCATTTCTACCTGGCAGGTGAGTTTCTTTGCATAAATATATACTTAAATAACTAGGAAGTTCGCTACCTTAGACTTTTAAACAAGTCATCAAGGGGTAAAACAAAAACAATTGACGGAAAGTAGAAGTTTTAATTTGCTTAACTTTCTTTTCAATCAGTTAGATTTGTCCAAAAATAAAATGGCCTGCTCTGAAATGCACTAAGCTCCAATACCTATGAAACAAACCTGCACACCCTTCATGTGTACCCTGGAACTAAAAATAAAAGTTTATTTAAAAAATGTTCATAATCTTGATAACAACTTGCTGGGGGATAGTGAAGTAGATTCTAATATCACATAATTGGTCAAATTAGATTACCTTCCAAGTCCCTCTTAACCTTGAGATTTTATGATTCTATAAAATTATTATTTTATTCTCTCATAATATCATGTTTAAAAATATTTTTCTACCATTAAAGCTTATTTGATTTACCTTTTTCCATTATGTATAACACCTACATTTATTTCCTGATGCGTTATTCAATAATCAATTTACTTCAACTTATACATTTGATTTATTTCTCTTCATCTTAGTCTTTTAACACTTTTCCCTCTCAGTAATTTTAATCTTAACATCTATAATTTATTAATTCCAAATAATTTTGAAAAATATCTTTAAAAGGAGACAATAACTTTGTGCCTAATTCAGCCTATAAATAAACATTTGTTCATGCTGAATAGTTTAAATCTGATTGTCTCAAAATAGCTCACATAACCTTTGAGATTAAAACACTTGTTTACTTCAAAAGAAGCTGAAGTTTCATTTAGTAGATGCCTATAAAGTGCTTTAAAATGTTTTAGTGAAACAGGATATTAAAGATCAATTTTTAATTGAATATCTTGCAGCTTCTTCATACTTACAGCTTGTTAAATCTATGCTGATTCACTAAGTTTTATAAGATGCTATTAAAAATTATCAATTGGTTTGGAACTTTTTCTACGACATAAAATGTTTCAAAAGTGTTTCTTCTATGGAGATACAGAAAGATCAACAGAAATAAACATACAACAAAAGTAAAAATATTAATTCATGTTTTATCATATTTTTATTTGTTTAACTTCTACAGCCTATGTTCCCATTTATAAAATTGTGTGTAACTTTATTTTCAATTGTTTCAACAGCGGTATATCAAAAGTTAAGCAAATGGTAAGGCAGTTAGGTTTTGATGGTTATCAAACATGTAATTTGTTGACCTAAACAGAATTTGCAATGAACAAAGAGAAAAAAAAATGTTTTTTTTAAACAAATGTTTTTACAATGCTTCACAAATGTTTTTACAATGCTTAATAACAGACAAACCGAATACGTAAATGACCTAAGTATGTTGTACATAATCATAGATTACTACAACTACATTTAGAGTTTGGAACTTTCTTGAGTGCCTACTTCATTGTACAACAAACAGTTCTCTAACCCTAGTTTAATTAGTAGTAAATCTTTTAAAACATGTATTTATTTTATTTAAAGTATCAGAATGAGCAAAATATATGCTAGACGAAAAAATAAAGTCTATCTTAGTTATTTTGATATCATTGTTCCCCTCTGAAAAATGACAGAATCGTTTAAAAAACTATATGAAATATTGTAATGTTTATAATTTAAAAACAAATCAGCAATGTAGACACAATATTTGTTGAACTAAAAATTACATCCTATATATTATTTTATGTAAATGATGTTTGGTTAAAATAAAACTAGGGACATGTAAATGTCTGTGTGGAAAGCACTAAAAACTCACAACTCTACATCATAATCACTTACTCTACAATATTTTTATCTGGCCTGTAATATTTGTATGGGGAGTACTCACGTTTAACACTAACAACCCGTTCTAGCTATTCAATCTTCTGCAGCTCCCCAGTACCCTCAGGCCATACTAACATCTGCTCAGTGTAAACAAATTAATATATTCATAGCTCTCTTATCAAAATAACCTTGAAAATAGTTCCAAAAAGTTAAAGAGATCTAGTAACTTTAGGAGTGATGTTGCCTAATGTCTTTCAGGATTACTCTAATATCCTCCAGCCCTGGGGCTCAAAGGGGATGTGTGTGATTTCACACTTGCCCACATAAAATATGGTGTACCCAGGAGTGATTCTCCTCAAATTGGGCAACCACCTGAAAAGGCCAAAAATATCTCTGTGACACATCAAACTACTGATGCTGTTTGGTTTTTCCTAAATCTGACTGATTCATTATGGAGATGTACTCCTTTGGCAACCCTGCCTGGATATACCACTTTGAAGGCCAATTTGGAGACCCAGTGAGTGAACCACCTATGACAAATGTTTCTTGTCCATTTATGTCTTCCTGTATGTAAAATTCACATGGAAGAATCTATTATCCTAGAAAATACTGGAAAGAGGTTTGGAACTCATGCCAGTGAGTCTGAAATGCTTTATTTAAAAAGAATCCATTTTAATACATGGTGCTTTTTATTACTTTCTAGGTCCCTGTAGATACTTTACTAATCTTAATAATCTTCAAGAATGCTGAGTATTTTAAAGAACAAATGGAAACAATATAAGTATGATACATACATATATATATATATATATAAATCTAAATTCACTTTATGCAGAACCAACACAGTTGCCATACTAAATTTAGTGTGTGTGTGTATATATATATCCCAAAAAATTCCACAGGCCCCTGGCTGTCTCTATGACCAACTCCATCCTTTCCTATCTTTTAATGTAGGTAATATGGACACTAACTTGTGGTATTACATGTCCATAATATGAACTAATGATGGTATAAATTATAGTATATACAAATTCACTAAATAAAGATGTAAAACATATATCCAGGCCTGTCTGTCAAAGGATTTTATGCATAAATTAAAAGAGAGTACTGTTTATTTGCAAAGGGTGAGTTGGAGTTCTTTGAATGATTTTAAAAATAGGGTCAAGATCATTCTACCTCTACAATTATAATAGCTAAATAACTTTGCTTGTCTTGGACAATGTATTGCATTCACTTCAGGAAGAAATGGCAAGAGATACAGAGATGATTCCCCAGGCTACCTTCTATTCACTTTGGGAGTTAGTGGAAGGCTGCCCTCTTTCCAACACAGTAGCAGATGAAAGGGATCTATTAAAAAGAATTGCGTTGGTTTACACTGCAGATTGAATGGAGCATTAAACGACTGCATTAGTATGACTGCAGTGGGAGTAATGGTCTCCTCTATAATGTTGTAATAACACTTTCACATACGTGTAATAACTGTTTCAGTGTCCTTATCTAATTTGTCACGAAATGATATCCAGCATCTCTCCGGAAAATGCCCCCCTCCCAACTCCCTGTGCCCTACAGTTTTATTCCCCCACCCCCCCACCCCTGGCAAATGTAAACAGATGAGGAAATATGTGTACTTTCAAATCGTCACCCATGTATCATGAAGGTGGGGGATTACTGCAAATCACTTGGAAACCGCTCCCCGGAGGCGTTTAGCGATACCGCCCACCAATACAGCTCAGATGTTCTTAATTTGATTACCCCCCACCTTTTGGGCTGTAATTTTCCAAACAGGCATCTCTCTCATTTGCAAATACAAGTTACAAATCAATCCACAGATACAGAATGCTGACTTCCCGACACTCAATTTCACAGGGTGTCTCTTGAAGAGCTGCCAGGTTGTGACCGATAATGGGGGAGAGGGAGAGGGGCACAGATCGAGCGAACGAGAGGCGGGGGGGGGGGGGAGAGAGAGAGAGAGAGAGAGAGAGAGAGAGATCACTTGCTTCCTTGCTTCCTAAGCCGGGATTTTGCCTGCGATGCGCGGCGAGAGGACTGCGGCGGCTGATTTACACAGTTGGCGCGGAGGAGGGGCCGGGGGTGCGGGGGGGACGCGCTGGCGGAGCTCCGGCGATGGGCTGATCTGGGGGCTCCCGAGCGCCGCTCCCTTGGTGCGCGATTTGGGGGCGGCTGATGGATTTGCATTCAGGTTCCAGCCCTGCGCTTCCTATATTGACTCCTTATACCCGACCTCCCGCTTCCGTTTAGGAGGAGACGTTGGTAAGTAACGTGTAATCCGATTTTAGTTATTTCCTAGGCCATTAAAGTGGCACTTTTAAAGCAGGTCAGTCTTAAAAGATGCCGCCGCCGCTGCCGCCGCGAGCGTCTCCTTGGCCTGAAACGTTCGGCGGTCCCCTCCCCCTCCCGCCCCCCTCCCCCGCACCTTCTCCCGCTGGAGAAGTGAGGGTGCTTGAATGGTGAGCGGTCAGGGGACTCACTCTCTGCCAACGGGCTCGCTTCACCTTCGTGCTTTGCCTGAGATCTCCCAAATCCAAGTGGAATTTGGTGTGCACAGCCATACTGTGTATTTGTATCTTCTCTCCCTCTCTCCTTCTTTCCCCCCACCTTCGCCGTCTGACCAATGCTGGGATCTGAGATCTAGTCGCCCCCTTCCTGCCTCCTTTCCGCCTCTCCCCACCCTTTTCTTCTCTCATCTACACACCATCCACCCCCACTCCCACCCACCTAAAGGGCAAAGAGCAAAGACACCCTGGAAAAGCAAGGGCTAATTCCATCTTTTCGGATGGAAGGAGGCCTCGGGCAGGGATTGTGAGTGACAACCTTTCAGGAAGAGAGAAAGAGAGAAATCCAGAGACTGAGCTCAGGCTCTCGGGAACAACGAAGCTCTCCACTGATCGAGAGCACTGAGATTTTAAATCAAAGGAACCTAGTCCTGGGACACTCACTCTGCCTGCCTGCCTGCCAGCCATCGAAGGCATAGGGAGCTGTGGTTGTGAGCTCCCTGTCACTGACATCGCAGCGCTAGGTGCGCGCCCGGCTCTCCCATTGGTATGCAGCGACCATTTCCTGCAAATCTCAAAGGTGGAAACATTTAAACGGATTACAAGCGTGATTTGGTAGCCTTTCGGAAAGTTGGTAGCCAGAAGAGGAGAAGCTACAAGGCTACAGTATGATGGATACAATTCAGCCTCCCAGAGAGTTTGCCCCTCCCGCTGGGAAGCCCCTCGGAGCAAACCTCGGAGATCCTGAGCGCTCTGCACCATAGGTACTCGCCGCCATCCTTTCCTACTTTGCCTAATTGAAACCAGTATTTCTCGTATGTAGGATGTGCATTGTAGAGCACATCGGGTTTGGCCGCGGTGTCTTCTGTACGCTTACAGGTGCTAGGGGTTTGTTGCAGTTTTGAATTGGATCAGTTAGGTGTAAGGACGTTGGTGGAAGGAGGGGTATCGGAGACTAACATACCCTCGGACCTCTTTTCTGGGTGAAGACATCGTAAGTAACTCCAACAAATAGGCCAGGCGGCAGAGCGAAGGACCCCTCCCCCAGTGGATTGTTCGCTAGTGTTGTAAGAGGTAGAAGGAAGAACGCTTGAGCTTTTAATAATTTTCCATTTCTAAACAGACCATTGTGCGTTTCGCCTGACGACAGCAGATTAGAAAAGGATCTATAGACGGCTGAAAGCTCTTCAGAAAATGAATGATGCAGCATTTTAATTACTTGTTCTAGGGAAGATAGTTTGCTTCCATATTGAAATATTTAATCTTAGATCTGAAGAGATTAGTGAGCTGTAAGATCCAGCAGTGGGGAGGAGGAAGTGGGAAGGGGGCACAGCGGGGAGAAAGGGCTTCTTGTCCTCTCTCTGGACAAACAAATGGCTCTGGGCGCTCCCAACAGGACACGGAAAAAATCGGGGCCCCATGGGCTCAATACCCCTAACTTTTGGAGACCTCCCTGTCTTTTAGACACGCTATCCTGAGCTAAAGGAAAGCAAAAAGATGAGATAGCCTTTAGGACATAGCCCAGGTCCAGAACTTAAGGGGTTTTAGTTCAAGAAGGAACAGAGACTTCATCGCCGAGACAATATTTACCGTCATCTGGAAGCTCAGGGCAGCCTCCGGGTTACCCATCGATTCCATCACATCATGGGTTCCGATAAGACCCGATAAATAGTCACCGCCTCTGCACATTGGGTACCCAAAGTGCTGGGCGGGGGATGGGGTGGGGGAGGGTGCGGGTGCAGGCAGCTGGTGAGGAAGAGGGAATTGCTCTGATTCTGAGCTTAGGCTATTGGTATTGGTTTACTTCTTGGCTGAGACCTATGGGAGTAAATAGGGTGGGTCTGGAATTTTAAGGGTAGAATGTTAGAAAATTCTGCCCTCCTGCTTACTTAGTCTACGGTGGCATGTTTCTAAAATTAGCTACTGTGTGTCAGTGGACTCACGCGCGGTCATTTTAAATGCAAAATATTATGGAAATTGCCTTTGACTTTTAAGGAACACATTGTTAGGTGATTTACCTGTTGTAGAGCAGTAAGGTATTGATATGTAAGCTGTGCTTTGCTTTAAAATTTGCTTTTGTAAAGCGTCCTTTAAGGGGAAACCGTCTCTACCTACTAACTTTGAGCCCTTGGGCAATTGAGGTTCAGTTTAGTTCTTTTGCAACCAAAAAGTCCCTCCCTTCTCCCCCTCGGCAAGTTGGTGACAGGGTTGGTGTGTGCTGGTGGGGGCAGATGGGGAGCATCCACAGCACACGGGTCCTGTTAATTAGACTCCTTTGCTGCACACTTGGCTCTCCCCAGTTTCCTCACCAAGCTGCATTCCTTCCCAGCAGGCAGGACTGTAGTGCTGTCAGCTGAGCCTTAAAAAATTCCTCTGAGAGGGTTCCTGAACTATAATCTGGTAATCCCTCTACAATACAATATCTTCCTTCAATCACCTCCATCCCCACTCCCACCACTCCCTAGGATCCAGTTCCCGAAAATTTCACTGAGAAATATTTGAGTTTAAAAAATAAGAAAGAAAAAGAAAGAGCGGACAAAAACATTCAAATCCTTAAATCCACCCCAATCCCGCGAGGTCTTTTCCGGCGGCAGAATGTGAAATGTACCATTGTTACCCAAGTGGTATCTCCTTCCAGAGAATTGGCTTGTCTCTGTTTTTAAAAAGGTGAAAGAAAAGAAATGCTGTTGAATCCAGGGGATATCGAAGGCTTTGACCTGCAGCACAACAAAAGAATTCCTGGTGCAAAGGGATCGAAGCAAAATGCAGGAGAAACTCGGTCCAAGTCTTTCAGGCTGTCTGAGCTTTTATTCGGGACACCCAGGCAGAATCAGACAGATTTAGCTTTTCTGCTTTGGGGACCTGGATTTTCCCCCCATCCCCGTCATTTCAGGGAATGGCTGTCCTTTGAAAAAGATAATTCCGAAGGACAGTCTCACTTTTCAAACCACCTGCACTAGAGAGGGGGAGCTTTGGAAACTAGAGGAGCAGATGATCCAGGGGATGGTTTCCTTGAGAGTTAAAAAAAAAAAAAAAAAAAAAAAAAAAAAAAAAAAAAAAAAAAAAAAAAAAAAAGAGAGAGAGAGAGAGAAGAAAGAAAGAAAGAAAGAAAGAAAATGCCTAAAATGCCTATCCCCCGCCCCCCTCCCCCATCTCCACCTTCCCCACCAAAGAAATGTTTCCCATAGGTTGGTCTCCTCCCACTTCGCTCTTGTTTCTTATTTTGCCAGTTTGTGTTCTCTATCCCTCTACTTATTTTTCCTACACACACACACACACACACACACACTCACTCACTCACAACTGTATAGTCAGGGCTTCCTATCGCTCGCTCCCGAACCTATGCTAAGCGCGTTCCCTTTGGAGCTCATTTTCATGACGTGGAATACTGGGTTCAGGGTTATAGCACATACATATTTTTAAAGCCGGAGCGAGGGAAGTCTGAGATTCTGCACTGTGATTGAGCCTTCCTTCCTCCCTGCCTCCCTCCCGCCCTTCCTCCCAGTGACCAGTGATGTGCTGTGGGTACCCAGAGAGAGCAGCCACCGCGGCGGCAGCGGCAGGGGCAGCAGAGCTGGAAGCCTGCTGCAGCCCCTTCTCCTCCCTCCTCTATTGAGTGTGCCAAGCGGCAGTTCTGCATCCTAAAGAAGCCCATTGAAGAGCCCATTGCATTCCCAGCACGTCTCAAGCTTGCTGCTTTTTTTTTTTCCTCTTAGTCCCCCCGCCCAACCCCCTTTTATCCCCTTTTGCTTCAGCTTCAGCAAAGCAAAGGGAGTGGGAGGGAAAGAGAGAGAATCCTTAAACTCAAGCTTTTTTTTTTTTTTCTTTTTCTTTTCATGGTTCACGGTTCCAGGCTAATAAATAAATAAACAAATAAGTAAATAAATAAATAAATTACAAAAAAAAAAAAAAAAGAAAGAAAAAAAGAAAAGAAAAGAAAAGAAACCCAAAAAACTCTGGCAAAATAGGTAAGTCCAAGACATCTGGAGCCTTTTTTGCCTAAACCACAGGGACCTGAAAAACAAGAAAAATATTTAAGATAGTGAAGAAGGAAGAACTTAAGTAGATTTTAATATTTCATAAGGGAGATGGAAGACTAATTGATACTGTAATGTAGGCTTTTCTGCCTTTTCTCTCTCCCTCTTTTTCATTAAATTGTTTTTAATTTTTCAGTATTGCATGTCTGAGGCAGACTTCTCTTTGCTTTCTCACGGTGTCTCCTTTCTTTATAGCTGTGAACATTATATGCAAGTGTAATGTGAAGATTTATTTTTTCACTTTTCCTATAAATTATATCATTGTGTTTTAAGAAGAAGGTTGATGAAATATATCTTTCTGTGTGCTATCTGTGAGGAAAATACATGCTAGAAACTTTGGTTTATTTTTATTGATTAAAATCAGCTATTCAATTTTGATGGATATTTTAGTGACTCAGGAAGGAGAATATAATAAAACTGCATTATTATCATTTATTTATGTAAACATTTTCATATACTGATGTTATTAGGCAAGGAAAGCGATGCATAGAGGAAGACTCTATGTTATCAGAATAGTGCATTGCATTTGTTTCTTCTGATTGGAAAAGAATGATATCTTTTTTGAAATTTATTTCATGTGATAAGTCATTTATCAGCAGGTAAGAATAGAGGTTTCCACTCTCTCTTGACTTTAACAACCCGCCTGCCCTCTAACCAGTCACCTGCTCTTCCAGCTTTTTAAAGGGTTCCTCAGTTGATCTTGAAGGCACAGATACACATTCCAAACTAAGCTTCGCGAATGTTTTAATTCAGACACTTTCAGACTCAGCATCCTCTAGCTGTCCCTATCTTTAGCTCTGACAATTGCATGGGCATGTTTTTTAGAAGGGCTAATGACTCCTACATGCTTTAAATAGTTAAATGATACAAATATATACAAATTACTTATTAAATTAAAGAAGATGACAGTATTCTATTCTTGGGCCAAAGGATGTGGACATATAGTGTACATACTGACTATACACTATTATAAAGCATGTTATGATCATTTCATAAAAATAAATCTTAAGTTTTCCTGAGTTGCTGATCATTTTACACATCTCAACATCTGATATTGAGCAAGAGGCTCACACTTTATCATACTAATCAATATAATAATTTTGGAGTATGTCATGTATTTTTAATAGTCAAAACCTATAATTCAAAGAACATATTTTTCCCATCAGAGTTCCAATCAGATTTATTATGAGTATCTTTGATGTCAACATGAGTTTTAACAGGCAAACAGGTGTAATGGCCACATTATTGCTATTATTACTGAATCTGCCTATGCCTAAAAGGAAGTACGATGTACCAGTTCTGTTGTTTGTTATACAGAGGCAATGCAGTCTGCTTTTGTTCATGCGATATGCCGTTTACCAAATATGGCTTGGTTCAGGAAAATGTCACTGCATGGTTCAATATTTCAGAGTCTCCTAAGTTTAAAATATAGGACACACTCTAAACGTTAAGTGTATTGCTAGCTCATTTTGAGTGTCACTTCTACAATTGCTGAAGTTTTTATATAGCTCTTAAAATGCCCCACATGTAGGAGTCAATTAAAATAGTACATATGACTAAAAGCTAAAAATCTGCATTTTTATTTCTGTTGCAGTTTTGTAATCAACCACGAACGATGAAACCTTCCATAGCTGAGATGCTTCACAGAGGAAGGATGTTGTGGATCATTCTTCTAAGCACAATTGCTCTAGGATGGACTACCCCGATTCCCCTAATAGAGGACTCAGAGGAAATAGATGAGCCCTGTTTTGATCCATGCTACTGTGAAGTTAAAGAAAGCCTCTTTCATATACATTGTGACAGTAAAGGATTTACAAATATTAGTCAGATTACCGAATTCTGGTCAAGACCTTTTAAACTGTATCTGCAGAGGAATTCTATGAGGAAATTATACACCAACAGTTTTCTTCATTTGAATAATGCTGTGTCTATTAATCTTGGGAACAATGCATTGCAGGACATTCAGACTGGAGCTTTCAATGGTCTTAAGATTTTAAAGAGACTATATCTACATGAAAACAAACTGGATGTCTTCAGAAATGACACCTTCCTTGGCTTGGAAAGTCTAGAATATCTGCAGGCAGATTACAATGTCATTAAACGTATTGAGAGTGGGGCATTTCGGAACCTAAGTAAATTGAGGGTTCTGATTTTAAATGATAATCTCATCCCCATGCTTCCGACCAATTTATTTAAGGCTGTCTCTTTAACCCATTTGGACCTACGTGGAAATAGGTTAAAGGTTCTTTTTTACCGAGGAATGCTAGATCACATTGGCAGAAGCCTGATGGAACTCCAGCTGGAAGAAAACCCTTGGAACTGTACATGTGAAATTGTACAACTGAAGAGTTGGCTGGAACGCATTCCTTATACTGCCCTGGTGGGAGACATTACCTGTGAGACCCCTTTCCATTTCCATGGAAAGGACCTACGAGAAATCAAGAAGACAGAACTCTGTCCTTTGTTGTCTGACTCTGAGGTAGAGGCTAGTTTGGGAATTCCACATTTGTCATCAAGTAAGGAGAATGCATGGCCAACTAAGCCTTCCTCAATGCTATCCTCTGTCCATTTTACTGCTTCTTCTGTTGAATACAAGTCCTCAAATAAACAGCCTAAGCCCACCAAACAGCCTCGAACACCAAGGCCACCCTCCACCTCCCAAGCTTTATATCCTGGTCCAAACCAGCCTCCCATTGCTCCTTATCAGACCAGACCACCAATCCCCATTATATGCCCCACTGGGTGTACCTGTAATTTGCACATCAATGACCTTGGCTTGACTGTCAACTGTAAAGAGCGAGGATTTAATAACATTTCTGAACTTCTTCCAAGGCCCTTGAATGCCAAGAAACTGTATCTGAGTAGCAATCTGATTCAGAAAATATACCGTTCTGATTTTTGGAATTTTTCTTCCTTGGATCTCTTGCATCTGGGGAACAATCGTATTTCCTATGTCCAAGATGGGGCCTTTATCAACTTGCCCAACTTAAAAAGCCTCTTTCTTAATGGCAACGATATAGAGAAGCTGACACCAGGCATGTTCCGAGGCCTACAGAGTTTGCACTACTTATACTTTGAGTTCAATGTCATCCGGGAAATCCAGCCTGCAGCCTTCAGCCTCATGCCCAACTTGAAGCTGCTATTCCTCAATAATAACTTGCTGAGGACCCTGCCAACGGATGCTTTTGCAGGCACATCCCTGGCCCGGCTCAACCTGAGGAAGAACTACTTCCTCTATCTTCCCGTGGCTGGTGTCCTGGAACACTTGAACGCCATTGTCCAGATAGACCTCAATGAGAATCCTTGGGACTGCACTTGTGACCTGGTCCCCTTTAAACAGTGGATCGAAACCATCAGCTCAGTCAGTGTGGTTGGTGATGTGCTTTGCAGGAGCCCTGAGAACCTCACGCACCGTGATGTGCGCACTATTGAGCTGGAAGTTCTTTGCCCAGAGATGCTGCACGTTGCACCAGCTGGAGCATCCCCAGCCCAGCCTGGAGATTCCCACCTTATTGGGGCACCAACCAGTGCATCACCTTATGAGTTTTCTCCTCCTGGGGGCCCTGTGCCACTTTCTGTGTTAATTCTCAGCCTTCTGGTACTGTTTTTCTCAGCAGTCTTTGTTGCTGCAGGCCTCTTTGCCTACGTGCTCCGAAGGCGTCGAAAGAAGCTGCCCTTCAGAAGCAAGCGGCAGGAAGGTGTGGACCTTACTGGCATCCAAATGCAATGCCACCGGCTGTTTGAGGATGGTGGAGGTGGTGGTGGTGGAAGTGGGGGTGGAGGTCGACCAACTCTTTCCTCTCCAGAGAAGGCCCCTCCTGTAGGTCATGTGTATGAGTACATCCCCCACCCAGTTACCCAAATGTGCAACAACCCCATCTACAAGCCTCGTGAGGAGGAGGAGGTGGCTGTTTCATCAGCCCAAGAAGCAGGGAGTGCAGAACGTGGGGGTCCAGGGACACAACCACCGGGAATGGGTGAGGCTCTCCTAGGAAGTGAGCAGTTTGCTGAGACACCCAAGGAGAACCATAGTAACTACCGGACCTTGCTGGAAAAAGAGAAGGAGTGGGCCCTGGCAGTGTCCAGCTCCCAGCTTAACACCATAGTGACGGTGAATCACCATCACCCTCATCCTCACCACCCAGCAGTTGGTGGGGTTTCAGGAGTAGTTGGGGGAACTGGGGGAGACTTGGCAGGGTTCCGCCACCATGAGAAAAATGGTGGGGTGGTGCTGTTTCCTCCCGGGGGAGGCTGTGGTGGTGGCAGTATGCTACTAGACCGAGAGAGGCCACAGCCTGCCCCCTGCACAGTGGGATTTGTGGACTGTCTCTATGGAACAGTGCCCAAATTAAAGGAACTGCACGTGCATCCTCCTGGCATGCAATACCCAGACTTACAGCAGGACGCCAGGCTCAAAGAAACCCTTCTCTTCTCGGCTGGAAAGGGCTTCACAGACCACCAAACCCAAAAAAGTGATTACCTCGAGTTAAGGGCCAAACTTCAAACCAAGCCGGATTACCTCGAAGTCCTGGAGAAGACAACATATAGGTTCTAACAGAGAGAAGAAAATATATTAGTGCTTTTTTTTTCCCCCAAAAGAAAAGGAATATAAAAGAAATATATCCCTTGCTCCCTTTACACTTGTCCCAATAACTCCATCCTCACGATCTTCCCTACCCTGAACAAAACTGAAACCGCATGATAACTAGAGAATACAGATGTATGCTCTCCCCTCTCAGATGTGATTTGGAGGAAGGGCCATACTCAGATCATTAATCAATGAAGTGCCTTCGCAGACTTTTGCCAGCAAATGTTATCATTATTTTTTTATACTGAAACTTGAGACTTTGACTGTGCCATGTATAAGGTATACCGGGGATCATTGTATGGATCCTAATTAAGTAAAATTCAATGTGTCTTTTTATTTTCAGTAACTATTTTTTTTTTTTTAGTTGTAGTTTTGTTTTAAAGGGAGGGGGGAAACAAGTTGACATTTGTCATTTGTGGCTTTCTTTCTTCTCATCATGGCACAGATTCTGTACATGTATTAACAATGCAGTTTGCTGCATGCCTGGAAACTGCAAGACGGGGAGGGAGGGGGCGGGTTTTGCTCGAATGTTCTCACTCACTATCTTGTCTCTCATACACATATCCATCTGCAAACCGTGATCCCTAAACCTGCAGTTTCTTCCTGCTGGTGCAGGTACACACACACACACACACACACACACACACACACACACACTCCTTACCATTCCCATTCAACCCAATCTGCTTAGTTCGGGTTTGATCCATTTTTCTCCTCTCCATAGTTCCACTACCCTTCACTGCTAGTGTACAGCTCACAGCATCTCTCCTATCACCCTGGGAAAAGTCACATTCTAGGCTGGATTCTACCGAAGTGGAGGCCTGGTGGTTTAACAGCCGAAGACACGCGCCTAGGGGTGAGCACCCTCTTTGTGACACTTCATCCTGATGCCAAGATTTTTTGGAGAACATCTGCACTTTCTTATATATATATATATAATATTTAAAAAAAGCAACTGGGTATATATCACTAACAGCTTTGTAGGAAGCACTTTTAATGTTTTCTCTCTCACACACAAAGATTCAAAAGAAATGTGCATATATTTATTCTGTAATTTCAGTGATTATAAATTGTAAAGGTAATGTTTAATCATTGTATAGTGATTATGCGTCTGGTATAGCTTTCCTAATAAAAAGTTTTTGAAAAACATAATACATTATATATAGAGGATACAAAGCTTGAACCTTAAACTCCAGCTATGCCATGCCTTTCGTGCTCCCATTTTAAAAAAATGATTTCTTTTACTTGTTACACAGAAAGTAATTTATTAACGGGTTTGATGCACTGTGATGTTGATAAATCTTATATCCCACCATCTCTATTCCAAACCAGGATACAATTGAGACTTAAAATCTGACTTACAGTTGTTTTTTTTTTTCCTTGACTTATGAATTTCAATCTTAGTAACCAATGATGCACGTTTCCTAGGCAAGATGCAAGGGGGAGAAAATAAAATAACTAGATCACTGAGAAGTACAGGATTAATTAGGAGAACGTAATCAAGGATCCGTACATCTTAAGATAATAGATGACATAAAGAAATCGGAGAATAAAATTGCTATTGTTTTTAAAATATGTAGTCCAATTACATGCACACCCTCATACACCCACACGCTTCCACATACACCCACACAACCCAGTAAATATCAAAGGCCTTGGCCTTGGAGCCAATTATATGGCCAGAATCCTGTGAAAGCTGTCACTTACATTTGACTACTATTTTCCAACCACTGACAACAACTGGCCCCAATAACGTTTGAACTAAGTCAGAGGATGCTGAATGAGTTTTTCGTCCTATGACATTAAAATTATGTAGAAAAATTAACCTGACAACAAGCCAAGTTTAGATCCATTTATATGTGAGCGAAACCAAAGAATACTGGATTTTTACGGCGCCGGTATCAAATTGGTGGAGGAAACTTAAGAAAACAGACCTATGAGGCAGGCACTTATCGAAGTAGGCCATTAGAGGGCAGCAGAGCTCCAGAGATCCACAGACCCAGGACCTGCAGAACTGTGCAGCGAGCCCGGTGTTCTCCGCTAGTGTTTCCTCAAAGTGCCCATAGTAGGAATTATCATTACGTGCTGAATGTAATTCATCACAAGTCACTGATGCCTTATATCACATTTTTTTTTTCCACAAAAAGAGAATGAGTCTAGCAGTTTCTGAAGGTGTGTCACTACTATAGCATGAAGCCATTGTAGTAACAAAATGAAAGCCCCATGAATGTCTACAAGAGTATATTTATATTTCTCTTGATTAATCATACAGAAATGTCAGCATAGGTATGCATAAAAATAAAAAAAACAAGTATATCCATATAAAATTGCAGTTTTGGGGCACTTGACAAACTTTTATGCTC
Organism: Macaca mulatta; assembly: GCF_049350105.2. NCBI lineage: Eukaryota > Metazoa > Chordata > Mammalia > Primates > Cercopithecidae > Macaca > Macaca mulatta. The sequence continues at coordinate 76,535,492 of NC_133407.1, read as the reverse complement.
AATTATTTGAATATATTTTGGAATTATTTTAGAAGGAAGAAGCCCATGAACATCATCCACTTTATCTCTCTGTGTAATATTGAAGTGAAGCTCTTATGCAGAATACTCAGGCCCACTATTAAATAGGTGTCATTCTTCTTTTTTGTTTTATCTTCTTCTTTTCTTTCTTGCTTTCTTTTTTACTTTCCCACAAATACCTTTCTTCTAGTTATCCCACCTCCTTTATTCTTTCTAATTATCTGTCTCTTTTTTTTTAAGGTACATAAAACCAATATTACACTTTAAGTGTTTCAAAGCCCAATTTATAGAGTCTCTGAACTAGCAATTTATCATACTTCTGTTCCTCCTAATCAAATGGTTTGGGGAATAATAGAAAGCATATGCATAGTAAAAATTTAGAAGTGCAAAGCTAGATGCTTCAGATAATAGTCCTCATTTCTTTAATGAAAATGTACATATTCATAACACAGCATATTATACAAATCAAGCTAG